>NC_138777.1:66109743-66557243 GCF_965119305.1 Pelophylax lessonae
AGAACTTGGCAACGCAGTGTACTAGACATATGAATCAAAATGAGATAAAGTGAAATAATTATTCCCTGCACACTTGATTGGGTATTCAAGGTTGAATTCCTGAAATATCTATGCAGATGGAACTCATCCCATATAACTTCTAATGTAAGCTATGTACATCTGTCAGTTTTGTTATCGGAGCTATGAGGCTACACTGGATACATAATTGCCTTTGTGGGGAAATTAGTTCTAATACAAAAGCTAACTAAGCATACATAAATATATTTGATGGAGAAAGCTACACAAGATTGCCTTTTACTTCACTGACATGAACATGACAGGGTTTGAAGAAAGAACTGTCTGTATCGCCAGTAGAAACAATAGCAACAAATTATTCTTGTTTTATTTTATTTCTTTCTATTTATTATGTATTACAATAAAATCACAACACTACTTGCCTGGAGTTTGCATGCTCTCCCTGTGCCTGTGTGGATTTCCTCGCAGGACTCCAGTTTTCTCCTGCACTCCAAAGACAATGCCTTTCATGTGATTGGATGATTTACAGTGAACACAGCTTCACCTTATTTACTAAGGTCAGTGAAATTTCATTTTGTGGAACATTTCTACTTCTTTAGTAAATCCATCCCACATTCTAGTTGGCACTGCCAAGTGCCTGCAGGAGTTTGGTAAATTGCAGAGTATGTTGCAAAACAAAATTGTGAAAGCAACTGGCTTCCATAGTTTCTGAACCTGGCTCACCCTCTGTTGCCCCATATGTGTTGGATATGGAAGGAGTCACTGACACACACACTGACACACACACAGACACACACACAGACACACACTGACACACACACACACACACAAACTGGCTTCCATAGTTTCTGAACCTGGCTCACCCTCTGTTGACCCCTATGTGTTGGATATGGAAGGAGTCACACACAGACACAGACACACACAGACACAGACACACACACACACACACACACACACACACAGACACACACACAGACACACACACACACAGACACACACACACACACACACACACACAAACTGGCTTCCATAGTTTCTGAACCTGGCTCACCCTCTTTTGCCCCCTATGTGTTCGATATGGAAGGAGTCACACACACACACACACACACACAGAGACACACACAAACTGGTTTCCATAGTTTCTGAACCTGGCTCACCCTCTGTTGCCCCCTATGTGTTGGATATGGAAGGAGTCACACACACACACAGTCACACACACACACAAACTGGCTTCCATAGTTTCTGAACCTGGCTCACCCTCTGTTGCCCCCTATGTGTTGGATATGGAAGGAGTCACACACACACACAGTCACACACACACACACAAACTGGCTTCCATAGTTTCTGAACCTGGCTCACCCTCTGTTGACCCCTATGTGTTGGATATGGAAGGAGTCACAGACACACACACACACACAGACACACACAGACACACACAAACTGGCTTCCACAGTTTCTGAACCTGGCTCACCCTCTGTTAACCCCTATGTGTTGGATATGGAAGGAGTCACACACAGACACACACAGACACAGACACACACACACACACAAACTGGCTTCCATAGTTTCTGAACCTGGCTCACCCTCTGTTGACCCCTATGTGTTGGATATGGAAGGAGTCACACACAGGCACACACACACAAACTGGCTTCCATAGTTTCTGAACCTGGCTCACCCTCTTTTGCCCCCTATGTGTTCGATATGGAAGGAGTCACACACACACACACACACAGAGACACACACAAACTGGTTTCCATAGTTTCTGAACCTGGCTCACCCTCTGTTGCCCCCTATGTGTTGGATATAGAAGGAGTCACACACACACACAGACACACACACACACACACACACACACACAAACAGGCTTCCATAGTTTCTGAACCTGGCTCACCCTCTGTTGCCCGCTATGTGTTGGATATGGAAGGAGTCACACACACACACAGTCACACACACACACACACACACACACAAACAGGCTTCCATAGTTTCTGAACCTGGCTCACCCTCTGTTAACCCCTATGTGTTGGATATGGAAGGAGTCACACACAGACACACACAGACACAGACACACACACACAAACTGGCTTCCATAGTTTCTGAACCTGGCTCACCCTCTGTTGCCCCATATGTGTTGGATATGGAAGGAGTCACTGACACACACACTGACACACACACAGACACACACACAGACACACACTGACACACACACACACACACAAACTGGCTTCCATAGTTTCTGAACCTGGCTCACCCTCTGTTGACCCCTATGTGTTGGATATGGAAGGAGTCACACACAGACACAGACACACACAGACACAGACACACACACACACACACACACACACACACAGACACACACACAGACACACACACACACAGACACACACACACACACACACACACACAAACTGGCTTCCATAGTTTCTGAACCTGGCTCACCCTCTTTTGCCCCCTATGTGTTCGATATGGAAGGAGTCACACACACACACACACACACACAGAGACACACACAAACTGGTTTCCATAGTTTCTGAACCTGGCTCACCCTCTGTTGCCCCCTATGTGTTGGATATGGAAGGAGTCACACACACACACAGTCACACACACACACAAACTGGCTTCCATAGTTTCTGAACCTGGCTCACCCTCTGTTGCCCCCTATGTGTTGGATATGGAAGGAGTCACACACACACACAGTCACACACACACACACAAACTGGCTTCCATAGTTTCTGAACCTGGCTCACCCTCTGTTGACCCCTATGTGTTGGATATGGAAGGAGTCACAGACACACACACACACACAGACACACACAGACACACACAAACTGGCTTCCACAGTTTCTGAACCTGGCTCACCCTCTGTTAACCCCTATGTGTTGGATATGGAAGGAGTCACACACAGACACACACAGACACAGACACACACACACACACAAACTGGCTTCCATAGTTTCTGAACCTGGCTCACCCTCTGTTGACCCCTATGTGTTGGATATGGAAGGAGTCACACACAGGCACACACACACAAACTGGCTTCCATAGTTTCTGAACCTGGCTCACCCTCTTTTGCCCCCTATGTGTTCGATATGGAAGGAGTCACACACACACACACACACAGAGACACACACAAACTGGTTTCCATAGTTTCTGAACCTGGCTCACCCTCTGTTGCCCCCTATGTGTTGGATATAGAAGGAGTCACACACACACACAGACACACACACACACACACACACACACACAAACAGGCTTCCATAGTTTCTGAACCTGGCTCACCCTCTGTTGCCCGCTATGTGTTGGATATGGAAGGAGTCACACACACACACAGTCACACACACACACACACAAACAGGCTTCCATAGTTTCTGAACCTGGCTCACCCTCTGTTAACCCCTATGTGTTGGATATGGAAGGAGTCACACACAGACACACACAGACACAGACACACACACACAAACTGGCTTCCATAGTTTCTGAACCTGGCTCACCCTCTGTTGACCCCTGTGTGTTGGATATGGAAGGAGTCACACACAGACACAGACACAGACAGACACAGACAGACACACAGACACACACACACACACTATATTACCAAAAGTATTGGGACGCCTACCTTTACACGCATGAACTTTAATGGCATCCTAGTCTTAGTCCGTAGGGTTCAATATTGAGTTGGCCCACCCTTTGAAGCTATAAGAGCTTCATCTCTTCTGGAAAGGCTGTCCACAAGGTTTAGGAGTGTGTCTATGGGAATGTTTGACCATCTTTCCAGAAGTGCATTTGTGAGGTCAGGTGCTGATGTGGACAAGAAGGCCTGGCACACAGTCTCTGCTCTAATTCATCCCAAAGGTGTTCTATTAGGTTGAGGTCAGGACTAGACAGGGCTGTGCAGGCAAGTCAATTTCATCCGCCCGAAACTCGCTCATCCATAAATAATTTGGTGGAGAGGGTTAGAATTGGTCACTTAGTTCCAGTGAAGGGAACTCTTAAGGCGTCAGCAAACAAAGACATTTTGAACAATTTCATGTTCCCAACTTTGTGGAAAAAGTTTGGTGATAGCCCTTCTCTACTCCAACATGACTGGGCACTATTGCACATACAAGGTCCGTAAAGACATGCATGAGCGAGTTTGGGGTGGAAAAACTTGATTGGCCTGCACAGTCTTGGCCTCAAACCAACAGAACACCCTTGGGATGAATTAAAGTGGAGACTGAGAGCCAGGCCTTCTCATCCACATCAGTGCCTGACCTCACAAATGCGCTTCTAGAAAAAAGGTCAAACATTCCCATAGACACACTCCTAAACCTTGTGGACAGCCTTCCCAAAAGAGTTGAAGCTGTTATAGCTGCAAAGGGCCAACTCAATGATGAACTCTACAGACTAAGACTACCATTGAGGGATACAATTGTAGTTCATGTGCGTGTAAAGGCAGGCGTGCCGATACTTTTGGTAATATAGTGTGTATATATACTGTATATTTTCTATGTGGCTTGTGACCCCTTTCTCTTCCCCAAAGAAATTGGGTTTTGACTTGACAAAGTTTGTCTCCTTGCTAGAAAAACAGAGCATGGACACCCACCTACTGTATCATTAATGTTAAGTCTTTCTAGCTCAGGCTGAAGGGGGCTGGAAATGGGTGTGAGCTGAATGTTCGTTCCAAACGTATATGCAGACCAAGCACACTATTTGGATGTCCAAATGCCAAGGATTTAGGGTGTTCAGTGTTGACAAATGTGACAGCTTCTGACTGTCAATGGTTGCTACAGAATTAGCAGGTGCTTGCACCTGCCATATCCTTACCAACCCCTAATGTCACACGACCTATTCATTTACATTGCCAGGAATCCTCATCTACTTAAATTGGAATTCTACCCATTTTAGTAACTTTAGATGTATGTAATCCCCTTTAAAACTACTTTTACCAATGGAAACTTTTTTTTTTTTGCTAGGAAATACCTTTTTTTCTTCTTTATTCATCCTCTCCTCACTTCCGGGTGCGGCCGCCGATAGGCGATTACTAGTGTTGAGCGAACACGGACTGTATTATTCGTGTTCGTACCGAATAATTGGATTTTTTTTACCCGAACACGGACACGGACACTTTACTGTATGTTCGGGTAAAAATCCGTGTTCGGTCGTTTTATTTCCGGGTTTTGCATGCTTTGGCGCTCTTTTCATGGCGGGCTTTCAACAGCCAATCAACAATCGTTTAACTGGTGTGCCTTAAGCCATCCCAGCCATGCCTGCAAATGTCTTAGTAGCTGTGATTGGCCGTCTGAAGCATGTGACCAAGTCTTTATAAGTTCGAGGCAGCCGCCGCAGCAGCGTCATTCTGCTGCTTAGCTAAGGGACAGAGCACACATCAATGTGCTGGCTGCTGATTAGGGAAAGATAGGCAGGAAAAAACCATTTGTGTCCGGATAGAATTGAGGGACAGGTCGGAGTGTTTAGGCAGGGCGAGTTGTAGGCATTTTAGGGATAGAGTCTGCTGAATTATAGGGTCAGTGTCTTCTACAAACTACAATCGATATTGCTGTGTGGGGGGTGGGGTGAATCTGCACTCAATCCTGATCTACGATCTCTTCTCAATCCTGTTAGGGACAGAGTCTGCTGAATTTTAGGGAAACTGTGTTCTACAAACTACAATCGATATTGCTGTGTGGTGTGGGATTGGAGATAGGCAGGTGTCAGTGATCCACATCCATTTTTCTGTGTGTGAGCTGCAGTGAACACAATCTTTTTGGGCTGCAGTGAACACAATCTTTTTGGGCTGCAGTGAACACAATCTTTTTGGGCTGCAGTGAACACAATCTTTTTGGGGTGCAGTGAACAAAATCTTTTTGGGGTGCAGTGAACACAATCCTTTTTGGTGTGCAGTGAACACAATCTTTGTGGGGTGCAGTGAACAAAATCCTTTGTGGGGTGCAGTGAACACAATCTTTTTGGGGTGCAGTGAACAAAATCCTTTTTGGGGTGCAGTGAACAACATCCTTTTTGGGGTGCAGTGAACACAATCTTTTTGGGGTGCAGTGAACAAAATCCTTTGTGGGGTGCAGTGAACACAATCTTTTTGGGGTGCAGTGAACACAATCTTTTTGGGGTGGAGTGAACAACATCCTTTTTGGGGTGCAGTGAACAAAATCCTTTTTGGGGTGCAGTGAACAAAATCATTTTTGGGGTGCAGTGAACACAATCTTTTTGGGGTGCAGTGAACACAATCTTTGTGGGGTGCAGTGAACACAATCTTTTTGGGGTGGAGTGAACAACATCCTTTTTGGGGTGCAGTGAACAACATCCTTTTTGGGGTGCAGTGAACACAATCTTTTTGGGGTGCAGTGAACACAATCTTTGTGGGGTACAGTGAACAGAATCTTTGTGGGGTGCAGTGAACACAATCTTTGGGGGGTACAGTGAACACAATCTTTTTGGGGTGCAGTGAACACAATCTTTGTGGGGTGCAGTGAACACAATCTTTTTGGGGTGGAGTGAACAAAATCATTTTTGGGGTGCAGTGAACAACATCCTTTTTGGGGTGCAGTGATCAAAATCCTTTTTGGGGTGCAGTGAACACAATCTTTTTGGGGTGCAGTGAACAAAATCCTTTGTGGGGTGCAGTGAACTGAATCTTTGTGGGGTGCAGTGAACACAATCTTTGGGGGGGTACAGTGAACACAATCTTTTTGGGGTGCAGTGAACACAATCTTTGTGGGGTACAGTGAACAGAATCTTTGTGGGGTGCAGTGAACACAATCTTTGGGGGGTACAGTGAACACAATCTTTTTGGGGTGCAGTGAACACAATCTTTGGGGGGTACAGTGAACACAATCTTTTTGGGGTGCAGTGAACACAATCTTTGTGGGGTGCAGTGAACACAATCTTTGGGGGGGTACAGTAAACACAATCTTTTTGGGGTGCAGTGAACAACATCCTTTTAGGGTGCAGTGAACACAATCTTTGTGGGGTGCAGTGAACAACATCCTTTTAGGGTGCAGTGAACACAATCTTTGTGGGGTACAGTGAACAGAATCTTTGTGGGGTGCAGTGAACACAATCTTTGGGGGGTACAGTGAACACAATCTTTGTGAGGTGCAGTGAACACAATCTTTGTGGGGTGCAGTGAACACAATCATTGTGGGGTGCAGTGAACTCAATCTTTGTGGGGTACAGTGAACACAATCTCATACTTCTGAAGATTTGAGGGTGCTGCCTGTTCCATACTCCCCCTACTCCTCATCTAGCCTTTTAGGGGTACAAACAATAGTAATTGGGGCCTAGTGTGGTTGTGTACGTGTGATATACATACACTTTTTTTGGATCATATTTTCTATTCCGCTATTTAATCAAAAACCTTTGGGGATCAGTTAAATTGGGGGATAGTCTGTGTTGGTACGTGTGAGAGAGATCCACCTTTCCAAGTTGTTGGGGTTCATCTCATACTTCTGAAGGTTTGAGGGTGCTGCCTGTTCCATACTCCCCCTACTCCTAGCCTTTTAGGGGTACAAACAATAGTAATTGGGGCCTAGTGTGGTTGTGTACGTGTGATATACATACACTTTTTTTGGATCATATTTTCTATTCCGCTATTTAATCAAAAACCTTTGGGGATCAGTTAAATTGGGGGATAGTCTGTGTTGGTACGTGTGAGAGAGATCCACCTTTCCAAGTTGTTGGGGTTCATCTCATACTTCTGAAGGTTTGAGGGTGCTGCCTGTTCCATACCCCCCCTACTCCTCATCTAGCCTTTTAGGGGTACAAACAATAGTAATTGGGGCCTAGTGTGGTTGTGTACGTGTGATATACATACACTTTTTTTGGATCATATTTTCTATTCCGCTATTTAATCAAAAACCTTTGGGGATCAGTTAAATTGGGGGATAGTCTGTGTTGGTACGTGTGAGAGAGATCCACCTTTCCAAGTTGTTGGGGTTCATCTCATACTTCTGAAGGTTTGAGGGTGCTGCCTGTTCCATACTCCCCCTACTCCTCATCTAGCCTTTTAGGGGTACAAACAATAGTAATTGGGGCCCAGTGTGGTTGTGTACGTGTGATATACATACACTTTTTTTGGATCATATTTTCTATTCCGCTATTTAATCAAAAACCTTTGGGGATCAGTTAAATTGGGGGATAGTCTGTGTTGGTACGTGTGAGAGAGATCCACCTTTCCAAGTTGTTGGGGTTCATCTCATACTTCTGAAGGTTTGAGGGTGCTGCCTGTTCCATACCCCCCCTACTCCTCATCTAGCCTTTTAGGGGTACAAACAATAGTAATTGGGGCCTAGTGTGGTTGTGTACGTGTGATATACATACACTTTTTTTGGATCATATTTTCTATTCCGCTATTTAATCAAAAACCTTTGGGGATCAGTTAAATTGGGGGATAGTCTGTGTTGGTACGTGTGAGAGAGATCCACCTTTCCAAGTTGTTGGGGTTCATCTCATACTTCTGAAGGTTTGAGGGTGCTGCCTGTTCCATACCCCCCCTACTCCTCATCTAGCCTTTTAGGGGTACAAACAATAGTAATTGGGGCCTAGTGTGGTTGTGTACGTGTGATATACATACACTTTTTTTGGATCATATTTTCTATTCCGCTATTTAATCAAAAACCTTTGGGGATCAGTTAAATTGGGGGATAGTCTGTGTTGGTACGTGTGAGAGAGATCCACCTTTCCAAGTTTTTGGGGTTCATCTCATACTTCTGAAGATTTGAGGGTGCTGCCTGTTCCATACCCCCCCTACTCCTCATCTAGCCTTTTAGGGGTACAAACAATAGTAATTGGGGCCTAGTGTGGTTGTGTACGTGTGATATACATACACTTTTTTTGGATCATATTTTCTATTCCGCTATTTAATCAAAAACCTTTGGGGATCAGTTAAATTGGGGGATAGTCTGTGTTGGTACGTGTGAGAGAGATCCACCTTTCCAAGTTGTTGGGGTTCATCTCATACTTCTGAAGGTTTGAGGGTGCTGCCTGTTCCATACCCCCCCTACTCCTCATCTAGCCTTTTAGGGGTACAAACAATAGTAATTGGGGCCTAGTGTGGTTGTGTACGTGTGATATACATACACTTTTTTTGGATCATATTTTCTATTCCGCTATTTAATCAAAAACCTTTGGGGATCAGTTAAATTGGGGGATAGTCTGTGTTGGTACGTGTGAGAGAGATCCACCTTTCCAAGTTGTTGGGGTTCATCTCATACTTCTGAAGGTTTGAGGGTGCTGCCTGTTCCATACCCCCCCTACTCCTCATCTAGCCTTTTAGGGGTACAAACAATAGTAATTGGGGCCTAGTGTGGTTGTGTACGTGTGATATACATACACTTTTTTTGGATCATATTTTCTATTCCGCTATTTAATCAAAAACCTTTGGGGATCAGTTAAATTGGGGGATAGTCTGTGTTGGTACGTGTGAGAGAGATCCACCTTTCCAAGTTGTTGGGGTTCATCTCATACTTCTGAAGGTTTGAGGGTGCTGCCTGTTCCATACCCCCCCTACTCCTCATCTAGCCTTTTAGGGGTACAAACAATAGTAATTGGGGCCTAGTGTGGTTGTGTACGTGTGATATACATACACTTTTTTTGGATCATATTTTCTATTCCGCTATTTAATCAAAAACCTTTGGGGATCAGT
Organism: Pelophylax lessonae; assembly: GCF_965119305.1. Lineage (NCBI taxonomy): Eukaryota > Metazoa > Chordata > Amphibia > Anura > Ranidae > Pelophylax > Pelophylax lessonae. Next base: position 66,119,396 of record NC_138777.1, read on the forward strand.
TAAATTGGGGGATAGTCTGTGTTGGTACGTGTGAGAGAGATCCACCTTTCCAAGTTTTTGGGGTTCATCTCATACTTCTGAAGATTTGAGGGTGCTGCCTGTTCCATACCCCCCCTACTCCTCATCTAGCCTTTTAGGGGTACAAACAATAGTAATTGGGGCCTAGTGTGGTTGTGTACGTGTGATATACATACACTTTTTTTGGATCATATTTTCTATTCCGCTATTTAATCAAAAACCTTTGGGGATCAGTTAAATTGGGGGATAGTCTGTGTTGGTACGTGTGAGAGAGATCCACCTTTCCAAGTTGTTGGGGTTCATCTCATACTTCTGAAGGTTTGAGGGTGCTGCCTGTTCCATACTCCCCCTACTCCTAGCCTTTTAGGGGTACAAACAATAGTAATTGGGGCCTAGTGTGGTTGTGTACGTGTGATATACATACACTTTTTTTGGATCATATTTTCTATTCCGCTATTTAATCAAAAACCTTTGGGGATCAGTTAAATTGGGGGATAGTCTGTGTTGGTACGTGTGAGAGAGATCCACCTTTCCAAGTTGTTGGGGTTCATCTCATACTTCTGAAGGTTTGAGGGTGCTGCCTGTTCCATACCCCCCCTACTCCTCATCTAGCCTTTTAGGGGTACAAACAATAGTAATTGGGGCCCAGTGTGGTTGTGTACGTGTGATATACATACACTTTTTTTGGATCATATTTTCTATTCCGCTATTTAATCAAAAACCTTTGGGGATCAGTTAAATTGGGGGATAGTCTGTGTTGGTACGTGTGAGAGAGATCCACCTTTCCAAGTTGTTGGGGTTCATCTCATACTTCTGAAGGTTTGAGGGTGCTGCCTGTTCCATACTCCCCCTACTCCTCATCTAGCCTTTTAGGGGTACAAACAATAGTAATTGGGGCCCAGTGTGGTTGTGTACGTGTGATATACATACACTTTTTTTGGATCATATTTTCTATTCCGCTATTTAATCAAAAACCTTTGGGGATCAGTTAAATTGGGGGATAGTCTGTGTTGGTACGTGTGAGAGAGATCCACCTTTCCAAGTTGTTGGGGTTCATCTCATACTTCTGAAGGTTTGAGGGTGCTGCCTGTTCCATACCCCCCCTACTCCTCATCTAGCCTTTTAGGGGTACAAACAATAGTAATTGGGGCCTAGTGTGGTTGTGTACGTGTGATATACATACACTTTTTTTGGATCATATTTTCTATTCCGCTATTTAATCAAAAACCTTTGGGGATCAGTTAAATTGGGGGATAGTCTGTGTTGGTACGTGTGAGAGAGATCCACCTTTCCAAGTTGTTGGGGTTCATCTCATACTTCTGAAGGTTTGAGGGTGCTGCCTGTTCCATACCCCCCCTACTCCTCATCTAGCCTTTTAGGGGTACAAACAATAGTAATTGGGGCCTAGTGTGGTTGTGTACGTGTGATATACATACACTTTTTTTGGATCATATTTTCTATTCCGCTATTTAATCAAAAACCTTTGGGGATCAGTTAAATTGGGGGATAGTCTGTGTTGGTACGTGTGAGAGAGATCCACCTTTCCAAGTTGTTGGGGTTCATCTCATACTTCTGAAGGTTTGAGGGTGCTGCCTGTTCCATACCCCCCCTACTCCTCATCTAGCCTTTTAGGGGTACAAACAATAGTAATTGGGGCCTAGTGTGGTTGTGTACGTGTGATATACATACACTTTTTTTGGATCATATTTTCTATTCCGCTATTTAATCAAAAACCTTTGGGGATCAGTTAAATTGGGGGATAGCCTGTGTTGGTACGTGTGAGAGAGATCCACCTTTCCAAGTTGTTGGGGTTCATCTCATACTTCTGAAGGTTTGAGGGTGCTGCCTGTTCCATACCCCCCCTACTCCTCATCTAGCCTTTTAGGGGTACAAACAATAGTAATTGGGGCCTAGTGTGGTTGTGTACGTGTGATATACATACACTTTTTTTGGATCATATTTTCTATTCCGCTATTTAATCAAAAACCTTTGGGGATCAGTTAAATTGGGGGATAGTCTGTGTTGGTACGTGTGAGAGAGATCCACCTTTCCAAGTTGTTGGGGTTCATCTCATACTTCTGAATGTTTGAGGGTGCTGCCTGTTCCATACTCCCCCTACTCCTCATCTAGCCTTTTAGGGGTACAAACAATAGTAATTGGGGCCCAGTGTGGTTGTGTACGTGTGATATACATACACTTTTTTTGGATCATATTTTCTATTCCGCTATTTAATCAAAAACATTTGGGGATCAGTTAAATTGGGGGATAGTCTGTGTTGGTACGTGTGAGAGAGATCCACCTTTCCAAGTTGTTGGGGTTCATCTCATACTTCTGAAGGTTTGAGGGTGCTGCCTGTTCCATACCCCCCCTACTCCTCATCTAGCCTTTTAGGGGTACAAACAATAGTAATTGGGGCCTAGTGTGGTTGTGTACGTGTGATATACATACACTTTTTTTGGATCATATTTTCTATTCCGCTATTTAATCAAAAACCTTTGGGGATCAGTTAAATTGGGGGATAGTCTGTGTTGGTACGTGTGAGAGAGATCCACCTTTCCAAGTTGTTGGGGTTCATCTCATACTTCTGAAGGTTTGAGGGTGCTGCCTGTTCCATACTCCCCCTACTCCTCATCTAGCCTTTTAGGGGTACAAACAATAGTAATTGGGGCCCAGTGTGGTTGTGTACGTGTGATATACATACACTTTTTTTGGATCATATTTTCTATTCCGCTATTTAATCAAAAACCTTTGGGGATCAGTTAAATTGGGGGATAGTCTGTGTTGGTACGTGTGAGAGAGATCCACCTTTCCAAGTTGTTGGGGTTCATCTCATACTTCTGAAGGTTTGAGGGTGCTGCCTGTTCCATACTCCCCCTACTCCTCATCTAGCCTTTTAGGGGTACAAACAATAGTAATTGGGGCCCAGTGTGGTTGTGTACGTGTGATATACATACACTTTTTTTGGATCATATTTTCTATTCCGCTATTTAATCAAAAACCTTTGGGGATCAGTTAAATTGGGGGATAGTCTGTGTTGGTACGTGTGAGAGAGATCCACCTTTCCAAGTTGTTGGGGTTCATCTCATACTTCTGAAGGTTTGAGGGTGCTGCCTGTTCCATACCCCCCCTACTCCTCATCTAGCCTTTTAGGGGTACAAACAATAGTAATTGGGGCCTAGTGTGGTTGTGTACGTGTGATATACATACACTTTTTTTGGATCATATTTTCTATTCCGCTATTTAATCAAAAACCTTTGGGGATCAGTTAAATTGGGGGATAGTCTGTGTTGGTACGTGTGAGAGAGATCCACCTTTCCAAGTTTTTGGGGTTCATCTCATACTTCTGAAGATTTGAGGGTGCTGCCTGTTCCATACTCCTCCTCCTACTGCTCAACCATCCTTTTAGGGGTACAAACAATAGTAGTTGGGGCCTAGTGTGGTGGTGTACGTGCGAGATACATACACTTTCTTTTTGATCATATTTTCTATTCCGCTATTCAATTAAAACCTTTGGGGATCAATTCAATTGCGAGATAGTCTGTGTCGGTACGTGTGAGATCCACCTTTCCAAGTTGTTGGGGTTCATCTCATACTTCTGAAGATTTGAGGGTGCTGCCTGTTCCATACTCCTGCTCCTACTGCTCAACCATCCTTTTAGGGGTACAAACAATAGTAATTGGGGCCTAGTGTGGTTGTGTACGTGCGAGATACATACACTTTTTTTGATCATATTTCCTATTCCGCTATTCAATAAAAACCTTTGAGGATCAATTGAATTGCGGGATAGTCTGTGTCGGTACGTGTGAGATCCACCTTTCCAAGTTTTTGGGGTTCATCTCATACTTCTGAAGATTTGAGGGTGCTGTCTGTTCCATACTCCTCCTACTCCTCATCCATCCTTTTAGGGGTAGAAACAATAGTAATTGGGGCCTAGTGTGGTTTTGTACGTGCGAGATACATACACTTTTTTGGATCATATTTCCTATTCCGCTATTCAATAAAAACCTTTCTAGGGCAAGATCTTAAATTACAGAAATATGAGGAGACCGTCAAATAAGGGCCGTGGCCTGGGTCGTGGTGCTGCTGGTAGAGCTCCTGTTGCAAGGAGAGGACGTGGTCGATCTGTGCCAGCTACACGCACAAGTGAAACACCTTCCTCAAGTGTGAGTAGGCGACAGAACCTGCATCAGTATTTGGTAGGGCATCAAACGCCCCTAGAAGTGATGAGGCCAGAACAAGTTGAGGCGATAGTAGATTGGTTTGCTGCTGACAGTGCCTCCAGTTCCTTCACATTGTCTCCCACCCAGTCTACTGCAGAAAGGTCAGAGTTGGCACCTGCAGCCAATGTCCAACCGTCTTTCACCTCACCCCCTTGCAAATCAGGCCAGCAGTCTGAGCCCCAAGCCATACAGCAGTCTCTTATTCTTTTTGAGGACTCTGTCAGCAGGGTTTCCCAGGGCCATCCACCTAGCCCTGCCCCAGAAGTGGAAGAGATTGAGTGCAGCGATGCCCAACCACTTATTTCTCAAGATGAGTACATGCAAGGATCATCGCAGCACGTCTCCGATGATGACGAAACGCAGGTGCCAACTGCTGCGGCGTTCAGCATTGTGGAGACCGACAAGGAGGGCAGGGGTGAAGACTGGGTGGAAGATGATGTGGAGGACGATGAGGTCCTCGACCCCACATGGAATGAACGTCATGCAGGTGACCTGAGTAGTTTGGAGGAAGAGGCGGTGGTCGCACAGAGCCACCAGCACAGCAGAAGAGGGAGCAGGGTGCAGAAGCGGAGCGGCCGTGCCCTAGACACTACGCCCGCTACTGCCCAACGCAGCAAGGGAACGAGCGCACCAAAGTCAGCTCAAAGGAGTTCTCTAGCGTGGAAGTTCTTTAGAAAATGTGCTGATGACAGGACACGAGTGGTTTGCACCCTGTGCAATCAGGGCTTGAAGCGAGGCATAAACCTTCTCAACCTGAGCACAACCTGCATGATCAGGCATCTAAGTGCAAAGCACGAGCTGCAGTGGAGTACACACCTTCAAAACCAAGAAACGTCTCTGGCTCATCCTGCTTCCTCTTCTGCTGCAGTCTCGGCCGCTCCAGCCACATCTGTAGTGATACCGGCACCTGCCACCCCGCAAACAGACGATCTGTCAGCAACACCACCACCTGGGTCACCAACAACCATCTCCACAATGTCCCGTGGAAGCGTTCAGCTTTCCATCTCCCAAACACTTGAGAGGAAGAGGAAGTACCCCCCTACCCACCCGCGATCCCTGGCCCTGAATGCCAGCATTTCAAAATTATTGGCCTTTGAAATGCTGTCATTCCGTCTGGTGGAGACGCACAGTTTTAAAAACCTTATGTCGGTGGCTGTCCCACAGTACGTCGTGCCCAGCCGCCACTACTTTTCCAGGCAAGCCATCCCTTCCCTGCACAACCAAGTGGGGGAAAATATCAGGTGTGCACTGCGCAACGCCATCTGTGCCAAGGTCCACCTAACTACGGATACGTGGACCAGTAAGCACGGTCAGGGGCGTTATATCTCCCTAACGGCACACTGGGTAAATGCAGTGGCGGATGGGCCTGAGGCGGATAGCAATTTGGCGCATGTCCTTCCACCACCGAGGATTGCAGGGCGCTTCAGTTTGCCTCCTGTTCCTAACTCCTCCTACTCCGCTTCCTCATCCTCTACCGCCTCCTCATCCGGACAGCGTAACACCTTCACCACCAACTTCAGCACGGCCAGGGGTAAACGACAGCAGGCAGTTTTACAACTTGCCTGTTTGGGGGACAAACCACACACCGCGCAGGAGTTGTGGAGGAGCATGGAACAGCAGACAAATGAGTGGTTGCTGCCAGCGAGCCTCAAGCCCGGCCTGGTGGTGTGCGATAACGGGCAAAATCTCATAGCAGCTCTGGGCCTAGCCGGTTTGACGCACATCCCTTGCCTGGCGCATGTGCTGAATTTGGTGGTGCAGAGGTTCCTTAAAAACTACCCCGATATGTCAGAGCTGCTGCAGAAAGTGCGGGCCGTTTGTGCGCACTTTCAGCGTTCTCACCCTGCTGCTGCTCGCCTGGCAGCGCTGCAGCGTAACTTCGGCCTTCCCGCTCACCGCCTCATATGTGACGTGCCCACAAGGTGGAACTCCACCTTGCACATGCTGGAAAGACTGTGCGAGCAGCAGCAGGCCATAGTGGAGTTTCAGCTGCAGCACGCACGCGTGAGTCGCTCTGCGGAACAGCACCACTTCACCACCAATAACTGGGCCTCCATGCGAGACCTGTGTGCCTTGTTGCGCTGTTTTGAGTACTCCACCAACATGGCCAGTGGCAATGACGCCGTTCTCAGCTTAACTATCCCACTTCTATGCCTCCTTGAAAAAACAATTCGGGCGATGATGGAAGAGGATGTGGCACAGGATGAGGAGGAGGAGGAGGATGAAGAGGTAACATTTCCAAGGCTTTCAGGGCAGTCATTCGCAAGGGGCTCCGAGGGTGGGTTCCTGCACACGCAAACGCCAGGGACGCAATTGTCCAGCAGGGGCACAGTTCTGGAGGATAAGGAGGATGAGGAGGAGGAGGAGCTGGAGGAGGAGATGGAACCATGTTCACAGCAGGGTGGCACCCAGGCCAGCTCATGGCCATCACTGGTGCGTGGCTGGGGGGATACAGAGGACACGGACGATACACCTCCCACAGAGGACAGCCTTTCGTCGCCTCTGGGCAGCCTGGCACACATGAGCGATTACATGCTGCAGTGTCTCCACAACGACCGCCGAGTTGCCCACATTCTAACTTGTGCTGATTACTGGGTGGCCACGCTGCTGGATCCCCGTTACAAGGACAACGTACCGTCCTTAATTCACTCACTGGAGCGCGATCGCAAGATGCGCGAGTACAAGCGCACGCTGGTAGACGCCATGCTGCTGGCATTCCCATCTGACAGCGGGGCCACAGTGGAAGCACAAGGCAGAGGAGGAGGAGGAGGAGGTCGCCAACGCAACCAGGGCACCGCCAGCACCTCAGAAGGCAGGGTTAGCATGGCCGAAATGTGGAAAAGCTTTGTCAGCACGCCACAACAAACAGCAGCACCAGCAGCTCAGATGGAACGTCTTAGCAGGAGGCAGCATTTTACCAACATGGTGGAGCAGTATGTGTGCACACGCCTACATGTAGTGAATGACGGGTCTGCCCCCTTCAACTTCTGGGTCTCCAAATTGGGCACATGGCCTGAGCTTGCCCTTTACGCCTTGGAGGTGCTGGCGTGCCCTGCAGCCAGTGTATTATCTGAACGGGTATTTAGCACGGCTGGGGGCGTTATAACAGACAAGCGCAGCCGCCTGTCCAGAGACAATGTGGACAAGCTCACGTTCATTAAAATGAACCAGGCATGGATCCCACGGGACTTTTCCGTACCTTATGCAGAATAGCAATGGATACCGACCTTACCCACCCATTGTTCCATTTTTGCTCTTTCTCACTCTTTTGGGGTGTACCCTCATTTAAAATTTTTGAAAAGAAGCAGTGTTGGCTACCTCGTCCTCCTCCTCAGGGCCAGATTAATGTAGGGGCTATTGGAGCTGCAGCTCCAGGCCCCTACCTTTTATATAGGCCCCGGGTTGGCCATATTCACTGTTACCGCTCTTCTGTCACTTGTAAACACAGAAGTCTGGCTTCTATGCTCGCTTCCCCAGGCAGCACCCTCAGAACCTCCCCACACAGCGTGAAGGCCGGACAAGGAGGGACAGTTGGCGATGCATGGATGTGTTTATGGGCTTCAGAGACAGCATCCCATGTTGAATTAGGCATGCATGGCTGCACCCTTCCTCCTCTGGGTGCATGGCAAGGCACGGCCCTTAAGGCCCTTCAAAATCCTCAGCACCAAGCCCATGATGCTGTTAATCCGGCCCTGGTCCTCCTCCACCGCCGCTTCCACCTACACCGCCCATAGGTGTGCGCAGCCTATTGCATTAAGGTGTGCACCCCAAAGTTGAAATACACATGCATGTGTTTGCCAGCAGGGAGAGTAATGTATCGGGGCCATGTACCTGTAGGCAAGGAGAAATAGAGCAGAGCAGGTCCCAGGGAGATCTTTCCCATCTCCTCACTGGCAATGCTATGTGCCCTAGGTGATTAGGGTGTGCCCAGGCACACCCAGCACACCCTGTGCGCACGCCTATGTCACCGCCACATCCACCACCACCTCAACCTCCCTCCTACTCCATATGGGCCTCGTCCTTCAGAGATGAAGAAGAACATTGTTTTATTTTTCTGTTTTTTTTTGTTGTTTTAAGTTATTTCCCTATCCACATTTGTTTGCAGAGCACTTGCCATGCTCTTAATTACGTTTTGCTGCCATTTGCAGCACTCTAGCCCTTTCCTTTGGTGTTTTAGAGCCATTTTAGTGCCTTAAAGTTCGGGTCCCCATTGACTTCAATGGGGTTCGGTGTCCGGGAAAAGTTCGGTAAAAGTCCGGGACACGGACCCGGACTTTTTTTTAAAGTTCGGCCGAACCCGTCGAACACGGACATCTAGGTGTCCGCTCAACCCTAGCGATTACGTCATTCGGAGATTTGCAAGGGCTGCTGGGATGTATCTCATGGGATGAAATCTCGTATTATTACACAGGTGTCCTGGGCTGTACTGTATGTATTGGATTGAGTCCGTGCTCTGCCCCGCCTCCGCCCCGCCTCCTCTCAGTGAGCTCTACGGGATATAATGCTTTCAGTCCTCGCTCGCTGAGAGGAGGCGGGGCGGAGGCGGAGCGGAGCACAGACTCAATCCAATACATCCGAGTACAGCTCACTGAGAGAAGGCGGGGCGGAGGCGGGGCGAAGCACGGCCTCAATCCAATACATACAAGTACAGCCCAGGACACCTGTGTAATAATGCGAGATTTCATCCCATGAGATACATCCCAGCAGCTCTTGCGAATCGCCGAATGACGTAATCGCCGATCGGCGGCCGGACCCGGAAGTGAGGAGAGGATGAATAAAGAAGAAAAAAAGGTATTCCCTAGCAAAAAAAAAAAAAAGTTTCCATTGGTAAAAGTAGTTTTAAAGGGGATTACATACATCTATGTAATCCAAGTTATTAAAATGGGTGGAACTCCACTTTAAGCAAAGTGGTGGAAATAGGGGGTAACATCACAGAATAACATATTTTAGAAATGTTGTCACCATAATTACCACCCTTTCCTTTATATTGCTGTCATTTGGAAAGTGGAATTGTTGGATTATTGGGTAGCCCCTTTGTTTTTTTCATTCAGTGGGCATCAGGCATCATAGATGAACATCAAAGTACAGAAAAATATAATTTGCTGGTAATTTTAATGTAAAATTCAGTGTTTTAAAGAAAAATGTTTCGTCCCGGCCGAATTGAAATTTTAAAAACATTTTGTTTGCATTTTGTTCCCCAGAGCAGTGCCCACTGCTAATAATGGAGAAGAAAATTGGTATTTTTGATTTAACGTTCACTGATTTCAATGGGACCTGGGTTCGGCATCTGAGTATCTTTGAAGTATGCTGAAACCCTGCCTGAACCGCACCCAGGGAATTCCAGCTCATCCACAGATCCCTATTTGAAATTATCTCCTGAGAATTAGATGTAGAGGAGGTTTTCAAAAAGGTGAAAAGTGCTTTTTAAAACATTGAGCCATTCAGCTAACAGGACATTTTACACTCAGCAGAACAGATACATAGCTGTATGTGTGAATTCATATCCCCATTGTGTTCATAAGTATATGGCTTGCTCGAAGGGCAGTATAAAAGTTATAATTGAAGTCTGCTCCTCAGTAACTTTTCCCTTTTTTGTTATTGACCCAGTAGCATCTTTCACAAGGGACAGATTTATTGTGTACAGTAAAGTTTTATTATTATTATAGCATAGCATTTATACTGCCTAATAAGATTTTAGTTGTTCCATAAAAGTGAATCTTTGTTTTCCGGCCATTGATAATCAATGTTAGCAGAAATGTGCCCACTAGGTCACACATCACTGGAATGTCTTTATTGATTTCCATGTAAAATTCTTTGACTGAGGTTCAGAGCAAATTAAAGGCTTTGGTTATGTTATTAGATGGGCTGTTAATCAGCCTCAAAGAACATGTCAATAAAATTTCCACTATATGATTTTGAATGACTAAACCTATATTTACAGTACATGTACAATTGAATATATAGTGATATGCGTGCCTGGGCAGACATTTTAATGAGGAAAAAAAGCATATTACTAAATATATATAGATCAGTATAATTTTAATATTTTGATTATAGTTTTACAAAATATAGAAATGATAGTTTAGGCACAGTGTGCAAGGTAAATTCTGCAGGATATTGTATTCAAAGAAATTGAACACATAGAATGCAATCGGTATTAAGTTCTTAACCACTTAAGCCCCGGAAGATTTTACCCCCTTCATGACCAGGGCCTATTTTGCGATTCCGCACTGCGTGACTTTAACGGACAATTGCGCGGTCGTGCGACACTGTACCTAAATGAATTTGACGATGTTTTTTTCCCACAAACAGAGCTTTCTTTTGGTGGTATTTGATCACCTGTGCTATTTTTTGATCATGCGCTATAAACAAAAAAAGAGCGTCAATTTTGCAAAAATAGCAATATTTTTCAAATTTTTTTATATGAAATTCCCCCAAAATAATTGTAAAAATCAAATTTTTTTTTACATTTTCGGCCAATTTGTTTTATGCTACATATGTTTGGTAAAAAAAATTGCAAAAAGCGTATTTTGATTGGTTTACGCAAAAGTTATTGCGTTTACTAACAAAGGGAAAGATTTTTGTCATTTTTGTTGTTTTTTTTAACGCGTAATGGCGGCGATCTGCGATTTTTTTTGCAGTACTGCGACATTGCGGTGGACAGATCGGACCCTTGACTGACATTTTTGACACTTTTGGGGTTACCAGTGACATTTCTACAGTTCTATACATATGCACTGTTACTGTAAAATTACACTGGCAGTGAAGGGGTTAACTTTTTTTTAGAGGGAGGGGTGGTGTGTGTCCCTAGGGGCGTGATTCTAACTGTGATTGGCTGTGGCTTGAGGTGTAGGAACAGTGATCAACAGTCCTACATAGTAGAACCATATGATCACTGTTTCTACACAGGGGAGAATGACAGGCGGCTTGTTTACACTAGTGACGATCGCCGAGTCACCGGCGGACATCGGGTCCGCCGGTCACACGCGCGGGGGGGTCCGTGACCATGCGGAGCGGGAGCGCGCCCCCGGGGGCGCGCGCTTGCTTCCTAGACCCTCACAGGCTAGCGACGTAGATCTACGTCACTCTGCCTGTGAGGGGCTGACTGCCGACGTAAATAGTCGTGTGGCAGTCGGCAAGTGGTTAAAAGTACAGTGAGAAGGATCTCCCTAGAGAGGGGGAGTCTAAGGGGCAGGAGTGGATTGTACACATAAAATATTACAAAACCAACTCCATGGTAGGTGAATCAAGAAGCAAAACAAGCAGAGGAAAGACTTTAAAGAAAAGAGCTTACCTTCACTTTGCAAAGACTACCCAATCAGGTGCAAGGAAAATTGAAAAAAAAAACAGCATTTTTGCTTGCAACATGATTGGATGATGGAATTTTGCAGAGCTTCTGCTCATTTACTAAGCTCTGGAGTAACTGCACTTGCAGAGTGCAACTGCACTTTGCAAAGTGCAGTTTTTTTGCCTTTAGTAAATCCACCTCAAGCACTAAACACAATTATAAACGCAACACTTTTGTTTTTGCCCCCATTTTTCATGAGCTGAACTTCAAGATCTAAGACTTTTTCAATGTACATAAAAGGTCGATTTCTCTCAAATATTGTTCACAAATCTTTCTAAATCTGTGTTAGTGAGCACTTCTCCTTTGCCGAGATAATCCATCCACCTCACAGGTGTGGCATATCAGGATGCTGATTAGACAGCATGATTATGGCACAGGTGTGCCTTAGGCTGGCCACAATTAAAGGCCACTCTAAAATGTGCAGTTTTATCACACAGCACAATGCCACAGATGTGGCAAGTTTTGAGGGAGCGTGTAATTGGCATGCTGACTGCAGGAATGTCCACCAGAGCTGTTGCCCATGAATTAAATGTTCATTTCTCTACCATAAGCCGTCTCCAAAGGCGTTTCAGAGAATGTGGCAGTACATTCAACCGGCCTCACAACCTCAGACCACGTGTACCCACACCAGCCCAGGACCTCCACATCCAGCATCGTCACCTCCAAGATCGTCTGAGACCAGCCACCCGGACAGCTGCTGCAACAATCGGTTTTGCATAATCAAAGAATTTCTGCACAAACTGTCAGAAACCATCTCAGGGAAGCTCATCTGCATACCCATTGTCCTCATTTGGGTCTTGACCTTACTGCAGTGTGTCGTCTTAACCGACTTGAGTGGGCAAATGTTCACATTTTATGGCGTCTGCCACTTTGGAGAGGTGTTCTCTTCACAGAGGAATCCTGGTTTTCTTAGATCTTTGAGTTCAGCTCATGAAAACTGGGGGGGCAAAAACAAGTGTTGCATTTATCATTTTGTTTAGTATAGTTGTTAAGGACGCGGCAGCCACCTGCTGCTTAACAACCAGCTCTTTTAGGTTGCTTTTTTTCAAACAACATAATGAATGAATCTGAATTAACTTTTGAAAATTAAGAACTAATTCAGAACAATTAATCCGCATTTAAGAAACAGGTTGCAAAAACAAATCATTTTAACATAACAAATATGACACAGATGGCGGCTGACATATTAGCAACCACTATCCTGGCAACCAATAATTCTCTGTGGCCTAATGACCAGTGTCCTAGTGACCAATGGCGCTGTGCAGCCCAGGCACCAGCATCATGGCAACTGATGATTCTGAGCGGCTCAGATGCCATCATCATAGTTACCAATGATGCTGTGCAGCCCAGCCCCAGTGTCCTAGCAGACAATGTCTATGTGCAGTCCAATTGCCAGCATGTTAGCAACCTATGATGCTATGTGACTTGGCCGTCAGAGTCCCAGCAACCTAAGACCCTGTATAGTGTAGCTATGCTGCTGTGGAGCTAGGCCACTAGCACTATTAAAAAGACAGAGGGGTGGAACTAAAATACCTTCTCCTCTGGCATTCCCATTGATGGCACTTGTCTCAGGCAAGTGTTGTTAATCAAGACCCATTAGTTATTCTCCTTGCTGACTGCATGGTCAGACAGTGGTGGGGTGCGCTCTGATGACCAATATAGCTTGGCCTGGAGACCATGTAGAAAGACATGGCAAAGTACTAAATGTACTTTACCCCGTCGGGCATAGCAACAGCAAAAGCAGTTGTTTGACCAGCCATACACGGTTAGAATATTGGCCGGTTCAGCAGGAACCGGCCGAGATTCAAACTGGTAATGGGAAGGCTGAATGTACCAAACTAATCAATTGATCAACTTGGGTACAATAGCCTGCCAGGTTCTCTAGCGATTATTGCTAGCAGCTGCTATAGTCGCTATAGTTAATCACCATCTTCTCCCAGTGAGGATGACTTCCTCCACCCTCCCCTGCCCCCCTGCTAGGAAAAGACAGTGGCCCAGCAGGAGGGATTTCTGCATCAACACTGTCTATGTTGATGAGGGAATCAAGTGAACCCGTGGTTTCAGTAAAGAAATGTGCTCAGTGTATGGCTGGTCTTAGTGAGACGACATCTTAACCACTTAAGCCCCGGAAGATTTTACCCCCTTCCTGACCAGGGGGTATTTTGCGATTCTGCACTGCGTGACTTTAACGGACAATTGCGCGGCCGTGCGACGCTATACCCAAATGAAATTGACGTCCATTTTTTCCCACAAACAGAGCTTTCTTTTGGTGGTATATGATCACCTGTGCAATTTTTTGATCATGCGCTATAAACAAAAAAAGAGCGACAATTTTGCAAAAATACCGAAATATTTTTCACATTTTTTTATATGAAATTCCCCAAAAAAATTTAAAAATCTATTTTTTTTAACATTTTAGGCCAATTTGTTTTCTGCTACATATGTTTGGTAAACAAAATTGCAAAAAGCGTGTCCACCGGTCACACGCGCGCCCCCTATTGGCTCGCAGGCGAGTGACGTACCGGTACGTCACTTTGCCTGCACAGGGCTGTCCGCCGCAGTATATGTACTGGCGGCGGTCGGCAACCGGTTAATATTGATCACAGTAAAATTTATGTTAGAACATTTTTTAATATGTAAAAATTCCCTTTAAACTCCAGTTTGCTGGGATTGTTACTAGTGTTGAGCGAACACGGACTGTATTATTCGTGTTCGTACCGAATAATTGGATTTTTTGTACCCGAACACGGACACGGACACTTTACTGTATGTTCGGGTAAAAATCCGTGTTCGGTCGTTTTATTTCCGGGTTTTGCATGCTTTGGCGCTCTTTTCATGGCGGGCTTTCAACAGCCAATCAACAATCGTTTAACTGGTGTGCCTTAAGCCATCCCAGCCATGCCTGCAAATGTCTCAGTAGCTGTGATTGGCCGTCTGAAGCATGTGACCAAGTCTTTATAAGTTCGAGGCAGCCGCAGCGGCGTCATTATGCTGCTTAGATTCAGGGACAGAGCACACATCAACGTGCTGGCTGCTGATTAGGGAAAGATAGGCAGGAAAAAACCATTTGTGTCCGGATAGAATTGAGGGACAGGTCGGAGTGTTTAGGCAGGGCGAGTTGTAGGCATTTTAGGGATAGATATATAACAAAAAGTGCAGCGCTATCAAATATGGATTATGAAGAAGATATCGAGGAGAGCAGTCCACAGGTGAAAATTATGGTGAAGCATGCACAAGATATAAACATTCAGTGCTCTTCAATGTGCTGGTAATCCTCCACCCAGTCTCATTAGCCTCTCACCTCACACTTAGCCCCTGTGTCACCAGACGGGCTAGTAAGACAAACTTTATCCAAGGATATCACAAATATAGATCAAATCAGTATTCCTCTTCATCAGAAGATAAGGCTCACAGGTAACAGATCACAGGTCCATAAAGCGGGTCACAGGTCCATAGGAAAACAAAGGTCCGGACATAGTGCATTACCGCAATAAATTACTTTATTGAACATAGCATAAAATCATAAAAATTACCTTGTAAAGCACTATACAAGTGCATGTGATGAGCAGATTGTATTACACACAGCGGTCTCGACCGCAATGGATGGCGGGTGACGTCACCGGCCCCTCCCCCTTTGCACGCGTTACGTCCCACTGCACGGGACTTCCTCAGCTGAGGAAGTCCCGTGCAGTGGGACGTAACGCGTGCAAAGGGGGAGGGGCCGGTGACGTCACCCGCCATCCATTGCGGTCGAGACCGCTGTGTGTAATACAATCTGCTCATCACATGCACTTGTATAGTGCTTTACAAGGTAATTTTTATGATTTTATGCTATGTTCAATAAAGTAATTTATTGCGGTAATGCACTATGTCCGGACCTTTGTTTTCCTATGGACCTGTGACCCGCTTTATGGACCTGTGATCTGTTACCTGTGAGCCTTATCTTCTGATGAAGAGGAATACTGATTTGATCTATATTTGTGATATCCTTGGATAAAGTTTGTCTTACTAGCCCGTCTGGTGACACAGGGGCTAAGTGTGAGGTGAGAGGCTAATGAGACTGGGTGGAGGATTACCAGCACATTGAAGAGCACTGAATGTTTATATCTTGTGCATGCTTCACCATAATTTTCACCTGTGGACTGCTCTCCTCGATATCTTCTTCATAATCCATATTTGATAGCGCTGCACTTTTTGTTATATATTTGTTATTGGGACTTTTGGTTTATTGATCCTTTAGTGCATAGCAGCTTTCTATTATATTATTTTATACAGTTGCGCTGAATTTTTATCTATTATTATTTTAGGGATAGAGTCTGCTGAATTATAGGGTCAGTGTCTTCTACAAACTACAATCGATATTGCTGTGTGGGGGGTGGGGTCTGCACTCAATCCTGATCTACGATCTCTTCTCAATCCTGTTAGGGACAGAGTCTGCTGAATTTTAGGGAAACTGTGTTCTACAAACTACAATCGATATTGCTGTGTGGTGTGGGATTGGAGATAGGCAGGTGTCAGTGATCCACATCCATTTTTCTGTGTGTGAGCTGCAGTGAACACAATCTTTTTGGGCTGCAGTGAACACAATCTTTTTGGGCTGCAGTGAACACAATCTTTTTGGGCTGCAGTGAACACAATCTTTTTGGGGTGCAGTGAACAAAATCTTTTTGGGGTGCAGTGAACACAATCCTTTTTGGTGTGCAGTGAACACAATCTTTGTGGGGTGCAGTGAACAAAATCCTTTGTGGGGTGCAGTGAACACAATCTTTTTGGGGTGCAGTGAACAAAATCCTTTTTGGGGTGCAGTGAACAACATCCTTTTTGGGGTGCAGTGAACACAATCTTTTTGGGGTGCAGTGAACAAAATCCTTTGTGGGGTGCAGTGAACACAATCTTTTTGGGGTGCAGTGAACACAATCTTTTTGGGGTGGAGTGAACAACATCCTTTTTGGGGTGCAGTGAACAAAATCCTTTTTGGGGTGCAGTGAACAAAATCATTTTTGGGGTGCAGTGAACACAATCTTTTTGGGGTGCAGTGAACACAATCTTTGTGGGGTGCAGTGAACACAATCTTTTTGGGGTGGAGTGAACAACATCCTTTTTGGGGTGCAGTGAACAACATCCTTTTTGGGGTGCAGTGAACACAATCTTTTTGGGGTGCAGTGAACACAATCTTTGTGGGGTACAGTGAACAGAATCTTTGTGGGGTGCAGTGAACACAATCTTTGGGGGGTACAGTGAACACAATCTTTGTGAGGTGCAGTGAACACAATCTTTGTGGGGTGCAGTGAACACAATCATTGTGGGGTGCAGTGAACTCAATCTTTGTGGGGTACAGTGAACACAATCTCATACTTCTGAAGGTTTGAGGGTGCTGCCTGTTCCATACTCCCCCTACTCCTCATCTAGCCTTTTAGGGGTACAAACAATAGTAATTGGGGCCTAGTGTGGTTGTGTACGTGTGATATACATACACTTTTTTGGGATCATATTTTCTATTCCGCTATTTAATCAAAAACCTTTGGGGATCAGTTAAATTGGGGGATAGTCTGTGTTGGTACGTGTGAGAGAGATCCACCTTTCCAAGTTGTTGGGGTTCATCTCATACTTCTGAAGGTTTGAGGGTGCTGCCTGTTCCATACTCCCCCTACTCCTAGCCTTTTAGGGGTACAAACAATAGTAATTGGGGCCTAGTGTGGTTGTGTACGTGTGATATACATACACTTTTTTGGGATCATATTTTCTATTCCGCTATTTAATCAAAAACCTTTGGGGATCAGTTAAATTGGGGGATAGTCTGTGTTGGTACGTGTGAGAGAGATCCACCTTTCCAAGTTGTTGGGGTTCATCTCATACTTCTGAAGGTTTGAGGGTGCTGCCTGTTCCATACTCCCCCTACTCCTAGCCTTTTAGGGGTACAAACAATAGTAATTGGGGCCTAGTGTGGTTGTGTACGTGTGATATACATACACTTTTTTGGGATCATATTTTCTATTCCGCTATTTAATCAAAAACCTTTGGGGATCAGTTAAATTGGGGGATAGTCTGTGTTGGTACGTGTGAGAGAGATCCACCTTTCCAAGTTGTTGGGGTTCATCTCATACTTCTGAAGGTTTGAGGGTGCTGCCTGTTCCATACTCCCCCTACTCCTAGCCTTTTAGGGGTACAAACAATAGTAATTGGGGCCTAGTGTGGTTGTGTACGTGTGATATACATACACTTTTTTGGGATCATATTTTCTATTCCGCTATTTAATCAAAAACCTTTGGGGATCAGTTAAATTGGGGGATAGTCTGTGTTGGTACGTGTGAGAGAGATCCACCTTTCCAAGTTGTTGGGGTTCATCTCATACTTCTGAAGGTTTGAGGGTGCTGCCTGTTCCATACTCCCCCTACTCCTAGCCTTTTAGGGGTACAAACAATAGTAATTGGGGCCTAGTGTGGTTGTGTACGTGTGATATACATACACTTTTTTGGGATCATATTTTCTATTCCGCTATTTAATCAAAAACCTTTGGGGATCAGTTAAATTGGGGGATAGTCTGTGTTGGTACGTGTGAGAGAGATCCACCTTTCCAAGTTGTTGGGGTTCATCTCATACTTCTGAAGGTTTGAGGGTGCTGCCTGTTCCATACTCCCCCTACTCCTAGCCTTTTAGGGGTACAAACAATAGTAATTGGGGCCTAGTGTGGTTGTGTACGTGTGATATACATACACTTTTTTGGGATCATATTTTCTATTCCGCTATTTAATCAAAAACCTTTGGGGATCAGTTAAATTGGGGGATAGTCTGTGTTGGTACGTGTGAGAGAGATCCACCTTTCCAAGTTGTTGGGGTTCATCTCATACTTCTGAAAGTTTGAGGGTGCTGCCTGTTCCATACTCCCCCTACTCCTAGCCTTTTAGGGGTACAAACAATAGTAATTGGGGCCTAGTGTGGTTGTGTACGTGTGATATACATACACTTTTTTGGGATCATATTTTCTATTACGCTATTTAATCAAAAACCTTTGGGGATCAGTTAAATTGGGGGATAGTCTGTGTTGGTACGTGTGAGAGAGATCCACCTTTCCAAGTTGTTGGGGTTCATCTCATACTTCTGAAGGTTTGAGGGTGCTGCCTGTTCCATACTCCCCCTACTCCTAGCCTTTTAGGGGTACAAACAATAGTAATTGGGGCCTAGTGTGGTTGTGTACGTGTGATATACATACACTTTTTTGGGATCATATTTTCTATTCCGCTATTTAATCAAAAACCTTTGGGGATCAGTTAAATTGGGGGATAGTCTGTGTTGGTACGTGTGAGAGAGATCCACCTTTCCAAGTTGTTGGGGTTCATCTCATACTTCTGAAGGTTTGAGGGTGCTGCCAGTTCCATACTCCCCCTACTCCTAGCCTTTTAGGGGTACAAACAATAGTAATTGGGGCCTAGTGTGGTTGTGTACGTGTGATATACATACACTTTTTTGGGATCATATTTTCTATTCCGCTATTTAATCAAAAACCTTTGGGGATCAGTTAAATTGGGGGATAGTCTGTGTTGGTACGTGTGAGAGAGATCCACCTTTCCAAGTTGTTGGGGTTCATCTCATACTTCTGAAGGTTTGAGGGTGCTGCCTGTTCCATACTCCCCCTACTCCTAGCCTTTTAGGGGTACAAACAATAGTAATTGGGGCCTAGTGTGGTTGTGTACGTGTGATATACATACACTTTTTTGGGATCATATTTTCTATTCCGCTATTTAATCAAAAACCTTTGGGGATCAGTTAAATTGGGGGATAGTCTGTGTTGGTACGTGTGAGAGAGATCCACCTTTCCAAGTTGTTGGGGTTCATCTCATACTTCTGAAGGTTTGAGGGTGCTGCCTGTTCCATACTCCCCCTACTCCTAGCCTTTTAGGGGTACAAACAATAGTAATTGGGGCCTAGTGTGGTTGTGTACGTGTGATATACATACACTTTTTTGGGATCATATTTTCTATTCCGCTATTTAATCAAAAACCTTTGGGGATCAGTTAAATTGGGGGATAGTCTGTGTTGGTACGTGTGAGAGAGATCCACCTTTCCAAGTTGTTGGGGTTCATCTCATACTTCTGAAGGTTTGAGGGTGCTGCCTGTTCCATACTCCCCCTACTCCTAGCCTTTTAGGGGTACAAACAATAGTAATTGGGGCCTAGTGTGGTTGTGTACGTGTGATATACATACACTTTTTTGGGATCATATTTTCTATTCCGCTATTTAATCAAAAACCTTTGGGGATCAGTTAAATTGGGGGATAGTCTGTGTTGGTACGTGTGAGAGAGATCCACCTTTCCAAGTTGTTGGGGTTCATCTCATACTTCTGAAGGTTTGAGGGTGCTGCCTGTTCCATACTCCCCCTACTCCTAGCCTTTTAGGGGTACAAACAATAGTAATTGGGGCCTAGTGTGGTTGTGTACGTGTGATATACATACACTTTTTTGGGATCATATTTTCTATTCCGCTATTTAATCAAAAACCTTTGGGGATCAGTTAAATTGGGGGATAGTCTGTGTTGGTACGTGTGAGAGAGATCCACCTTTCCAAGTTGTTGGGGTTCATCTCATACTTCTGAAGGTTTGAGGGTGCTGCCTGTTCCATACTCCCCCTACTCCTAGCCTTTTAGGGGTACAAACAATAGTAATTGGGGCCTAGTGTGGTTGTGTACGTGTGATATACATACACTTTTTTGGGATCATATTTTCTATTACGCTATTTAATCAAAAACCTTTGGGGATCAGTTAAATTGGGGGATAGTCTGTGTTGGTACGTGTGAGAGAGATCCACCTTTCCAAGTTGTTGGGGTTCATCTCATACTTCTGAAGGTTTGAGGGTGCTGCCTGTTCCATACTCCCCCTACTCCTCATCTAGCCTTTTAGGGGTACAAACAATAGTAATTGGGGCCTAGTGTGGTTGTGTACGTGCGAGATACATACACTTTTTTTGATCATATTTCCTATTCCGCTATTCAATAAAAACCTTTGAGGATCAATTGAATTGCGGGATAGTCTGTGTCGGTACGTGTGAGAGAGATCCACCTTTCCAAGTTGTTGGGGTTCATCTCATACTTCTGAAGGTTTGAGGGTGCTGCCTGTTCCATACTCCCCCTACTCCTCATCTAGCCTTTTAGGGGTACAAACAATAGTAATTGGGGCCTAGTGTGGTTGTGTACGTGTGATATACATACACTTTTTTTGGATCATATTTTCTATTCCGCTATTCAATAAAAACCTTTCTAGGGCAAGATCTTAAATTACAGAAATATGAGGAGACCGTCAAATAAGGGCCGTGGCCTGGGTCGTGGTGCTGCTGGTAGAGCTCCTGTTGCAAGGAGAGGACATGGTCGATCTGTGCCAGCTACACGCACAAGTGAAACACCTTCCTCAAGTGTGAGTAGGCGACAGAACCTGCATCAGTATTTGGTAGGGCATCAAACGCCCCTAGAAGTGATGAGGCCAGAACAAGTTGAGGCGATAGTAGATTGGTTTGCTGCTGACAGTGCCTCCAGTTCCTTCACATTGTCTCCCACCCAGTCTACTGCAGAAAGGTCAGAGTTGGCACCTGCAGCCAATGTCCAACCGTCTTTCACCTCACCCCCTTGCAAATCAGGCCAGCAGTCTGAGCCCCAAGCCATACAGCAGTCTCTTATTCTTTTTGAGGACTCTGTCAGCAGGGTTTCCCAGGGCCATCCACCTAGCCCTGCCCCAGAAGTGGAAGAGATTGAGTGCAGCGATGCCCAACCACTTATTTCTCAAGATGAGTACATGCAAGGATCATCGCAGCACGTCTCCGATGATGACGAAACGCAGGTGCCAACTGCTGCGGCGTTCAGCATTGTGGAGACCGACAAGGAGGGCAGGGGTGAAGACTGGGTGGAAGATGATGTGGAGGACGATGAGGTCCTCGACCCCACATGGAATGAACGTCATGCAGGTGACCTGAGTAGTTTGGAGGAAGAGGCGGTGGTCGCACAGAGCCACCAGCACAGCAGAAGAGGGAGCAGGGTGCAGAAGCGGAGCGGCCGTGCCCTAGACACTACGCCCGCTACTGCCCAACGCAGCAAGGGAACGAGCGCACCAAAGTCAGCTCAAAGGAGTTCTCTAGCGTGGAAGTTCTTTAGAAAATGTGCTGATGACAGGACACGAGTGGTTTGCACCCTGTGCAATCAGAGCTTGAAGCGAGGCATGAACCTTCTCAACCTGAGCACAACCTGCATGATCAGGCATCTAAGTGCAAAGCACGAGCTGCAGTGGAGTACACACCTTCAAAACCAAGAAACGTCTCTGGCTCATCCTGCTTCCTCTTCTGCTGCAGTCTCGGCCGCTCCAGCCACATCTGTAGTGATACCGGCACCTGCCACCCCGCAAACAGACGATCTGTCAGCAACACCACCACCTGGGTCACCAACAACCATCTCCACAATGTCCCGTGGAAGCGTTCAGCTTTCCATCTCCCAAACACTTGAGAGGAAGAGGAAGTACCCCCCTACCCACCCGCGATCCCTGGCCCTGAATGCCAGCATTTCAAAATTATTGGCCTTTGAAATGCTGTCATTCCGTCTGGTGGAGACGCACAGTTT
The DNA here is from genome assembly GCF_965119305.1 of Pelophylax lessonae. NCBI lineage: Eukaryota > Metazoa > Chordata > Amphibia > Anura > Ranidae > Pelophylax > Pelophylax lessonae. The sequence goes on from NC_138777.1 coordinate 66,141,576, forward strand.
TAAAAACCTTATGTCGGTGGCTGTCCCACAGTACGTCGTGCCCAGCCGCCACTACTTTTCCAGGCAAGCCATCCCTTCCCTGCACAACCAAGTGGGGGAAAATATCAGGTGTGCACTGCGCAACGCCATCTGTGCCAAGGTCCACCTAACTACGGATACGTGGACCAGTAAGCACGGTCAGGGGCGTTATATCTCCCTAACGGCACACTGGGTAAATGCAGTGGCGGATGGGCCTGAGGCGGATAGCAATTTGGCGCATGTCCTTCCACCACCGAGGATTGCAGGGCGCTTCAGTTTGCCTCCTGTTCGTAACTCCTCCTACTCCGCTTCCTCATCCTCTACCGCCTCCTCATCCGGACAGCGTAACACCTTCACCACCAACTTCAGCACGGCCAGGGGTAAACGACAGCAGGCAGTTTTACAACTTGCCTGTTTGGGGGACAAACCACACACCGCGCAGGAGTTGTGGAGGAGCATGGAACAGCAGACAAATGAGTGGTTGCTGCCAGCGAGCCTCAAGCCCGGCCTGGTGGTGTGTGATAACGGGCGAAATCTCATAGCAGCTCTGGGCCTAGCCGGTTTGACGCACATCCCTTGCCTGGCGCATGTGCTGAATTTGGTGGTGCAGAGGTTCCTTAAAAACTACCCCGATATGTCAGAGCTGCTGCAGAAAGTGCGGGCCGTTTGTGCGCACTTTCGGCGTTCTCACCCTGCTGCTGCTCGCCTGGCAGCGCTGCAGCGTAACTTCGGCCTTCCCGCTCACCGCCTCATATGTGACGTGCCCACAAGGTGGAACTCCACCTTGCACATGCTGGAAAGACTGTGCGAGCAGCAGCAGGCCATAGTGGAGTTTCAGCTGCAGCACGCACGCGTGAGTCGCTCTGCGGAACAGCACCACTTCACCACCAATAACTGGGCCTCCATGCGAGACCTGTGTGCCTTGTTGCGCTGTTTTGAGTACTCCACCAACATGGCCAGTGGCAATGACGCCGTTCTCAGCTTAACTATCCCACTTCTATGCCTCCTTGAAAAAACAATTCGGGCGATGATGGAAGAGGATGTGGCACAGGATGAGGAGGAGGAGGAGGATGAAGAGGTAACATTTCCAAGGCTTTCAGGGCAGTCATTCGCAAGGGGCTCCGAGGGTGGGTTCCTGCACACGCAAACGCCAGGGACGCAATTGTCCAGCAGGGGCACAGTTCTGGAGGATGAGGAGGATGAGGAGGAGGAGGAGCTGGAGGAGGAGATGGAACCATGTTCACAGCAGGGTGGCACCCAGGCCAGCTCATGGCCATCACTGGTGCGTGGCTGGGGGGATACAGAGGACACGGACGATACACCTCCCACAGAGGACAGCCTTTCGTCGCCTCTGGGCAGCCTGGCACACATGAGCGATTACATGCTGCAGTGTCTCCACAACGACCGCCGAGTTGCCCACATTCTAACTTGTGCTGATTACTGGGTGGCCACGCTGCTGGATCCCCGTTACAAGGACAACGTACCGTCCTTAATTCACTCACTGGAGCGCGATCGCAAGATGCGCGAGTACAAGCGCACGCTGGTAGACGCCATGCTGCTGGCATTCCCATCTGACAGCGGGGCCACAGTGGAAGCACAAGGCAGAGGAGGAGGAGGAGGAGGTCGCCAACGCAACCAGGGCACCGCCAGCACCTCAGAAGGCAGGGTTAGCATGGCCGAAATGTGGAAAAGCTTTGTCAGCACGCCACAACAAACAGCAGCACCAGCAGCTCAGATGGAACGTCTTAGCAGGAGGCAGCATTTTACCAACATGGTGGAGCAGTATGTGTGCACACGCCTACATGTAGTGAATGACGGGTCTGCCCCCTTCAACGTCTGGGTCTCCAAATTGGGCACATGGCCTGAGCTTGCCCTTTACGCCTTGGAGGTGCTGGCGTGCCCTGCAGCCAGTGTATTATCTGAACGGGTATTTAGCACGGCTGGGGGCGTTATAACAGACAAGCGCAGCCGCCTGTCCAGAGACAATGTGGACAAGCTCACGTTCATTAAAATGAACCAGGCATGGATCCCACGGGACTTTTCCGTACCTTATGCAGAATAGCAATGGATACCGACCTTACCCACCCATTGTTCCATTTTTGCTCTTTCTCACTCTTTTGGGGTGTACCCTCATTTAAAATTTTTGAAAAGAAGCAGTGTTGGCTACCTCGTACTCCTCCTCAGGGCCAGATTAATGTAGGGGCTATTGGAGCTGCAGCTCCAGGCCCCTACCTTTTATATAGGCCCCGGGTTGGCCATATTCACTGTTACCGCTCTTCTGTCACTTGTAAACACAGAAGTCTGGCTTCTATGCTCGCTTCCCCAGGCAGCACCCTCAGAACCTCCCCACACAGCGTGAAGGCCGGACAAGGAGGGACAGTTGGCGATGCATGGATGTGTTTATGGGCTTCAGAGACAGCATCCCATGTTGAATTAGGCATGCATGGCTGCACCCTTCCTCCTCTGGGTGCATGGCAAGGCACGGCCCTTAAGGCCCTTCAAAATCCTCAGCACCAAGCCCATGATGCTGTTAATCCGGCCCTGGTCCTCCTCCACCGCCGCTTCCACCTACACCGCCCATAGGTGTGCGCAGCCTATTGCATTAAGGTGTGCACCCCAAAGTTGAAATACACATGCATGTGTTTGCCAGCAGGGAGAGTAATGTATCGGGGCCATGTACCTGTAGGCAAGGAGAAATAGAGCAGAGCAGGTCCCAGGGAGATCTTTCCCATCTCCTCACTGGCAATGCTATGTGCCCTAGGTGATTAGGGTGTGCCCAGGCACACCCAGCACACCCTGTGCGCACGCCTATGTCACCGCCACATCCACCACCACCTCAACCTCCCTCCTACTCCATATGGGCCTCGTCCTTCAGAGATGAAGAAGAACATTGTTTTATTTTTCTGTTTTTTTTTTGTTGTTTTAAGTTATTTCCCTATCCACATTTGTTTGCAGAGCACTTGCCATGCTCTTAATTACGTTTTGCTGCCATTTGCAGCACTCTAGCCCTTTCCTTTGGTGTTTTAGAGCCATTTTAGTGCCTTAAAGTTCGGGTCCCCATTGACTTCAATGGGGTTCGGTGTCCGGGAAAAGTTCGGTAAAAGTCCGGGACACGGACCCGGACTTTTTTTTAAAGTTCGGCCGAACCCGTCGAACACGGACATCTAGGTGTTCGCTCAACCCTAATTGTTACACATTGTTTGCTTTTTCAGAATTGCTATATAGCCTTGTATTATATTTCTGACTCCTGCCATTAGAACTGAATCAAATGTTTTAAATATGTATGTCACACAATATTCAAGTTGGGTCACAATCAAAATTAACTTCAAAGGTATGTCAAAAATCCTTAAGGCCACTTCATGTGCTTGTGGAAAAACTTTTAAATTGGATTTTGCAGTTCATTAAACATGTAATAACATTTTTATTGCTCAGGGCTGCTTTATGAAACATATGCAACAATTTGCCAGTGGCTTGAGTTGCTGAGCATAAAAATTACAGACAGGGGTTTTAACTGGCTATACTTCAGCAGGTTGGGTTGGAAACGCTTTACACTTCAATAGAAGCTGGAGGTCTTTTCATTTAAATAAGTGATTATGTGATTGCTATCTTTTTTGTTCTGTAGAATTAAAGGTTGCTTCAAAGAATTAAAGAAAATTACAGCTAAAGTAAAAGGTAATTTTTGTATAAAATGTAATATCATAATATCTACAATGTTTAGCTTCGGAATTAAAATGTATGTTAGCTCCTCAACACAACAATTAAGGTATCTTTTTATGTTTTCAAACAAGATTCACACGACTTTAACCCAGGACTCCTTTTTAAAATTGAATCTCGGTAGAAAAGCATGTGAATTTTGGGTGGAAGTTGTGCACAATAATTTATACATAGACAAATCAATTAAAGTCTAAAAATCATCAGCTTCAGTGCACTTGTGAAAAGCATTTACCAGACATCAAGCCCTAAAAGCAATCTTAAAGCATCAATGTTTTCACCCAAATTCACACAGCTGTTACCCAGGATTATCACATTTTTCTTTTTTAGATAAAAAAAATGTGTCAGTTTTAGTTGAAACTTGTGAGAATCTTGTGTTAGCTCTGGCTTAAAAGCAGAACTCCAGCTTTTTCTCCCCAAAACAACAGATGCATTGTGCATGTAAATGAATGACAACACAACTGTCATTTTATCTGTATCTTACCTACTTTAGCTGAATACAGCAGGTTTCTGTGTCTGTGATGTCACTCCTCCTGGCTGAATTTATTGGTGTGTCATTATTCCCTGCTCTGTGTAATGGTTTGTTATTCTTCCCTGCTCTGTGTACTAATTTGTCATTCTTCTCTGCTCTGTGTACTGGTATGTCATACTTCCCTGCTCTGTGTAATGGTTTGTTATACTTCCCTGCTCTGTGTAATGGTTTGTTATACTTCCCTGCTCTGTGTAATGATTTGTTAAACTTCCCTGCTCTGTGTAATGGTGTGTCATACTTCCCTGCTCTGTGTAATGGTATGTTATTCTTCCCTGCCCTGTGTAATGGTTTGTTATTCTTCCCTGCTCTGTGTAATGGTTTGTTATACTTCCCTGCTCTGTGTAATGGTTTGTTATACTTCCCTGCTCTGTGTAATGATTTGTTATACTTCCCTGCTCTGTGTAATGGTGTGTCATACTTCCCTGCTCTGTGTAATGGTTTGTTATTATTCCCTGCTCTGTGTAATGGTGTGTCATACTTCCCTGCTCTGTGTACTGGTTTGTTATTATTCCCTGCTCTGTGTAATGGTGTGTCATACTTTCCTGCTCTGTGTAATGGTTTGTCATACTTCCTTGCTCTGTGTAATGGTTTGTTGTTATACTTTCCTGCTTTGTGCAATGGTTTGTTATACGTCCCTGCTCTGTGTAATGGTTTGTTATACTTCCCTGTTCTGTGTAATGGTTTGTTATCCTTCCCTGCTCTGTGTAATGGTTTGTTATACTTCCCTGCTCTGTGTAATTGTTTGTTATTCTTCCCTGCGCTGTGTAATGGTTTGTCATTCTTCCCTGCTCTGTGTAATGGTTTGTTATACTTCCCTGCTCTGTGTAATGGTTTGTCATTCTTCCCTGCTCTGTGTAATGGTTTGTTATACTTTCCTGCTCTGTGTAATGGTGTGTTATATGTCCCTGATCTGTGTAATGGTGTGTTATACTTCCCTGCTCTGTGTAATGGTTTGTCATTCTTCCCTGCTCTGTGTAATGGTTTGTTATACTTCCCTGCTCTGTGTAATGGTTTGTTATACTTTCCTGCTCTGTGTAATGGTGTGTTATATGTCCCTGATCTGTGTAATGGTGTGTTATACTTCCCTGCTCTGTGTAATGGTCTGTTATTCTTCTCTGCTCTGTTTAATGTTTTGTTATACTTCCCTGCTCTGTGTAATGGTATGTCATACTTCCCTGCTCTGTGTAATGGTTTGTTATTCTTCCCTGCTCTGTGTAATGGTTTGTTATACTTCCCTGCTCTGTGTACTAATTTGTCATTCTTCCCTGCTCTGTGTAATGGTTTGTCATTCTTCCCTGCTCTGTGTAATGGTTTGTTATACTTCCCTGCTCTGTGTAATGGTTTGTCATTCTTCCCTGCTCTGTGTAATGGTGTGTTATACTTCCCTGCTCTGTGTAATGGTTTGTTATACTTTCCTGCTCTGTGTAATGGTGTGTTATATGTCCCTGATCTGTGTAATGGTGTGTTATATGTCCCTGATCTGTGTAATGGATTGTTATACTTCCTTGCTCTGTGTAATGGTTTGTTATACTTTCCTGCTCTGTGTAATGGTGTGTTATATGTCCCTGATCTGTGTAATGGTGTGTTATACTTCCCTGCTCTGTGTAATGGTCTGTAATTCTTCTCTGCTCTGTTTAATGTTTTGTTATACTTCCCTGCTCTGTGTAATGGTATGTCATACTTCCCTGCTCTGTGTAATGGTTTGTTATTCTTCCCTGCTCTGTGTAATGGTTTGTTATCCTACCCTACTCTGTGTAATGCCTTGTTACACTTCCCTGCTCTCTGTAATTGTTTGTTATTCTGCCCTGCTCTGTGTAATGCCTTGTTATACTTCCCTGCTCTGTGTAATGTTTTGCTATACTTCCCTGCTCTGTGTAATGTTTTGTTATACTTCCCTGCTCTGTGTAATGGTTTTGCAGAGAGCAGTGTGTCACGTCAATGTTATCATTTACATGTTTCCAAATGCACAGTAAGCAGCAAAGAAAACATGTGCTTTGTCATGTGTTTAGAAAGAAAAAAAAACAGCAATGTATGTTGTGTTTGCTTTGCTGTTGGTTCACATCTGCGCATTTCCAAATGCAAGGCAATCCACAAGAAAACGCATGGCACGCTTGCATTGCCATTCATTTGCCTCTGTGTCTTTCTGCACAGCAAGCTGCAAGAAAATGCTTGCTTTGCCATGTGTTTGAAAATGCGTAGCAATGTGTTATTATTTAGGCTGCATTTGCATCTGCACATTTCCAAACAAATGGCAACCTGCACAGAAAACATGTACTTTGCTGTGCATTTAGAAGCCCATGGAAACGCATGTCCTTCTTGGGTTACCGTTCATTCACATCTGCACATATCTGAACGCAGTGCAATCTGCAAGAAAAAGCATGCATTTTCTGTGTGATAGTCTGTGATTGTGGCGCTGGAATTCATCTGACCTTTATGTGGTGCTGTGTGTACCAGGGCTGTCTATTTATCCCACCCAGCAGCAGTACTGAGTGCTTTCACAGCAGGCTGTGTATATTATATGGAGGGCTTTTCTTTTTATTTTTGAATAATGCCGGGATCTGTGAGGAGCAGTGGCGTAGCGTGGGGGGTGCAGGGGGACCGGCCGCACCGGGGCGCAACATCTGGGGGGGGGGCGCATCCGCTGTGTCACTCTGTCTGTCTGACTCTGACATACACAGTTCACACATTGTCTGCGGCTGCCTCCATCTTTAGGCTGGGAGATGTCCAGCGCAGCCGCCCTATGGCTGAAAATGGCGGGTCAGGCGGGGCTGGACTGTGCCTCACCTGTCCATTGGTGTAGGGTGGGGTGGCGTTGCAAGCCAAGCCCCGCCTATGCCACCTCTCTTCACTGTTCAGTCAGTTTAGCAGCGAGTGAGTCAGCAGCCTGGCGCTGTCACAGAGTGTTTTTTTTTTCTAATCACCTGATTAGAGCCAGAGGCTCTAATAGGCTTCAAAAAAGGGTTGACCCGGGGCGCAGAGCAGTGCGCCCTGAGCCCACCCATTGTGTGACAATAGCGAATGAAAATTTGCTATTGTCACACAGATCCTCCTCCTGGCCAATCAGGAAGCGGGTCCGAGACCTGCTTCCTGATTGGCCGAAAGGCGATCGCATGCCATTGGCCGAGGAGGAGGCGGGAGGACTCGGAGACGCGGGGAGCTGAGGAAAAGCCGCCGCTGCAGGTAAGTCTCTCTGGTCTGTCTGCATTGAAAGGGGGCTCGATGATTTCTCTGCATTGAAGGGGGGCACACTGGTAATTCTGCATTGAAAGGGGGCACGCTGGTCTCTCTGCATTGAAAGGGGGCACGCTGGTCATTCTGCATTGAAAGGGGGCATGCTGGTCATTCTGCATTGAAAGGGGGCACGCTGGTCTCTCTGCATTGAAAGGGGGCACACTGGTCTTTCTGCATTGAAAGGGGGCACGTTGGTCTCTCTGCATTGAAAGGGGGCACGCTGGTCTCTCTGCGTTGAAAGGGGGCACACTGGTCATTCTGCATTGAAAGGGGGCACGCTGGTCTCTCTGCATTGAAAGGGGGTCACGCTGGTCATTCAAACTTGTATTTAGATGCATTTTACTTTAATTACATCAGTATTTTCATAACAAACAATACATGTGCTTAGGGGGTAAGGGTTTCTTTACCTAATCTAGTCGAAGAGACTCGAGTGCTAATATCCCGTGGGTTAGAGGGCGCAAATTACTTGCCTTGCCCCGGGTGCTGACAACCTACGCTACGCCACTGGTGAGGAGGGACTGACTTGGGAGATTTGGATGTGACTGGGGGGGACCGAATGCTAATTAGGATATATTCCATCCCATCCTCCATCAGAGCTATGAAGGAAGTTACATGATTTAAAGAGTCTGAGACTACAGAGGGGTGTGTTCTGGGCAGGAAGTGGCTATGGAAGGCATTCTGTCTAAATTAGACTCTACAGAGTGTCACATGGTACAAAGCCAACACTAAAACTCAGAATATCAGAGGATCTGCAGACAACAGAGCAACATGGTACAGAGGTGTGATCTATGCTGGGACTGATCATTCCATTCAGGTCTAGTGAAAAGAAAGTTGGAGTTTAGCTTTATGCAAGCTTTAGGTGGAATTAAACCCAAAAGCAAAAAATGTAATAAAAAGACAATGACATAAATCTTTCCCCTAGTTTGTAGACGCGATACCATTTGCACAAACCCATCAATATACACTTATTGGGATTTTTTTTTTACCATAAATATGTAGCAGAATACAACTTGGCCTAAAATTATGATTTTTTTTTATTATTATTGGGAATTATTTGTTATATAGCAGAAAGTAAAAATTATTGTTTTTTTTTTTTGGGGGGGGGGGTTCAGAATTTCCACTCTTTTTTTGTTTATAGAGTAAGAAATAAAAATTGCAGAGATGATCAAATACCACCAAAAGAAAGCTCTATTTGTGGGGAAAAAAGGACATCAATTTTATTACAGTAAGGTGTCGCACAACCACGTAATGTCAGTTAAATTAACGCAGTGCCGAATCACAAAAAATAGCCTGGTCATTAAGGAGTTAAATCCCTCTGGTCCAGAAGTGGTTAAAGAAATAGTCAGTTCTCCTTATAAAATGGACCTGAACTTACAATAGTGAAGATTTGCTATATTAGACAAACATCTAGAAATGTTTGTTATGCCTAAGTGGTACCCTGAAAAACCTACCCTTTGGCTGGGATTTCTCCCGAAAAGACTCAATAAATTGGGAAAATGTCAACAGCAGGGAGGGCACAGGCAATACTGTTAAGTTCAGTGTCCCTCATGCACACACACACACTGTAAGGGTTAAATACTTGTTAACCACTTAAGCCCCAGAAGATTTTACCCCCTTCCTGACAAGGGCCTATTTTGCAATTCAGCACTGCGTGAGTTTAACGGACAATTGCGCGGTCGTGCGACACTGTACCCAAACTAATTTGCCGTCCTTTTTTCCCAATAAACAGAGCTTTCTTTTGGTGGTATTTGATCACCTGTGCAATTTTTTGATCATGCGCTATAAACAAAAAAAGAGCGACGATTCTGCAAAAATAACAATATTTTTCAAATTTTGTTATATGAAATTCCCCCCAAAAAAATGTAAAAATCAAAATTCTTTAACATTTTACGACAATTTGTTTTCTGCTACATATGTTAAAAGCATATTTTGATTGGTTTGCGCAAAAGTTATTGCGTTTACTAACTAAGGGAAAGATTTTTGTCATTTTTATTGTTTTTTTTTTAACAGGTAATGGCGGCGATCTGCGATTTTTTTTGTGGGACTGCGACATTGCGGCAGACAGATCGGACTCTTGACTGACATTTTTGACACTTTTGGGGGTACCAGTGACATAACTACAGTAATCAGTGCTATACATATGCTCTGTTACTGTAAAAATGACACTGGCAGGGAAGGGGTTAACTTTATTTGAGAAGGAGGGGTTAAGTGTGTCCCTAGGGGCGTGGTTCTTACTGTGGTTGGATGTGGCTTGTGATGTAACAGCACAGATCTATGGTCCTACATAGCAGGACCGTATGATCTGTGCTGTTACACAGGGGAGAATGACAGGCGGCTTTGTTTACATTAGCCGCCTGCCTTTCTCCCGGTGTAACCTACGATCGCGAGTGACCGGTGGACATCGGGACCACCGGTCACTCACGCGGGGGTGTCCGTGAGCGAGCGGGAGCGTGCCTCCTGCGGCGCGCTCGCTCCCTAGAGCCTCACAGGCAAGCAACGTAGTACTACGTCACTTTGCCTGTGAGGGGCTGACCGCCGCAGTAAATAGTCGTGCGGCAGTCGGCAAGTGGTTAACGCTAGATGTAGCAGAAGAGGCTATATAGCATACCTTAACCCTTTGCCCAGGCAGATATTTTGGTGACCTTTTTACGTTTCAGCTCATTCTGTTGCTTTCTCAATATTATAAAAATGTAAAATAGAAAACAGGGAGTTAGAGTGCAATACGTGTGCCTGAGTTACTTTATCTGGCTTCTAGCCATTATAGAGATATAAATGTTACAGCAGGTGTTCACATGGACGTTAAAAAAAATCCCAACCATAGATATCTCACCTTCAAAATGTCCAAAATATATAAGAAGTTGTCAAGTTGTGTAACTCTTCTGCATCTTACAAAAACTAAAATACCAACACTTTAAAAGGCATGTTCACCCAAAACCAATCAGTTCCAAGTGGACATGAGCAGGTTTTATCACCTACCCATGTCTTGGAACTCTCAGATATTGAATGGGAGAATAGATCCTTTGAGATGGCAGCTCCAACCTACCCCTCCATGACTTTGAAATAATAATAAATCTGCAGTTTACCCTATAACCTTCCATGATCTGGTTCTCTACGTTTTTATAAATCTCGGTCGAGATTCAAACCATCTATGGGCAAGCTGAATGTACCAAAATAGACCCATCAATTGACTTGGGTACAACCAGCATGTTTGAACTTGGTGTTGAGTTGTTCACTTTAAGGTCAACACAGAGTAAAAGGGGGCACTCTTTACGTCTAGAGGAAAACCAATTTCGTCTCCAAATATGGAAAGGATTCTTCACCGTAAGATCTGTGAAAATGTGGAATAAACTCCCTCCAGAGGTGGTTCTGGCTAGCTCACTAGATTGCTTTAAAAAAGGCCTGGATTCATTCCTAGGTGTACTTAATATAAGTGAGTACTAAAATTTTGTTAGGTAAAGTTGATCCAGGGAATACTCGATTGCCTCTTGGGGGATCAGGAAGGAATTTTTTTCCCCTGCTGTAGCAAATTGGATCATGCTTTGCTGGGGTTTTTTTGCCTTTCTCTGGATCAACTGCGGGTATAGGATTGTGTATATAGGATTGTATGGTTGGGTTTTTCAATACAGTTTTTTCTTTATTTGGTTGAACCAGATGGGCTTGTGTCTTTTTTCACCCTGACTAACTATGTAACTATGATTTTTGTCATGCGGCTATCACCAGTGTGTTCTCCTCATTGGGGGGGGGGGGACACAATAGGTTCCCAGGAAAGATTCCCCAATCATCTCTTTTTTGCAACCACCTTGTATGGCCTGTCTAAGCCTTACTTTTTCTTGATATTTAATTAAAGCAGAAAAGTGTATTCCCAGATTATATGCAAAGTATGGAAACCCAAAGGATCCAATCAAAAATCATCTCTTGCTAAACCAAAACTAAAATACCAACCCTTCAAACTTTTCAAGTTTGGACCCAAGTGGACCCAAGCAAGTTTTATCATTATATTCAGAAAGAGAACATACTCGTTCAGACTTGGCAACTCCAACCCACCATGATAATAATAAACCTGCATTTCACTCAATAATGTTCCATGGACTGGCTCATGTAAGTCATTCTTTTTCTCGTTGACTAATCACAACAAGAAGGTGTATCCCCATATTATGTTCAAAGTATGGAAACCCAAAGGAGCCAATCAACAACCATCTCCCACCAAACGAATGTTCTGTGTATTGCCTTACTGAATAATGATAGTGTATGTAGAATGTATTATATGAAAATGCTCCATGATATAACGCTACATATTCCCTAATCAGGTTCATCAAGAATTCATCATGAAACAGTATACTCACACTGTTCAGTTTAAGCAGCAATTTCAAAATTAAAGTTATCTATGTACATGTTGAAAAAAACACTCTGGGGCATCCCAAGGCAGCTAAGACAGCCTTATAATGAGATTCTATAACTTATTAGAGATGCAGGTGTGATTCTTCATGCATCTTGATGGTTATTAGAATGGAAAAGTGAAGCGAGAGAGACTCTTAGCAACCCTTACATAGCACAGCATGTATGTGCGGTGTGTCTTTGTGTAACAGGTATTAATCATCCAGACAGCTATCCTTCACCAAATGAGATACAGAAGTGAGCACACTCGAGACTCTTTCAAGATCTAATAATATATCTATGAAATCAGAATAAACAATGCAGCCATAAAAGGTTTTTGAATAATCATGGGGAGTAAGAACCTTCTACAAAGAAATATTAAAATTCTAAAGATGAAAGAAATAATCTGTAAGAACTCAGATATTCAGCTACAGAGAACTGCCTTTTTTAAACCACAAACCCAATTTAAAAGGTTACAAGCTCCTTTAACCCTTTGACCGCCCCTGATGTTAATCTCTTTCCAGTCAGTGTCATTATTTTTAGCACTGATCACTGTATTATTGTCACTGGTCCCCAAAAAATTGTCAAAAGTGTCAGTTAGTGTCTGGCTGCCTGCCATAATATCGCAGTCCCGCTATAATTCACTGATTGCTGCGAATACTAGTAAAAAAAAAATTAAAATAAATAAAAATATCCCATAGTTTGTAAATGCTATAACTTTTGTGAAAAACACACATTTTGATTTTTTTTTTACCAAAAATATGTAGCGGAATACATATTGGCCTAAATTAAAATTAATAAAGAAATTATAGTGTTTACATTTTTTATTGGATAGGTTTTTTTTAATTGTCGGGGTTTTTTTGTTTATAGTGCAAAAAATAAAAACTGTAGCTGTGATTAAATACTACCAATATAAAGCTCTCTTTGTGGAAAAAAAAGGACATGTATTTTATTTGGATACAGCTTCGCACAACTTGCGCAATTGTCAGTTAAAGTAACGCAGTGCTGTATCGCAAAAAGTGGCCTAGACAAAAATAGGGGTAAATCGTTCGGAGGTCAAACAGTTAAACTCTCAATGCCCATGCTCCAGCTTTTGTGCAGTAAGCCTTCACATTTATTCAGTGCACAATGGCAGATCCCATCATCATTGAATCTAGTCAATTAGGAATCTAAGCTTCACGGCCTTCTTTTCTGTTTCAAAAATTCCAGGCAACAAAACTCGAGTCTCTACCACCTCTCACATCCCCAGCACTACCTCCACTGCTCCTGGACTCCAGGGCCACAGTCCCTGCTAAAACCTGATTAGGTTTTGGTGCCTCCTTTTCAACCTTCAATGTGGGCAATTCCACAGACACACTCTTCCTGTTCGAAGAAACTAAAAAGTACACTCGCCCATGGTGCACATTCACAAACCCTTGGTGCACATAAAAAACAAATCAGAAGACCCCAGAAAAACAACTGTCATCTGAAATGCTATTACTAACCTCTAGGGGGGCATGTGTGGTTTTGTCAGTGAGGAATCAGTGATAGGCAAAAAAATAAATGTAGCTATTCAAAGGATACAGCGTAAACAAAAAAGTTGTAAATAATAAACCAGTTGTATCCAAATTGTACACAAATGTAGCCACTACCATGTAAAAGATTATAACAAAAATATTTAAAATTAAACATAAATAGTAAGTCGCTAATATATGAAAATCTACTAATGAAACTAAGAACTATATAGATGTAAATGGTTCATATAAATGTCCACGTAAAAGGAGATAAGTCCACTGTACAGGGCTGGCCTTCAAAAGGGGGGGGGGGTAGTGGAAGTTGCTTCCCCAAACATGTAGAAAAAAACTAAGAAAAAAGGCACCTCTGAGTGTAGTCTGTAAATAAAATGTATTCCAAAGAATAAAGAGTAAAACTCACATAGAAGTGCACAAAATGAGCATTTCGGGTGTTGTACCCAAAAGACTTCCCAGAGGAATGGGGGCTGTGATGCCCATGCTGGTGCTGTGTCTCCGCAGGTCATGTTGGATCCAACCCACGCTCAAGTTGAATAGGAGGGTAGCTGAGACCGAGCTACACCTACTGCACATGCTTTGAAATGCGTTGCAAACTTGTGACATCAGAGGATCGACGCTGCATTCCACCGTGCATCTCAGTCCTCGGTCTCAGCGGCCCTTCTATTCAACTTGATCGCCAGCCAGATCCAGCGTGACCTGCAGAGACACAGCACGGGCATCCCAGCCCCCATTTCTCTGGACGTCTTTTGGGTACAACACCTAAAATGCTAGTTTTTTGCACTTCTATGTGAGTTTTACTCTTTATTTGGAATAAATCTTATTTGCAGTATACACTAAGAGGCACCTTTTTTCTTAGTTTTTTTCAAAAAATATTTAAAAGCCTAAAAGTTTAAGCATATTTTCCCAGAGATGTAGCTGAATATATATACATTAAGTGTACACTAACTAGGTGCTGTACTGCCTCTTCGGTTGACTGGAACTCCGGATTCTGTAAAAAAAATAAGAGGGGAGGGAGGGGTGGCAAACAGTCTTAGGGTCTATGAACACGCTGCTTCTACAGAACTTTTGCATTTTGCTTGTAGAAGCAGCTCAATGTTTACCTGTGTCCGTGTCCACGCACATTAAGACATTTAGAGGAATATTTAAAAGTCAGCATTTAGAGAGAGGAAAAAAACCATCTGGTTTGCATTTTTGAGCTGAGTTTTCTGGCAGGAAAAAAATAAAAACGCTAAATGATCCTAAACATTTGTACAAAAACGCTCAATATGAGGGTTTTTATCTGCAAAATTAACTGGCTTTTTTTTAAGCATGGACCCTCATAGTGTAGTACACTTTTTCAGTAGATGATTAAAATACAGTGAAAAAGCTAGCCATATCACAGTGTGATGGAAAGTCTATCCTCCTAATGATGATAACAAGTAAGGATGATCGAACTTTTGAAAAGTTCGGTTCGGCCAGAACATCCGAACTTCCCGAAAGTTCGGCCCGGATTTCAGAACCCCATTGAAATAAAAAAAAACACAATTTTTAAGCCCTAAAACCCAATAAATGCCCCTAAAAAGTGCCTAGGGTTCTGGGTCATGCCCCATTAACTATTAATCACACAAAAAAAGTTCTTAAAAATTGTCATTTTTGATAAAAAAGCTAATTATTGAAAAAAAAAAAAAGAGAGAATTTTTTATTTTGACTTTGGATTTAGTATCTGGGGGGTCTAAAAGGTGTACATGTGAAGTTTCAGCTCTGTAGCATGTCCAGAACCATGAAAAAAAAAAGATAATTTTTCAGTAGAACAGGGATGTGGGACCCTCCTTTAACACCTATATGATCTTTTTTTCTGGATCTGGACATGCTACAGAGCTGAAACTTCACAGGTACACCTTTTAGACCCCCCCCCCAGACACAAAATCACACAAAAAAAGTTCTTAAAAATTGTCATTTTTGATAAAAAAGCCAATTATTGAAAAATTAAAAAAAAAAAAAAAAAGAGATTTTTTGATTTTGGATTTAGTATCTGGGTGGTCTAAAAAGTGTACATGTGAAGTTTCAGCTCTGTAGCATGTCCAGAACCATAAAAAAAAAGATTGTTTGTATTAGAAAACTTACAGAACAGGAGGTTGGCTTCGCTGCTGTAACACCTTGCCGGTTTAATAGCAGGCATTTTTTTGGGTTCTTTGCAGTCAGGAAAAACATATGAACTTGTGTATAGTGGTACTGTGCACAAGTTCTGATGTTTTGCCTGCCTCCAAAAACCCCAAAAAATGCCAGCAAAAACACACCTGGGAATTTTTTTTTTGACGCTAGCGTTTTTTTTTTGGCATTTTTTGGGGTTCTTTTGAGGCAGGCAAAACATCTGAACTTGTGTATAGTGGTGTATATACACACATACATATATTTATATACACACCTATACATATATAGGTGTGATAGTAGCAGAAATATATGCTTGCGCTAATGAAATCATTTACAGTAATATATTTCTGCTACTATCACACCTATATATGGCTAGGTGTCTATATACATATAATTATGTGTGTATATATACCACTATACACAAGTTCAGATGTTTTGCCTGCCTCAAAAGAACCCAAGAAAAATGCCAAAAAAAATGCCCAGGTGTGTTTTTGCTGGCATTTTTTGGGAGTTTTTGGAGGCAGGCAAAACATCAGAACTTGTGCACAGTACCACTATACACAAGTTCAGATGTTTTTCCTGACTGCAAAGAACCCAAAAAAATGCCTGCTTGGAAACCGGCAAGGTGTGAAAACCGAGAAGCCATATTGGTGATCTGAAAGTTTTCTAATACAAACGATCTTTTTTTTATGGTTCTGGACATGCTACAGAGCTGAAACTTCACATGTACACTTTTTAGACCCCCCAAAAAGGATTGTATGTATTAGAAAACTTTCATCTCAGGGGTTAGCTTCTCTTCAAGGTTTTCACACCTTGCCGGTTTCAAAGCAGGCATTTTTTTGGGTTCTTTGCAGTCAGGAAAAACATCTGAACTTGTGTATAGTGGTACTGTGCACAAGTTCAGATGTTTTGCCTGCCTCCAAAACCCCCCAAAAAATGCCAGAAAAACACACCTGGGCATTTTTTTGTTGACACTAGCGTTTTTTTTGCATTTTTTTGGGTTCTTTTGATTCAGGCAAAACATCTGAACTTGTGTATAGTGGTATATATACACACACATACATATTTTTATATACACACCTAGACATATATAGGTGTGATAGTAGCAGAAATATATTACTGTAAATGATTTCATTAGCGCAAGCATATATTTCTGTTACTATCACACCTATATATGTCTAGGTGTGTATAAAAATATATGGATGTGTGTATATACACCACTATACACAAGTTCAGATGTTTTGCCTGCCTCCAAAACCCCCCAAAAAATGTCAGCAAAAACACACCTGTGCATTTTTTTTTTGACATCTGAACATGTGTATAGGGGGTATATATACACATATATGTCTGATTATATACCCCTAGACATATATAGGTTTGATAGTAGCAGAAATATATTACTGTAAATTATTTCATTAGCGCAAGCATTTATTTCTGCTACGATCACACCTATATATGTCTAGGGGTATATATTCAGACATATATGTGTATATATACCCCCTATACACATGTTCAGATGTCATGTCTGACATCTGAAAAAGCACTGGCAGTGGCAGCCCCTGCAGCATAAAAAATGCTTGGCTGGTGAGAAGCCATATGGGTGTGCCAAAGCAATTCAGAGAAATGATCATTTCTCTATAGCGGTCACCCTGCTATGGAAGGGTTTTGTCACCCTGCCATAGCAGTCCCTGCCAGTTAACCCTACACTACACTACGGTCCCCTTACACTTAACACTTTCCCTACAGAAACTAAATTTTTGAAGCTAACTTAAGTGTAAAGGAGCACTCTAACTACACTAGATATCCCTTTCCTCACACTAAAAATAGCTAAATGACACTTTTAAAGTAAAATTAACAGAACTGCTTCCACTCTCTTCCATGTCCAGTATAACAATGCTAGGAATATGGCGGGGGTGATCTTATATACTGGGGGGCGTATTCACTAATGATTGGTCTAGGGACCCCCTAGTCACTCCAATCACATTCCTAGCATTCTCCTGCCCCCTCAATTGGCTTTTGCTAATGGTTCTGGTCCAATCACGGGCTTTTAAAGCCATTTCCTGAAGCATTGCATTTGGGGCGGTTCTGGTTGCCGAATTCCAAACTTTTTGGGCAAAAAGTTCTAAATTCGGCCGAACCTCGAACACCCAATGTTCGGGCCGAACCGATGGTCGACCCGAACCGTTCGATCATCCCTAATAACAAGACAAAAACAGATAAAATGCCATCAAATGGAGGGCATATAGGTTAAAAAGAATAGTCCAATTGGTCCATAAAAGAGTCCATGGAGAAATGAAAACACCTGTCAATTAGCAGGCTTTGAGTGAAAAACAAACACTGTGGATTGGCCACATCTACTCTGGCCCTACCGCTCAGCTGAAGTGTAACGGGGTTCTGTCAGAATCTTTCTCTATCGCCAACGGCACCCGCCAGGGATGCCCGCTTTCCCCACTGCTTTTCGCTCTCTCCTTGGAACCTTTTCTATGTAAGGTAAGGAGCAATCTGGATATTACGGGGTTGCGCGTAGGGGACATGGAATGCAAGGTTTCGGCCTATGCCGATGATATGATGTTCTCCCTTTCCAATCCGGTTATTTCCGTCCCCAATCTCCTTAAAGAACTGGAGCTTTACGGCAATTGCTCTAATTTACGGATCAACTACAGTAAATCGGAGGCTATGGGGATTGCGATGACTCCTGCTCTCCTGACCCAGGTGACATCCTCCCTGCCTTTTCGCTGGACTCAAACAGCGCTGATGTATCTGGGTACCCGCATTGCTCCAGACCTTTCGAAACTGCACAGCCTTAATTTCTCCCCACTACTGGGGAAGGTGCGTCAGCTCCTCGAGTCGTGGGCCGGGTACATTCACTCTTGGTTCGGAAGGTGCAATCTTATCAAAATTTCGATACTCCCCAAGATCTTGTACCTTCTTCAGGCCCTTCCGATCAAGCTGCCATCACTTTTTTTCAGGCAGTTACACTCCTTGTTTGTACGCTACATTTGGCGCTCTGGCACGCCGCGCATGGCTCGCTCCCTCTTGTCCCTCCCCAAGAAATACGGCGGATTGGCCCTCCCCAATATCACCAAGTACTACCAGGCGGTCCATCTCGGACTTGGACTGGCGTCGACACGGGGCGACCAAACTGTGGGTCCGTTTGGAACAGGCCCAATCAATGTTCCCGCTGGGCAGTGCACCATGGTGTCGGGACAATTGCCCGCCGTTGCTTAAATCCCATCCAACGATCAGAACCACCCTGGCTGTAGTGACCTCCCTCTTCTCCCATCCGGCCTTCTCCACTCCCACCTCTCCATTGTTCCCGGTACTGGGGAATCCGGCTTTTCGGCCCGGGTTGTCGGACCGAACATTTCGATCCCTGCTGACTTTAAACCGGGGCACGGTCACGCACTTTTTGTTTCCGGATGGCTGGCCTTCGATAGCCATGCTGACCGCACCCACCGGCCGCTTTGCGTTAAATTTTTGGCAGGCAGCTCAACTTCACCACTTTCTCCTTTCATTACCTGCTCCGGATCTTTTTAGCAGGGAACATACTCCCTACAAGGTTCTATGCTCCAGGGATGGCATTCTGCCATACACCCTTTCGCAGACGTATAACCTTTTGGTGTCTCCTGCGGAGGACTTTATCCCCGCCTTCATTTCCAAATGGGAGCGGGATTTACAGTTGACGTTCTCGCCGACTCAACGACTAAACCTCTGCACTATTGCATTGAAAACGCCGACCTGTACGAGGTTGCAGGAATCTAACTACAAGGTGCTGACGAGGTGGTATAGGGTGCCATCTCTTCTGAGCAAGATGTTCCCGGGGACGTCTGACCTATGCTGGTGATGTCAGAGGGAGCGGGGCACTGTCCTCCATATTTTCTGGTCCTGCCCTAAACGCCGGGATTTCTGGTTGGCGGTAGGCTCCCTTTTGCGGGACCTTACGGAACACAATATTCCGGACACCCCAGCCTTTTTTCTTTTGCAATTGTCGAGCATACCACTGAGGAAATACAAAAAATCGATTGTGCCCCATGTCTTGTCTGCAGCGAAATCTTGCATCCCAGTACATTGGAATACCGCTAGGGCACCCACCATCGGGGAGTGTATGCGAAGGTTGGAGGACATCAACAAGATGGAGGACCTGACCCTCACAGCGCTCCATAAACGGGACAGATACGAAAAGATATGGGGATACTGGAACATGTTTCTTGTCTCTGATAAGGGGAAAGCCCTAATGTGCCCCTGACCTCCGCTGGTGTGGGTGGCCTGGTTGGGTGTGCTGGTCTGGCGCTGCACGCCGTTGCCCCTGGTTTCTCCCCCCCCTCCTCCCCAACTTTTCCCCTTTCTCCCCCCCTTTTTTTTTTCTTCCCCCTCTTCCTTTCCCTCTCTCTTTTCTTTTTTGCTGTCCCTTGCTCTGCTTACATTTTATCTTTCTGTCCTTCTATGTTTTCCTGGTACCAAGTGACACTACACGAGCCACGACTGTGGAAGTTATCCTTCACAGATTATACCACTTGTTTATAAAATGTTTTTTTGCTCAAGTAAGATTTCCCCAGATGTACTTTCTAACTCAGGGTTTTATGTTCCCTCCCCACTTCGGTGGGGTCGGTCCTAGCTGTATTTCTATGTGAATCCCATTGACCTGATTGTACTCTGCTTGCTATGATGGCTTTGTTTTTCTTGCGTTTTGCTTTGCCTTCACTGGAAGATGGTGTACAGTGGTTGTTTTTTCTATGTGTCTTGTTGTTACTAACCTTTTGCTACTTCAATAAAATGTCATATTTGAAAAACAAACACTAAGGGCAAAGCTCTTCTCAGGAGTGAAGCCCACTCTGGACATAAAAAAGAACCATAAAAACGCCTCTAAGTGTAGTATTTATTTAGTACATTGGGCAATCAGTCAAGTGAACACTCACATGAGGTTAGAGGGATAAAAAGCTGACATTTAAGATAACCACCCAGTAGAAATAGTCCTCAGTGCCTCTATTCCGAAGGTATTGGAGCCACGGTGTGACAGGGAGATGCTGGCAAGTCAAAGTCGTTTCTTGGTATGGCTGGATGGAAGGCAGCTTGAATTGGAATGATGGGATATGCGTTTGAGCACAAAACAGCCCCTTAATTAGTCAGAAGGGTATGTTCTTGTGCTCCGAAATACATATCCCAGCATTCCTTGCGCACCTGCAATCAGGTGAAACTGAGAAGTGGTGTTCCCCTGGACAGTTCACAGTTCACAGTTCCCCTTCCTATACCACGAAGGCATTGTTTGCATTCTCCTCCGGCAGTGTTGGCTGTCTACACCGGTGGCTGGTGCCGGCCCTAGTTGTCACCATCATTGGAGGATGAACTTTTCATAGGATTGCAATATGCCTGGCTTTCTCCCTGTATGAGTGCAACCCTACTGTATAATAATAATCTACTAAATAAAAGTGTGCTACATTAGGAGTCTGTTTGGTGCCCCTCCCTCTCTTCTTGTCTCTTTTACACTCCTCCAGTTTTTTTTTTATCCTCCCCACTACCTTCACAGTCCACGATGCTGCTGACACTATACTAGCAAACTCCACGGTCACTGAATAAAATGCTTAAGTTTTAGCAAGTCCATTTCCTAGACATTGATTTTACCCTCTAATCCTCCTCTGTAAAACCCTGTGTGAAGAGATCTTCTCCCACGCTGCTGCTCTATAATTACTCAGTTTTGTAAATGTGTGCCAAATGCATTTTGGGCCACAATTATCAGACCCTGTTATTCACCTGTATAGCTATTAACATATGTTTTTGTGATTTTGTTGCCAATTCTGAAAATATCAGAAACCATCATTTGTGAGTCAAAAAGATTAACTCGTTTTGCCACTCTCATCCCTTCCAAAATTTTCTTCTGCACATACGACCTACTGTCACTCCCTCCACACTCCTCGAACGCATATACAGTACTGCTCGCCAGTACATTTCTTTAGCAATATTTGTCATATTCTCAACCTTTCCTGTTCTGGAATAGGCACATTGCTAGTCTCCAATAAAGTAAGAAACTTTAACCATTATTTATTTGCTACTACAGATATTAAATGTAATTTTATTTTACATTTTAAAGTGATTGTAAAGCGTTGTGTTTTTTTTTAAAATAACAAATATGTTATTCTTACCTCCTCTGTGCAGTTGGTTTTGCACAGAGTGGCCGGGGTCCTCCTCTCCCCGAGTTCCTCTTCGCTGCTCCTGGCCCCTCCCTCCTGTTGAGTGCCCCCACAGCAGGCCGCCTACTATGGGGGCACCCATGCAGTTCCCTGTGTTGATTCAGACACAGAGCTGCAATTTATCCTCGCCATATAGGAGCCGCCAAAGTATTAAAATCTAAGCAGGCAACAGCGCTTGCTTATAAGATGTGCAGAAAAAAACCTGTATACCCACCCAAAAGCAACATATACCATGCTATGACATCAACAACAAATATATATAAATAATAATGCAACGCAATTTTGTAGTGTCTGTGCCCAGTGCATATAAAAGTCTAGTGGCAATAGTCCAAATATACGAAAAAAGGAAAAGAGGAAAGTTTTCCGTATCCTTTAAAGGAAGCAGCTCAATGTTCCTGCCATGATATATAGGTGCATCCCAAAACGTGAGTGAATGTTATCAAAGAAAAAGTGACACCCTGTGGGACCAATGATTGTAAAAAATTCCCACTCACCAGATGACATTGATCCTCCTTACCATATGGCAATAGGATCACAAAAGGCTTGGATGGTCTCCTTGACCAGAATGTAGTGTCCCAATGACCCTTTAGTCCCCTCTTCCTTACAGTAGGTCAGAACCACTTCACAAGGCCATTATAAAATGACGCCGTCAGGAAGTCTCTGCCGTCAAATGACGTCCGCCCACTCTCGCCACTACTGCGTGCCCCCGGGGGCGAGCAGCGTGGCGATTGGAGATGAGGCTCGTCCCTCGGACTGAGCCCAACCCCGATCAAGGTAAACAGTCAATGAAATTGGCTGTTTACCATGTGATTGGCTGTGTCAATCACAGCCGATCACATGAGTGGCTCCAGCGCGAGCCGCTCGTTCCCTCTTCAATGAGGCTTGTCCCTCAGACAGAGCCCATCCCCAAACTAGGTAAAGAGCCAATGAAATTGGCTTTTTACCATGTAACCGTCTGTCAATCACAGCCGGTCACAGAATGTCAACAGAGAACACGGTAACTAGCTGTCACTGTGTCACTGTGTTCTCCTCCTCACACACTGCTCCTGTGTGAGGAGGAGATTGCGGTAACAGCTAGTTACCAATTACAGTGCACCCCAAAACACACTGATTGCCCCCCCAATAAAGAGCACCTGTCACTAGCCCATCAAAGTACCTGTCAATAGCCCATCAAAGTACCTGTCACTAGCCCATCAAAGTACCCAAGTACCTGTCACCAGCCCATCAGAGTACCCGATTACCTGTCACCAGCCCATCAGGTACTCTGATGACAGGTACTCGGGTACTTTGAGTACATGTCATCGGAGTACCCGAGTACCTATCATTGGAGTATCCGAGTACCTGTCATCGGAGTACCTGAGTACCTATCATTAGCCCATCAGGTACTCTGATGACAGGTACTCAGGTACTCTGATGGGCTGGTGATAGGTACTCGGGTACTCTGATGACAGGTACTTGGGTACTCTGATGACAGGTACTCGGGTACTCTAATGACAGGTACTTGGGTACTCTGATGACAGGTACTCAGGTACTCTGATGGGCTGGTGACAGGTACTCGGGTACTCTGATGACAGGTATTCGGGTACTCTGATGGGCTGGTGACAGGTACTCGGGCACTCCGATGACAGGTACTCGGGTACTCCGATGACAGGTACTCGGGTACTTTGAGTACCTGTCATCAGAGTACCCGAGTACCTGTCATCGGAGTGCCCGAGTACCTGTCATCAGAGTACCCGAGTACCTGTCATCAGAGTACCCGATTACCTGTCTCCAGCCCAAAGTGCCTGAGTACCTATCTGCACCCCATCAGAGTACCCAAGTACCTTTCTGAAGCTGATCAGTGTACCTGAGTATCTGTCTGAAGCTCATCAGAGTACCTGAGTACCTATCTGCAGCCCATGCCTCCTAGATTATGTGTGGGGGTGTTTGCTTTCCAAAATGGGGTCATTTTGTGGGTAATTCCCTTGTCCCGGTGTTCCAGGGCCTTCAAAAGTGTGATAGGTTGTAATGAAATTATATGTGTAATTTATGCTCCTAGAATACC
The DNA here is from genome assembly GCF_965119305.1 of Pelophylax lessonae. Taxonomy (NCBI): domain Eukaryota; kingdom Metazoa; phylum Chordata; class Amphibia; order Anura; family Ranidae; genus Pelophylax; species Pelophylax lessonae. The sequence goes on from NC_138777.1 coordinate 66,165,312, forward strand.
TGATGGTGCTCCTTGCATGTTGGGCCTCTGTATGTGGCTATGCTGTGACAAAGTCCCACACATGTGGTATCGCCCTACTCAGGAGGAGTAGTAGAATATATTTTGGGGTGTCATTTTTGCTATGTACATGCTATGTGTTAGAAATATCTTGTGAATTGACAACTTTGTGTAAAAAAAAAAATGCATTTTCATTTTCTTTCCACATTTTCCAAAAACTTGTGGAAAAAAAATGATATGTTCAAAAGACTCATTATGCCTCATAAAATATACGTTGGGGTATTTGCTTTCCAAAATCGGGTCATTTTGTGGGTAATTCCCTTGTCCTGGTGCTCCAGGGCCTTCAAAAGTGTTATAGGTTGTTAGGAAATTATATGTGTAATTTATGCTCCTAGATCACCTGACGGTGCTCCTTGCATGTTGGGCCTCTGTATGTGGCCAGGCTGTGTAAAAGTCTCACACCTGTGGTAACGCCATACTCAGGAGGAGTAGCAGTATGTATTTTGGGGTGTAATTGCAAGAATGCATATACTGTGTGTGAGGAATAACTTGTTATTATGACAATTTTGTGTAAAAAAAATAATAATAATAATTATTGCTTCATTTTCCCAAGAATTGTGGGAAAAAATGACAACTTCAAAAAATTCACCATGCCTCTTACTAAATACCCTGGAATTTCTACTTTCCAAAAAGGGGTAATTTGGGGGATATTTGTACCGTCCTGACATTTCAGGGCCTCAAGAATTGAGATAGGCTGTGGGCCCATCAGGTGTGATCAATTTTCAATGATTCGCACCATTGTTTGTAGACACTATAACTTTCACACAAACGAAATAATAACCACTAATTTGGGTTATTTTTACCAAAGATATGTGGAAGTATAAATTTTGGCTCAAATTTATGAAAAAAAATTACTTATTTGCAAAATTTTATAATATAAACTAAAACAAAATGTGTTTTTTTTTTCAAAATTTTCACTCTTTTTTCACTTATATCGCAAAAAAAAAAAAAAACCTAGTGGTGATTAAATACTACCAAAAGAAAGCTCTATTTGTGTGAAAAAAATGATAAAAAATGTGATTGGGTACAGCGTTGTATGACTAAAATGAGTAATTATGATTCAAAGTATGAGAGCGCTGAAAGCTGAAAATTGGTCTGGGCAGGAAGGGGGTGTAACTGCTCTGTATGGAAGTGGTTAAAAGCCTAGTGTAAGGTTAAAAAACATATGAAGTTAAACATTTTCTACCATGCAGATGCCTGCACTGTACAATGGGAGCAAAAATGTACTAGAGCCGCCGAGGATCAGCGCGCTTTCCACTTATAGTGTAATGCGTCGCAGCGTGCATCCCAAATTTACGCGTTTTGTCAGATGATGTTTTCAGAAGTCCCTCTCTCTCCTAATTGGCTAACTGATTTTGATTGACAGCCGCGGGAGCCAATCAGGAGGGAGAGTCCGACGGCTGAGAATGCATTAAGATAAAAAAAAGTATGCCTTTACAACTCCTTTAATGATATATTACCATATTTCCCATTTTATTCTAGGTATCACATCTGTTTTAACCTGTTCATTGGCAATATGACAGACACAAGAAAAGCTGCATTTACCAAAATTAACAGTTGGATATTTACTAAGTAACACTCATGGATGTAAGCCATCAGACCCAGGTGTTTCATACACATTAATCTTGTCTCATTACTTTTACATTATTCCAGGTATCAGGCCCAGCTATGTCTGTAGTGTATAGTCTAGTTATTTTGTATCATTTCAACAACAACAATTTCCTTTACCTAAAGTGTAACTCCACTTTTGTTAGGGGAAAAAATAGCAAATAAAGAAAAAATAAATATAGCGTATACAATTGCGACACAAATCATATTGTAATTGAATGTTATTAAAAATAACTTTTACTTTTCAATCTGCAGCCGCTGTAATTTTCTAAAATTGCAATGCAATATGGCTACCTGGAGGTGTTCTGTACACAGAATGTATACTGACCTCACTCCAGAAACATCATGTCCTGTTTGTGGGATTGGCTCACCGATTTTCCCAGAAGTCTGCCTAAGATACAAGTCAGATTTCTGGCATCCCTTGGAATAAAAATGCCATTTTTGGTGAAATACTCCCATTAGGAACACATCTAAAAGGATGCAGGCCCAGCAGCTTTCCTAACTAGTGCCCTATAGGTACACAGCTGATTGATAATTAGGAAACCACTCCAGGTACAGAGGCACAGAGGAACAGACAGGTATTTCTTCAAAATAACAAAAGGTAGGAATCTGCAACAAAGTTTGTTAAAATCCTTGCAATGTACATAGATCACCCAGAGGGGAATGTTTTTTTTCTCAACAAAAGTGGAGTTATGCCTTAAAAGAGCCCTCTATTTGAGATCATTAAGCTTGTATTGAGAAGTATGTATAGGCTAAGCATTGTGTGTCTCAAGCAACTGCCATTTAAAAAAAAAAAAAAAAAAACTTGTTTTAATCTTTTTCAGTTGTATGGTATTTAACAGGCTTGATGTGCTAAGCTGTATTATTTGTGTTAGTTGTCATCATGGTCATTATTTTCAGCAATGTGACTGTTATTTTTAATTCCTATTGCATATCATTGCTGACAATATGGCAAATAAGATTATTATAGCTTAGCTTAATTTTAGCTAAGTGAGTTAAGCTTTAAAGCTGAATTCTAGACAAAATGTAAAAGTCACATATTAAAGCGGATCTCCATCCAAAAGAGGAAGGTCTCTTTGTTTGCCCACCATGGTGCCCTCCTCCCACCCCCGCTACCAGGCTATTCACAAAGCACAGCGCACTTCACACATGCCCCAAGGCTTCACTGCCGGTTTCCCTTAGCCAAGATGGTGGCGGGCAGCACCCGGGAGCTGATTGAAAAATTGGCTTGGTGAAGACACTGCTGGATTCGTGGACAGGTAAGTGTCTTAATATTAAAAGTCAGCAGCTGCACTATTTGTATTTGCTGACTTTTAATTTTTTTCTGAAGAAGCCCAGAGCTCCTCTTTATTGGATTCATTAAAACAATGCTTAAATATATATATATATTTTTAAGGCAAGTAGTGTAAGTACCTTCATTTGACTTGGAATTATGCCCTTACATATTATAGCAGGGCTCAGACTGGGGGAGAGAGAAGACAGACTTATTAGTGTGGTCAGAGAGACAGACTTATTCATGTGGTGTGTTTCCTTTTACTGTCTAGTCACATTCTAGGGGTGAATTGAAGACCTAAGGTTGTTACTGAAAAATCAAGTCTCCTGCCCTGCCAGACAGCGCTGTGCCGTGTGGAAGAGCTGTGTAAATCTTAGGACAGGGTGGACAAAAAACACAAACCCTTTGATAGGCAAAACAGTTCTTATATTTATTTTATCTGCATTTAGCAGTTTGCCTGGAGTTCGTCATTAAAGATTATAAATGACATTACCATTTAATTGTAAAATATTACATGAAATATATACAATGACATCGGTATCCTCCTAACTTTGCTGTCAGCTGCCACACCATTAATATGTTTTATGCCATTACATTTGCCCTTGCCTTTGCATTATATCAGAATCCCTAAATTTAGAGCAGCCGTTGGTCTGACATTTCATATAGAAGACTATTTATTTCTTACTTTCACCAAAGCATTAACTTTCGTATCTGCTGACAGTCTAACAAATGGCACAAAGGCCGTGCTATTCATTCTACAAGAGTCAAGTTATTCTTCTGAGAATTTTTTTTTTATTAAAGAAGAGGCTCAAAAAGCAGTGTTTTACCATCCCTTCCCGATGCTGTCACACAAATGACAGCTACAATTGCTATTGCAAACGAAAAGTTACGTAATAATTTAAGGCATAAAGCAGAACTTCAGCCAAAAATAATCAGATAAAAGATGAATAGCCAATTAAAGATGAAATTACAAATCCAACTTTAGCTTCAATAATAACCTCCAACCCAGAGATTTACCCCACATTACTTTTTTCTACCAATAGCTGTCCTCAGTCTGATGGTCAGCATCATTCACTGCGAATGGACAGTGAAAGGAGGAGCAGCACAGTGATGAACTCTTCCCTCACATCACATTGCTCTTTCCTCCTACCAGCAAACTTCTTGCTGGCACTTAAACTGATTGGATCCTTGTGCTCCTTCATCCTCTTAAACGCCACCCATGCACGAGGCAGATATTAGGTTAAATTCAGATGCTTACTCTGCGTATATATTTAAAAGGATAAACCATTTTACCTGTGGTAGATTTCTTCTCACTTCCCTTGCAATTGTTAGGTATCACAGAGAAAAGGAAGTTAGAGAAAAGTTCCCCACTGTCTTTCAATTTGATGATAAGGCAGAACAGGAAATTTCTCAAGAAGGAACAAAGACTGCAACAAAATGCTTTTTCAGTAAAATTTGGAAAGATTGGCACCCCTGGGGGTTATTATTACTGTATGTGTCTTCTTGTTCCAGTAACAACAGCTCTCTTCATTTTTTATCCTGTTGGAAGTGAGTTAATGGCAGGGGTAGGAAGAGGGGGGCCGTGGCAAGCTCAGCCGGAAGTAGGAGCTTCATCTATAACTGATATTTTAGTGTTCATTGGGCACTGATATGTTGAATTTTGTATCACCTTCTTCTATCTAGTGAGAACTCAAGAAAAGGGATACAATTTACATAATGACTTAAAACGTGGTTGGCTTCCTTTCTAGTCTAAACCAATGTATGGAAATCAAGAAGCAGAACACTGAACTTATACTGAAAAGATCTGGTGGCTTTTTTCAAAATAACTTCCATGGTTTCAAGGTAAACTGATTGAGTCCTATGGCCTAGACTATCTATATCAAGGATAGGTAAATTGTATTTAAACCTACTGATTCCTGAACAACCACCTCTTGGGATTACCAGTGGAAAGGGAGGACTGGGCTGGGGGACATTTGTCCTATGGGCACTGCTCATAAGATATGTTGGGCTGGTGGCCTTGAGTGGAGATTTTTCATCATCCCTACATTGATCAGACAGGGCCTAAAGTCCATAGCACATGTTGAGCATTATGAAGCTACCTGCTCCCTATTCAGACTTACTATCACAGCGATTGCCAGAGTAAAGTTTTCCAGCATCTATTCATTTGAAGCTATGACATGCTATGTGACAAAATCCTGAGAGCAGCAAAGGAAATTTATATTGTAGGATGTGAATAGCGTGTGTCACAAAAAAAAAAATTCCTTTCAAAACACCACCAGTCAATGTGGCACCACTGTATACTTTGTGTAATATAATTTCTTTTGCCCAAAGAATTCTGTCCTACCATAAAGAGGCTAGTTGGTGGTTTCCAGTCCTGCCCTGAAAGTATGGAAAAGACTATCAGCAAAAGGCTCACATTTTGAGTAGATGGGTACTTTTTAGCTTCCCTCTTGAAACATAAGGTTCAGTTCTTAACCGATTGCCGACCACACGACGATATACGTTGGCAGTCAGCCCCGGTCAGGCAAAGTGACGTATATATACGTCACTAGCCTGTCACTTGCTTGGGAGCTAATAGCGGGCAAGCGCGTGCCCGCGGAGGCGCGCTCCCTCCCCGGCTCGTTCCCTAGCAAGTCCGTGCGTGTGACCGGTGGACCCGATGTCCGCCGGTCACTCGCCGATCATCGTGCAGAGGGAGAAAGTCAGACGGCTGATGTAAACAAGCCGCCTGTCATTCTCCCCTGTGTAGAAACAGTGATCATATGGTTCTACTATGTAGGACCGTTGATCATTGTTCCTACACTTCAAGCCACAGCCAATCACAGTAAGAATCATGCCCCTAGGTACACACACCACCCCTCCCTCTCAAATAAAGTTAACCCCTTCACTACCAGTGTCATTTTGCAGTAACAGTGCATATGTATAGCACTGACTACTGCAGTAATGTCACTGGTAACCCCAAAAGTGTCAAAAATGTCAGTCAAGGGTCCGATCTGTCCGCCGCAATGTCACAGTACCGCAAAAAATATCGCAGATCGCCGCCATTGCGCGTTCAAAAAAAAACACCAAAAATGACAAAAATCGTTCTCTTAGTTAGTAAACGCAAAAACTTTTGCGCAAACCAATCAAAATACGCTTTTTGCGATTTTTTTTACCAAAAATATGTAGCAGAAAACAAATTGGCCAAAAATGTTAAAAAATTTTGATTTTTACATTTTTTGGGGGGGGAATTTCATATAAAAAATGTGAAAAATAATGTTGTTTTTGCAAAATTTATGCCCTTTTTTTGTTTATAGCGCAAAAAGTAAAAATTGCACAGGTGATCGAATACCACCAAAAGAAAGCTCTGTTTGTGGGAAAATAAAGGATGTCAAATTTGTTTAGGTACAGCGTCGTACGACCGCGCAATTGTCCGTTAAAGTCACGCAGTAAAAAATCGCAAAAAAAACCCTGGTAAGGAAGGGGGTAAAATCTTCCGGGGCTTAAGTGGTTAAGTTGACCTTATCATCACAGGGTCACTTTTAGACACAAAGCAACCTGTAACAAAACAAGCGGTAAACTTACCTATTTTGGCAAATTGTGTGTTGAAAATCTGTTTAATCTGAGCTTCCTGGCATTTCTGTGCACCCTCACACTTTTGTGTAGAATGCTACATCCCCTACCACATGATGGGGTTCCTGCTGCTGGCTGGTATGTTATTTTTCAACAAAAAGCTGTTGGAAGGAACCATAGTGTGGGGTGGAAGTACTAGGTATTTGACCCACAGAAATGTCTATCTGTAGTGACTGCTGAGCAGCAAAACAGTGGCTTTTCTACACACAGGCTGCTAGAAGGTAAAGTGTGTTGCCCTTTCTATTACAGATTGCCTTCTTTGTAGAAGTGAACCTGTGATGATAGAATCACTTTAAGGACATATGAGGTAACATTTATCCATATTGGGGTTAGAGAGAGAGAGAAATAAAAAGCAACAGATCAAAATCTAAACGGAGCTGATCCACAAAAATGAGTGGACTGATTTTGTGTTCATTCAATCACCTGCATCTAAGCTGATAACTATATAAATTATTATTCACCATGAATTAAAATGTGTTAGGCTGCTGTGATTAAAATTTATAAACATTTTGCAACCTCATCTCAATTTGCACATCAAAACACAGTGTAAGGGAAAAAAGACCACTAATTATAGGCCAGCTGTCCCGTAATATACAGTAAATGTATTCATTATCATTTATAAAAAAAAAAAAAAAATCCAAAAAATTAAGAAATATAAATCCCCCCAACCAAGCCTAATAAAAAGAGAAGTTTATCTCTTGAAAAACAGCAACAGCATTGCAAGTACCCTTCAATACCTGAAGGGCATTTTCAGTGTCATGGGCTTAAAGTGTCATTACCAAACATGCATCTTTTTTACGTGTCTATTTCATTAAAAATATGCTCTCTTCCTGCATGCTGAAGCCTGTCACCATTCAGCTTTGTATTAGTAATAAATACCTGATTATTTTAGTAATTTCCTTGTACTTCCCTATTGTTAGTGGCAATGCTAGAGGAGCCATTCCTCCGACTAGTGTTGGAACTATCAGCATGCATGCACTTTCCAATCACTTTCCAATCAGAAAACCTTTCACTTTCTCATTTGGCCTTTGAAAGCTGTCCTATGTATTTTTGTGTGCTTGCAGTGTGGCTTTAGCAGCCTAAATGCCATCCAGGGCCACTCCTTATGCTCATGTCACCACACAGATGTGCGGATACATGTGAACAGCCATGGCAGCATTCAGCCTGAAACGCGTCAAGCGAGGCACGAGCAGTGGCGTCATTTCCAGCAATTGGAATACACGCCACTGCGGCACTCTGACCATAATCAAGTGATTGAATCTTTTATATTTTTGTAAGTGTAATTTTTTTTATCTTTTTAAATTTTACGGAATTACGCTATGGAGCTCTCTCTTTGTATTATATCCCATGTGATAAACTAATTGTAATGCTAAGAAACTGGTAATTGGAGGAGTGAGGAGCCATACCTTTCCAAACCATAGTGGAATATCTACATGTTTATATGACCTTTACTGTTAGTGAGTGGGGAGTGAAGGAGGGGAGCACAACACCATGGACACACTTTTGAAGGTGCCATCAGCACAAGCATTCTATTTGCACACGGCATAGCTACAACGGCATGCAAACAGGCAACCCGGCCAGGACTCGTCCGGTGACCCGCTCAACCAGTGATCGCCCGGTTGCAGACCGGCGCCAACTACAGAGGAGATCGGGCGGTGGTATACAGCACTACTTTCAACAGCAGCTATCCGGAACTCCGGAAACCAAGATGGCGGCGGCACGCGTGGGGATACAGCCCAAGCAGAGCGTGCAGGGAGCGCAGTGCACACAGCAGACTGAGAAAGGCGAGAAGCCACCGGAGGGAAACATGACAACCACGGGGGAACTAGCAGGGAGAGAAGTCGAAATAGACTCTGTTATTCAGCAAGAGAAGGTAAACCCGGATATTAAAGAGCTATTAAAAGCATTACCCACTAAAGCAGAGATAGAAGCGTTAATCATGCGGATTGAGGAAGCACATCGACGTGATATTCAGGAGCTTCGCAAAGACATGACTCAACTATCTGATAAAGTTACTTTAAAAGAAACCGAAATTACACAAGTAAAGGACCAAATAGCGGATATAAGGAAGACCACAGAGACATTATCAGAGGTCACTATTAACATGCAAATCCACATGGAAGACTTAGAAGACAGGAGTCGCAGAGGAAACTTAAAACTCAGAGGCGTACCAGAGGTGGAAGGGGAAAACCTACAGGAGAAGGTGAGAGACATTTTTCTAAAAGTATTAGCCCCCACCTCACATATTGCGGCCCCTATGGAAACTTTTTTTTTTGATCTCCTCTGTACAAAAACTCCTATTGACCCTGAACTTGTCTACATTATATATAGAGATAATATATATGTATGAATATATAAGTTGAAGGAGGGTTTTCTCTCGTATATTCTTTTTTATTATAATTCCTTTTTTTTATGGGATTTGCATGTTTTTTTTTTTTTTCCTCTTCCTCACTATTTTTTTTTTTTTTTTTAAGCACATCATTAGAGCACATGAGACACGAGGGTAGAGTGGTAATGGAAGTGTTTTTTTTTTTTTTTCTGAGTTTCTTTTTTTTGGGGCTATGGTAGAAGTTTGTTGTTTTTTTTTTTTTTTTTTTGGACACATAAAAATTGGATATTATTTTTATATGGAACAGAGGAGATAAGGAACTAGGAATTAGAAACTAGTAGGAGATATTTATAACCTATAAATCTATAAGTATGAACAATCTATAAATACTAACAATGGTAATAATTTGATGTATAAAATAGTACGGGCCCGCCCTTCCCCTTTTTTTTTTTTTTTTTTTTTAAACACATTTTGAAACTTATAAACACTAATAATGGGTATAATTAGATTTTTTTTTTAATAACACTATTTCTGTTCCAATTTTTATGTTTCACTATAAACACACTTTAAATGGGACCAACCATACTGGTCCCAGGGTGATAGAGCACGGAGATTGGGAGAGGAGTCCCCCCCCCCCATTTTTTTTTTTTTTTTTTTGGCTATAAATATATTCTATAGCCTATAAACACTAATAATGGTTATAAGCTGATTTATTGAATAGAACTGTTTTTGATTTATTATTTATTGCACAATAGGACCAATTAAGGTGGTCCCTAAGAGGATGATAGAGCACTGAAAATGGGAGAGGAGGTTTTTTTTTTTCTCCCCCCCTCTTTTTTTTTTTTTAGGTTATAAACAAATTCTGTAACCTATAAACATTAATAATGGCTATAACCTAACTACTTGAATAGCACTGTCTTTGTTTCATAAATTTTTTTTTTTTTTTATTCTATTATAAACACATTTTACAATAGGACTAATTTAAAGGGCCCCTAAGAGGGTGATAGAGCACGGAGAAGAGGAAAGGGGTTTCCTCTCCCCCTCTCACTAATTTTTTTTTTTTTTTTTTTAGGATTAAATATAGTAGACATGATCAAGAAGGGGGAGGAGGGGCGGAGGGAACATTAGGCAATATTTGGTTTCATTAAGGAACTAGGAGATGGGAAGGGGAAGATGGAAGACGGTAGATGGCGAATGTGAGACCTTGGGGTAGGGAGGGGGGGGTTGGGGGGGAGGGGACGGGTGGGGGAGGGGGGGAGGATACCCCCTTGCACGCCCTTTCTCTCTCCTCCACCCCCCCTGGTTTTTTTTTACTTTTAAATTTTTTATTTTTTTTATTTTTCTCCCTCCTAGGAAGGGGAATTGAGTAGTTTTTTGAATATAAAGTTTATTTCTTTAACTTTTTTCCCTTTGCCTTTAAATGTGATATAAGGAGTGTAAGAGGGGAGAAAATGAGGCCGGGAGAAGTTGAAAAACAAAGAAAATGAATTTATTTATATATATGCCAAAATATCATGGAATGATTTGTGTTGGGGTCTGGGAGAGGGAGGGGAGATTTTAATTCTCTAGCCTAATCCAAACATAACCCCATTTAGGAAATTGCTCAAAAAACCAACATAGATTGGATGAGCAACCCAGCGTGAAGCTACATAGTTACCTCTCTATAGTCGAGAGGTCAAGAAGGTACTTTTCCCCCTCCCCCCCGCTTCCCTCCCTTTTTTTTTTTGTAATGGAGAATATAAGAATGTTATCCATTAATGCAAAAGGTCTCAACACTCCAGAGAAAAGGGGAATCCTGTTGGACGAATTGAAAAGATTAAGGATAGACATAGCGATGGTACAAGAGACACATTTCAGAGAAGATAAATGCCCTAAATTAAGCAATAATCTTTTTCCTACAGTATATCACTCGACCAACTTGGAGACAAAGTCGAAGGGTGTATCCATCCTCCTATCAAGGAACATTCCCTGGAAATGCACACAAATCTTGAATGACCCAAATGGTCGTTACATATTTGTAAAAGGGACCATACGGGAGACCGAAGTTACGTTAGCTAATATGTATGTTCCAAACATAAAACAGGATGGTTTCTTGAGGAGGAGCATGGACATGCTCAATGAGTTTAGGGGAGGACATCTAATAATAGGAGGGGATATGAATATCCCCTTGATCCCTTCAGAGGACACATCCCAGGGATTATCTTCTATTCTGCCAAGAGTACAAAAGCAGTTTGCCAAAACACTACAGGAAGGTCAATTAATAGATGCATGGCGCTTGATGCACCCCAGAGAAAGAGATTACTCATTCTATTCCTCTTTACACCAACAATACTCCCGCATAGACTATTTCCTAATTCCACATAGTCAATTGCACGCTATAAAAGACATAATGATAGGCTCAGCGACTTGGTCAGACCACGCCCCAATTATAATGACTTATGAGTTACCAAATAAAAGAGAAAGGAGAGAAACAACCTGGAGACTGAATGAAAGTCTTTTACAAGATCAGGAGACCATGGCAGAGGTCGAGTCAGAAATAGTTTTTTTCTTTGCAACTAATACTATCGCAGACTCAGAGTCAGGGATAATATGGGAAACACACAAAGCAGTTATACGAGGTATTTTTATTAAGCATGGGGCCAGGATCAAAAAACAACGAACTAAACAATTAGATTACCTACTTCAAACTCTTTATAAAACAGAAGCAAAACACAAACATGTACCATCAGCGGAAGGAAAGGAGGAGCTCTTGAAAATAAGGAAAGATATCAATGAACTTCTATCTTTCAGAGCTAAAGCAGCAATTCAGAAAACTAAAGGGATTTTTTATGAAGCAGGAGACAAATGTGGGAAGCTATTAGCAAAATCACTTAAAGATCAAAATTTGACAACTTATATACCACATATAGTTACTGACACAGGACAGAAAATCACATATCCCAAACAGATAACTCAAGAATTTAAAAAATACTATGAAACATTATATAATTTGAGAACCCAAGCAGTTCCACAAACGCAGATGGAGGAATATGTATACACTTCACAAATGCCCCAGTTGTCAGAAGAGGAAAGTAAGATACTTGAATCCCCAATTACATCAACGGAGATAATGGAAACTATAAAAAACATCAAAGTAGGGAAGGCACCTGGAACTGACGGGTTTACCATTCATTACTATAAGAAGCTAATGCCATATTTGAAGGAATTTATGAGGGACATGTTCAACGCTTGGGGGGCAGAAAATAGAATCCCCAAAGAAACCATACATGCACATATATCGGTAATCCCCAAGGAAGGGAAAGACCCTACCTCGTGCAAAAGCTACAGACCAATCTCCCTGCTGAACACTGATTTTAAAATTTTCACAAAGATTCTAGCAGTTAGACTACAGAAATACCTGACAAAGCTGATCCATTTGGATCAGGTCGGATTTGTCCCAACACGAGAGGCAAGGGACAATACGACCAAGTTACTGAGCCTATTACATATAACACACCAAAATAAGATACCAACTGTCCTGCTTAACACCGACGCAGAGAAAGCGTTTGACAGGGTCAGGTGGGAGTATATGTTTACGGTCCTTCGCTACATAGGGATAGGTGAGAAAATGTTAAAATGGATAACACAGAGTTATTCAATTCCCTCTGCAAAAGTAAGGGTTAACGGAATTTTATCCACAGAGTTCTCAATTACGAATGGAACGAGACAGGGATGTCCCCTGTCTCCGCTCCTGTTTGTATTATCATTGGAGCCCTTCTTGTGCAGGATCCGAATGAACCCGGATATTTCGGGTATCAAGGTGGGGAGAGACCAATACAAAATATCAGCGTATGCCGACGACGTCCTATTTTCGATTACAAATCCAATCATATCACTCCCCAACCTGCTACACGAGTTGGAGAGATATGGAATTCAATCTAATATGAAGATAAACTTCATTAAATCCGAAACAATGGGAATAGAATTGACAGGGACACTTCAGCAACAGTTAAGTGCAAATTTTAAATTGAATTAGACCAAGACAACCTTAAAATACTTGGGGACATTGATCACACCAAAAGTATCGCAATTGTTTAATCTGAATTTTATCCCCTTACTAAAATCTATAAGATCACTATTGCAAAAGTGGAAAGGAGGAACGCACTCATGGATTGGGAGGTGCAACATAGTCAAAATGAGTGTCCTACCAAAATTCCTATATATCTTTCAGGCACTCCCCATCCACATTCCACCAAGATATCTGTCACAGATTGAAATCATGATAATGAATAACATATGGAACTCAAAACGACCGAGAATAGGGAAAAAATATCTATTCAAATCTAAAGCAGACAGGGGGGCTGGCGGTCCCAAACGTGAAGAAATATTACCAGGCCATCCAATTGGGAAGAGTGATAGACTGGTGTCGACACAGAGAATATAAGATATGGCCAAATCTAGAGCAGGCCCAATGTGAGTTCCTGTTGAAAAGAGCCCCGTGGTGCTATAAAACCTTACCAGCATCAATAAAGAAACATCCTACCATAGGAAATACGATCAAAATATGCGCAAAAATATTTAAACAGGATAAATTAACACGGGAGAATTCCTTACTGCATCCAGTATTGGGAAACCCCCATTTTGAGACAGGATATCAAGACAGGAAATTTAAGGCCTTAGCAGAGAGAGGAATAATACAAATATCTGACTTTCTATCAGAGACAGGATGGGTAACGATAGAGGAATTAACAGACGTCTCAGGCCATTTTGGCCTAGACCTATGGAGGGCCTTTCAGTTACGCCATTTCCTGGGAACATTGCAAGTGCCATCCCAGGGCGATAAAGAGGTAACACCTTATGAAAAAATATGCACTCAAAACGGAATTCTGGAACACACCATATCTAAAATGTACTTCCTGTTAACAATATCAGTAGAACGGCGTAAACTTCCCTTCCTGAGGGAGTGGGAGAGGGAAATGGGCATCGTCTTCTCACTAGAGCAGGAGAACCAAATAATTAAGTCAGTATTCTCAACCTCAATGTGCGTTAGAATTCAAGAATTGAACTACAAAATTTTCTCCAGATGGTATTATACCCCGGTCAAAATTAATAAAATTTCTATATCAAACACAGATTTGTGCTGGAGATGTGGGACAGAGAGAGGGACAATGCTCCATATATTTTGGGAATGTCCTAAACTTGAAATGTTCTGGGAACAGATCTGGAAGACAATACAGGAAGTTATGAAATGTCATATTCCCAAAGAACCTGCTCTCTTTCTGCTCCATGCCCCCAGCATACCGATACAAAATTATAAAAAATCCATTATACCACATCTGGTGAACGCGGCCAAGATATGTATCCCTCTCAAATGGAGAGAGACTGAACCACCTAATATAAATATCTGGCTAAGGAAAGTTGAGGAAATAAATAATTTAGAAAAATTGGTTTTATCTGCACATCAACAAACTGATAAATATGAGAAGAAATGGAAACAGTGGAAAGAATATGTTCTTGCTCGCAGAAAATAGATATATAATAATATAGGAGTGATGAGACCCATGCATGCCCTTTTGTGTTTTTTTTTTTTTTTTTTTCTTCTCTTTTTTTTTTTTTTTTGTTTCTGGGGGAGGCGGGGGGAAGAGGGGGAGAGAAGGAAAAGGAACGAAACGGGAGTTTTGGGTTCGGTTATAGAATGTCAAAGAAAGGTTAGCGCTCCTTTCAGTGGAAACAAATGTTTTGTAAATTGTAACCTTGAAAGTTAAAATGTAATTGAATATAATTTATATGTAACTGAACTTAAGGAAATAAAGATATAATTTGAAAAAAAAAAAAAATAGTTAATACAGGGCTATGCCGAACCAGCCCAGAATCCCTTCCCCAATACTAAATTCATATAAGAAGCAACCATACATGTCCCTGGGGAATTTGAATGGAGGGGCTGGAAATAGTCAGTATAGTGGAAAAAATGTATAGAAAAAGTATATAAAATATTGACATTTATTAGTTGTGTTAAAATCCAACAAGTAACATACAATAAATAAAATTGAAAATAAATGACATTCCATATACATATCCTAGTAGGGATAAAACATAAGGGGTTCACGAGGCAGGTGAGTGTGTCCTCCAACATGTTTCGGAATTTTTTCACAATTCCTTCTTCAGGGAAAATACACACACACACACACACACACAACCGTGAGAGCACGGTTGTGTGTATGTATTTTCCCTGAAGAAGGAATTGTGAAAAAATTCCGAAACATGTTGGAGGACACCCTTACCTGCCTAGTGAACCCCTAATGTGTTATCCCTACTAGGATATGTATATGGAATGTCATTTATTTTCAATTTTATTTATTGTATGTTACTTGTTGGATTTTAACACAACTAATAAATGTCAATATTTTATATACTTTTTCTATACATTTTTTCCACTATACTGACTATTTCCAGCCCCTCCATTCAAATTCCCCAGGGACATGTATGGTTGCTTCTTATATTTAGGATATAATATAGAAGTAGCGCGTGCTTCTAATTCTGATATTGTGTACAAGGTTTACACACCTATTGCCATAGCAGCAGCTTCACATATTTTCACATTTATTTTGAGGTAGTCACAAAAAGTTGAAATTATCATTTATGTCCATAGTTTATATATAATTAACCATCTTTCAGCCTGCCATTGATTTGTATAGGCTGCTGGCTGCGGCGCAATGTCATTACCTGTGAATTTTGGCTGCACAACGATGCTGATTCTTAGCAGTGTACAGCCCTCTGCAAATAAGTAAACGAGACCTAAAACAAGCTCATGCTTTGTCCATTTTTAAGGCAAAGAAAATGTTTTCTTTGAAGGGATCCTGTCATCTGGCCATTTATTTCAACAACAATCTTTTTTCTATAAAATGTAATATGCATTTACCATATTTTATACTTTATACTTATTTACCCCCCTTGTGTAATCACCCAAAAGCCCCAAAAACTGCATCTTGGTGCAATCATTTTACATGTGTTGTAAGCAGACTTCCATTTTACTCTTCCTCCGGCTGCTACATAAAAGGGTATGTAGGGAGATTAGGGGAAGTGGAGTAGTTGGGCCAGCATAAAGTAAGAAGATACTCCCAGAAGAGGTGAGGGCTTTGAGCTGCAAGGAGGGAGGGGGCTGTGCTAGAGAAATGACTCTCATGGAGAAGTCCAACTTTTTTAGCAAGTTCAAAGGCATATTCTAAGTAAAAAAAATATATATATTTTATGGACAGGGTCTCTTTAATCCTACTAATTCCAGGAAAAAAGACTTACCATTGCTTGTTCCCCCACAGCTCCAATTAAGAAATATTACTCATCCCATGAGATAGCACTGGTCCAATCCAGTCCTCTCACATGGGGTGTTCATAGCTCCAACTGGTAGCTTTCACATTTCTTTCCCTTTGCTTCTGGCAGCTAATTAGATCAGGAAAGGAGCAAACATAAGGTAAGTATAAGCTGTTGGGGAGGGCTAAGTTATTATGAACCCTTGCTTTGCCCTGAACTTCAAAGCTGAACCCCAGAAAAAGCAAACGTTTTTTTTTTACAAGAATCATGTGTATTCTTGCTTGAATCTTGGTGTCCTTTGTGTATTCTTTTTCCAGATCTGTGCAATTCAGTTTTACCTGTGCCTTTTTCGGGAGCATCCTGTAATAAAGGTCACTGCTGCTCTCTCTCTTTGTATAGGGTGACAGGTCTTGTACCCCCCCCCCCCCTTGCAGTTTCTATAGGCAATCTGTAGTGGGTGGGCCTGCTGGCGTGCACACAATGTGAATGTATATTCTTTGTGGCTATCGAGGAATATACTTAAATGAAAGTTTTTGTGCCCAAAGTTCAATTTTAAATAAAAGGGTTTCTATTACATTTTGGTCGCATGCCATTGAATTGAAAGTACGAAATAGCCGCAAATCTGAAAATAAATCCAGTAAAACCAAAGCATTTTATTCCTTTCTCGTAGTCATCTAAGAAATGACACAGATGCATTTTTTTTATTTACTTTATTTATTTATTTATGATAGATAAAAGTGTTCAGGAAAATCGCAGGGCAATGAAATATTCAGCAGAAGATGTGATCCAATTACCCGGCCCATATAAATTCTTTAGTGAATATTTGGCTCCCTAAAGGGAGTCTGCAGGCCATAACTTTGTAATAAGACAGCTTGTGGCTACATATTACAGGCCTATGTGAAATATGCAAGCTTAGTCCAAAGACACCCCCAGGCAGGATGGTAGAAAAACAATATATAGACATATTCACAACCGTGTGTACGCTAAATTGACTTCAATGTCTATGATTTATTGAAGGATTTTATGGTAAATGTATAATAAAAATACCTGCCTTTACAAACACAGATGGTTAAGGCAAGCATATAATATAAAACACTTTCATATATAGCAATTTTTCTGATGTATCTGTCTTTGAGGAAAAGTAGATACATCACTGATTAGCTGTTAATTCTACCCTTTGAATCTGCCTTCTGAGAGGCATAAATGTTGCCAGATACACAGGCACGAAGGTACTTGCACTACATCCTTGCTGTTGACTTTAGTGGCCCTCTTGCCCATACTTTAGACATTAAAATATTAACATAATGTATTAAGAAATTTTATAACAAGCCATCACTAACCTCTGTAGCTGCATCTTCTGTTGAGTAATTCACCCTCAAACATTTCCAAAGACTCTAAAGTTAGTGTGTAGCAGCTTAGAAACACCTGTTGTGTTTACAATATAAGGCTGGCCTATTGCTTTCATTTCAGTGCTTTTGTTGTAAAATTTGAAGATGAATTATTCCACAATGCTTAAAGTGCTTCTCCTGCTTGTAGATCCCTTGTTGGATAGGATTTGAGAAAATGCATCTTCTATATGTATAACCCATAATGAAACTATATAAAAATGTTCTTGAACAGAACCCGAGAGGTATTGCATTCTTAAATCTTCTTAGTCCAGAAGGAATTATGGTAGTGTGGGCAATTGGATGGCAGGCTTTATCCCTTTTTCTAGCTGTGCCCCCTGATAAAGGGTTATTAGAAAAAGGGTTGCCAACTTGTTACAACAAACCTTGGGTGTGAAATTCCCTTCAACTCAATCCATTATCTCCCTTTTCATGACATATCCAATAACTTCAGGATATTTTCAGCACATGGCCCTGACCTACAATATTACGGGGGGTTGAAAAGTTGGAAGATTTGACAGCCAAACTCTGCGATAGGATGGATGAAATCTTACAAATATGGGCCCCATGGGACCATTTAGTCAGTGGTTCCCCATTCCCTTGGCCCCTTCAGATGTGAGTTAACTGTAAAACCTAATACAACTCATACACCTAGTCTACACTACACTTCAATGACAAGTTGACATTCACAGTAATTCACAGCAAGTGATTACGTGCAGGGATTGCTGTTGGAAATTCTTTGTTCGAACAGCCTTAGCTGTGGCCAAACACAACCTGTCATTGAAGTGTATGGGCTATGTGGATACAACTAGTCACTCACACCTGTCATAAACAGCAGCATGAATCAGTAGATTCCTGCCGCTGCTATTCGTACTTGGGCAAAATGCCCATGTGAATGTAACCCTATGAAGTGGTGTGTGCCTGTCTGGTAAGAGTTGTGTTGAGTCCAGCTGTGGCCCTTTAAACATAATATTGGATGTAGTTAGTTTATTTTAGAGTCACAGTCATGGCATACTGTAGTGCTAGATACCTACTCACTATTTGCTTGTTACCATGGCAGCCCCAAAAGATTAAATTACAGAAAATATGACATGCGAAAGGCTCAGCTGTCATTTAGCACCTCAGAATGATAAACATGTGAAATTGAAGATATTCATAATCTGGTATCCTATATAAAGCATGAAGTATGCTAGATGTCACCCCTCTGAAGTCCCTAAGTAATGGAACAGTAAAATCTTAAACTGTCTTCTTTGCCATGAATGATTGCAGCATAGTTTTCTCCAAAACATTATATAATAATTAGGGCTTTTTTTCTGAGAGAGTAAGTGCAGGTACTCCCTTCTTCGGAGGCACCTCTTGTCTCTGCCCCCTTTGCATTGGTTAGTTCTAATAGTTCATATTTGGCAGAGGTTTCTGTAAATATTGCAAAGTTAGGGGTTGCTTTAATTGCAAAACTTCAGGGCCAATGTTTTCAATAGTGTGAGAAGGCTTCATATGTTCTTTGCTTATCCCTCCTTTTATGCAGCTTCAGATGGGTCTGTTACACATTGCTTCCTATCCCTAGATAAAATAAATACTGGTGAAATGGCACAGAATAATTTTCACTCTCTACCTTTAGAGGGTGTCACTGATTCTTCTCTTACAAGCTGCCTACAAGAGTTGATGTTTTTCCCCTCATGGATTGGTCTGCATCCTTTTTAGCCACTTATGCAACAAAATCACTTAATGCGCTTAAAGAGGAACTTCACTCTCCCTCACAAAAATACAGTTAATGTGCCATGTACTTCTTGCCTTTTTTCTTTGCTGCATAAACCCAGTATATCTATTCTCTTGCACCACACTCTTCCTATCAAGAAAGGCTTTGCCATGGTACAGATACTGTTTCCAGGCGCACACATATGCGCATGCGGCAACATGCACACATGCATGCGCGAACGCGTATCTGGCGCCAAACAGCCTATTTAAACAGAGCTTAAGCACTGGCTAATTGCTGTCTGGTCTACAGCATGTACCTGCATTTCTATTTCCTGCATTTGACCTCTGATCTTGACCCGGCTTGCCTCCGACCATTCCTGTCTGCTACTCTTCCTGACCCTTGGCTTCACCTCGGATTCTGTCTCTGCCTGCTGCACTTGTTGATCCTGCATCTGTTGCTGACTCTGCCTGTGACCCAACTACGCTTCTGTCTGCTGTATATGCCTGATCTGTCCGTCTGTTACCGACCCAGTTCGTCTGACCCTGCTTCCAGCTTGCTACAGCTCCCTCAGTCCAGCTCTGCATCTTCTGGTGCCTACTTCCTGCTGTTCATCCTATCAGTCTATCATCGGCCAAGCCAAGCCAGTCTGCCCGCTTCCAGCTATCCTGCCAGCCATCTCATCTGCCTGCTGTCAGCTACTTCTGGCTTCCTTCCAGCTACTACCTGCACAGACTACTGGACTGATTATAGGCGCTCTTACCCCACCGTGCTCTAGCGGCTACTGTCTCACCTCCAGTGGCCCGGAGCTGTACGAGAGGCCTTCCTCTGCACATCAGGCTCACCAACCAGGTACGTGACACTTCCTATATGTCCTGTCCCATGCTGACATCTTCTTTTTGTAATTTATCATAGGACAAGCTCTCTGTACAACCGGCCCAGCCAGCTATCTCTTGCAGCTGTCCCCCTTGTGCATGTACATCTGTTATAGATTGCCCTGAAGACTCCCAAAATGTGTGATGTGGGTAACCCAGAAGGCTGGAGATATTCTTGCCTATGTGAGGAAGGCAGCTCCTAACCAAGTTTACTCTGAAGATTTAACAATCATTTGGACTATCACGGGTGTTTTATTCACCGCTGTTTTATTTACTGCAATAACAGCTATTTGTGACTGTCATGTATACACAAATTTCATTATTTTAGCGCAACTAATTTGATATTTTTGTTTTTTTGTTTAGGAAGGCAGATGTGCCAGCTTCTTTATTGAAAAAAAAAAAAAAAAAAAAGCAAATTTGGTATTTTTGTATTTTTGTTTAGATAGGCAGATGTGACAGTTTCGTTATTGAAAAAAAAAATGTGTGGAAGAAATAATAAGGGAACCGTATTATATAAACCAAAAAATTAAAGAGAAGGTCCACTTTAAAGAAGGCCTTCAAGATTGGCAAGAACTGTCTGTTTCACCTAAAAAATGTGATTCCTCGTGCTTACATCAACAGGTTTTCGTTACAGCTGCCCACATACTTCTATCTCTCACTGCCAAAAATGGGCACCTAGTACCAGAGATCCCTTTGATCAGTGCACACTAACTTTCATTACACAAAGATGAATTCCCAGACCTACCAGAGAATCTCCCCAATGTGCCTTTGTGTCCGACAACAAAAAGACATGTTCCAACTCCAGCCTATTACAAAGGAATTCTGAAAACTCCAGCCTGTGTATAGAAAGAATAGAAGGAAACATATCTTGCTTCTCAACCATAAACTGAACTTTGAGGCTGTTAAACTAAGCTTTTAATACCATATGTCTCTTCATTAGATGCCTAGTGATGAGGAATGAACACACACAGAGTTGTAAACTTGTGAAAAGCATAATGTGAGCGAACAGTTATAAAGCAACCAATAGAGGATTCAATTTAATGAGCCATATCAACAGAACATTAATAGGATCTCCCAAAATGTTTTTGTCATTGCGGGAGTGAGGAATAACAGCCATAGTGATTAATTGAAGAATCAATTACTCTAGAATATTTAATAATTTGTATGTATGAGGCAAAGCAATGACACACTGACTCCGACAGTGCCTGTAAATTAGTTATTTGAATTTCCACTTTGCAGGTCACACATTTACAAGTTGAAATGGGTCACCTTAATGTAGCTCAAGGTAAAACAGTTGGATGCATAAACATTTTTACATATAGATTTATACTGTATGTTCCTATTGCATAGCAGAATAATAAAATGAATAATAAAATGGCTTAAAATCTAAACTTTTTTCTTGGTTTTTCACTTAAAGTCCACGTAAACCCAAACATTGAAATCTTGGATAAACTTGAAGATGTAATGTTAATTTCAAAAGTAATATTTAATATTTTGAAACTTTCATTAAAGCATAAGTTTGCCTATAAAATTAAAACAATATATAAATCAGAAGGGATGTTATTTACCTTCAGTGTAATGGATCCCTTGTCTTCTAGTTCAATAGAAATCTTTCATCCTCTGACACCTACCTGCATCCCCAACACCACCGCCATAATCTTGCAGTGATGCAGGGATTTAAAGAACTGGGTAGCTGTCACAGGCTCTCATCTAGAGCTTCAGACTATGACCACACTTTTCTGCCCAGCTCTTCCATTCATAGAGTTCATTATTACAGCTTCTATGTATAAAAAGTGATCTATGAATAGAGGGGCAGACCTATCAAGTATTCACCCGTCCCCCATTCATAGATCCTGTTTCATGAGAGCCAATGACTGCTTCTTAGTTCCACAAACTACCATTCACCACACTGGACGAATATGGCAGCTTGGGGGGTGAGAGGAGGCATCAGAGTATGAAATATCTCTACAGAACTAGAAGACAGATGCACAAGGGACACATCAGGATGATGGTAAGTAATGTCTCTTATGTGGATGAGGTAAACTTAGGCTTTAAAGTGTATACATAGGCAAAAATGTTTAAAAAATGTGAATGGAGTAGGGAAGGGTTAAAACCCCTGTCATTTTATATTTTGCTGTTGCATACCATTTGGTAAATTTCTCTTTGCTTCTTGACCCAGAGATACAAAATAAATGTAAAAGAACACTTCTAAAGTGTGGGGGATACTCCCCTAAAACAAATGCCCCACCCCCCATTGGAAGATTCCTCTTGTTCAGGGGAGAACTCTAAAATTTTGGATTTCCACTCACTTTTTATCTAGGGGAAAATGGTCACAAGTACAAATAGAATGGTAAATCTCCCCAATGGGGACACGTGCTGTAATAAAAACTTGGAAGAAAGTCCAAGCCTTCTTCATGTAACCAAAAAACTAAAATGTTTTGCCTGGTGATACAATTTTATATAAAAACCTGTCTTGGTATTATTTATGTCTGTGTCTCATTGGGAAGATTTTCTTTTAATTTTCTGCCCTCGAGATTTAACAGGAAGCCAGAGAAAATCTCTTCATGGTGAAATTCTCCTCCTAGATATACAGGTGAAACTCGAAAAATTAGAATATCGTGCAAAAGTTAATTTATTTCAGTAATGCAACTTAAAAGGGGAAACTAATATATGAGATAGACTCATTACATGCAAAGCAAGATAGTTCAAGCCGTGATTTGTCATAATTTTGATGATTATGGCTTACAGCTCATGAAAACCCAAAATCCACAATCTCAGTAAATTAGAATAGTACATGCAATCAATAAAACAAGGAGTGTACATAGAACAATATCAGACCTCTGAAAAGTATAAGCATGCATATGCACTCAGTACTTGGTTTGGGCCCCTTTTGCAGCAATTACTGCCTCAATGCGGCGTGGCACGGAGGCGATCAGCCTGTGGCACTGCTGAGGTGTTATGGAAGCTCAGGTTGCTTTGATAGCGGCCTTCAGCTCCTCTGCATTGTTGGGTCTGGTGTCTCTCATCTTCCTCTTGACAATACCCCACAGATTCTCTGTGGGGTTTAGGTCAGGCGAGTTTGCTGGCCAATCAAACACAGTGATAACCATGATCATGTGACCAGGTATTGGTAGTTTTGGCAGTGTGGGTAGGTGCCAAGTCCTGCTGGAAAATTAACTTCCTCACATCCGCGCTACAGCCTAAATACGGCTGCAGCGCGGACTCGAATTTTCGGGAGGCCATTTTTAAACGGCCTCCCAGTGACACGCGACACGCCCCCTGTGCGCTCCCGCGAGCGCGCATCGGGGAGAATCTGTGTCGGGCGCGTCCCTTGGACACAGCCGATCACAGATCATGGTGAATGGCCAATCACAGCGGCCATTCACCACGTGATCGGACCATCCAATGAGAGATGATCTCATATATTTACACACAGAGCCTGCAGTGTGAGGAAGGAGGGGGAGCCGTCAGCCACCGGGGACACAGAGACATGTAATCAGGGCACTGATCACCAGTGTCCTGATTACTAAAAGGTAAAAAAACATACACAAATTGCCCCCAACAGTGCCCACAGTGCCCCCCATCAATGCCCACAATCAGTGCCCATAGTGCTACCAGTCAGTGCCCATCAGTGCCTGCTCATCTAGGCACTGACTGGCAGCACTATGGGCACTGAGTGTGGGCACTGATGGTGCTGCCCATCAGTGCTCATCAGTGCCGCCCATCAGTGCTCATCAGTGCCACCCGTCAGTGTCCATCAGTGCCATCCGCCAGTGTCCATCAGTGCCACCTCTTAGTGCCCGTCAGTGCCGCCCGTCAGTGCCGCCTCTCAGTGCCCAGCAGTGCCACCTCTCAGTGCCCAGCAGTGCCACCTCTCAGTGCCCAGCAGTGCCGTCTATCAGTGCTCATAAGTGCCGCCTATCAGTGCCACCTATCAGTGCCACCTATCAATGCCGCCTATCAGTGCTCATCATTGCGGCATATTAGTACCTCCTCATCAGTGCCCATAAGTGCCACCTCATCAGTGCCCATAAGTGCCACCTCATCAGTGCCCATCAGTGCAGCCTATCAGTGCCCATCAGTGCTGCCTCATCAGCGCACATCAGTGAAGGAGAAAAAATTTATTTTCAAAATTTACTTGCAGAAAATAAGAAAAACTTTTTTTTTTTTTCAAAATTTTCTGTTTTTATTCTTTTTTTTTGTAAAAAATAAAAACCCAGAGATGATTAAATACCACCAAAAGAAAGCTCTATTTGTGTGAAATAAATGATAAAAATTTCATATGGGTACAGTGTAGCATGACCGCGCAATTGTCAGTCAAAGTGTGACAGCGCTGAAAGCTGAAAATTGGCCTGGATGGGAAGGGTGTTTAAGTGCACAGTAGGCAAGTGGTTAAATCAGCATCTCCATAAAGCTGGTCAGCAGAGGGAAGCATGAAGTGCTCTAGAATTTCCTGCTAGAGGGCTGCGTTGAGTTTGGACATGATAAAAAACAGTGGTCCAACACCAGCAGATGACATGGCTCCCCAAATCATCCCTGACTGTAAAAAATGTTGCATTTTATTTGGAAATCAAGGTCCCAGAGTCTGGAGGAAGAGTGGAGAGGTAAATAACCCAAGTTGCGTAAGGTCCAGTGGGAAGATTCTACAGTTGGTGATGATTTGGGGAGCCATGTCATCTGCTGGTGTTGGTCCACTGTGTTTTATCCGGTCTCCCCAATGAAAACGTTTTCCTCATTGCTTACTCTAGTGTAAAATTTTGGATTTCCCATCACTGGATCCCCTAAACACAAACACAAACAGCACAACAAAAATACTTGATAGAGGTTCTAATCCCTGTATACATACACACAAATAGGGGTTGTGCCATTTTAATACACACACCACCAATCAGAAACCACTACTCCTAATAATAAGAAATCAGCAAGAAGTCACCTAAAAGGCAGACCTGATATAAAATGATCAACCTGTAAAGAATAGTGAGTCAATTACAGATGTCCATAAATGTCATGTGGCCTCTATATCATTGCGTATATATCAAGCCTGGTTTAAAATGATCCACTCAACATGTGCCACATGATAGGCAATAGTGTGCTTCCATTTATTACAGAGCTGATTTTTGCAAGCTTTTTGCAAGCTTACACACTTATAATTTCAATATCTATCATATGAAGCTACTAGCCCAGGCTCTACTTAACCACTTTAAGTGTATCTAAACCCAAAACAAAAAAGCCTTTTATTGAAGCTTATCAGTGCTGTTATCCTATTGTTGCATTT
The DNA here is from genome assembly GCF_965119305.1 of Pelophylax lessonae. NCBI lineage: Eukaryota > Metazoa > Chordata > Amphibia > Anura > Ranidae > Pelophylax > Pelophylax lessonae. The sequence continues at coordinate 66,190,706 of NC_138777.1, forward strand.
TCTTTTGTTGTGACGTTTGTTTTTATTTTGACCTGGTAAGCCTGTGTATAAGAAACATATTTTCCTTGGCTAAAATATTCTTAGACTGAAAAGTGAAAATGAATACAGTTACCTAAGTTGCAATTATAAATTGTTTATATGAATTTAGATACTTTGTAAGTGTGTATCTTGGTGCCTGCAGGAACTTGGACAGAAGATTACAGAGTAGTAGTCCCATTAAGACAGACATTGGTCATCTTGTGGATTAGCAAATTAGAGACTAGCATTATTTGTATTTCTAAAAGGTAGGGTACCCAAGCAAAAGCAGAAGATATAAGACAGAAACAACGTTTGGAGCAGACGTTGGTCTCTTTCTCTCAAAGTGCTTTTGAGAATTTTAATTGCCAAAAATAATAACTAAATTCACATTTGGCTCATGGCATAATGAAAATGCAGTATCTCACAAAAGAGAGTACACCCTTCACATATTTGTAAATTTTTTATTTTATCTTTTCATGTGACAACACTGAAGAAATGACACTTTGCTACAATGTAAAGTAGTGAGTGTACCGCTTGTATAACAGTGTAAATTTGCTGTCCCCTCAAAATAACTCAACACACAGCCATTAATGTCTAAACCACTGGCAACAAAAGTGAGTACTCCCCAATTTGGGCCCAAAGTGTCATTATTTTGTGTGGCCACCATTATTTCCAGCACTGCCTTAACCCTCTTGGGCATGGAGTTCACCAGAGCTTCACAGGTTGCCACTGGAGTCCTCTTCCACTCCTCCATGACAACATCACAGAGTTGGTGGATGTTAGAGACCTTGAGCTCCTCCACCTTCTGTTTGAGGATGTCCCACAGATGCTCAATAGGGTTTAGGTCTGGAGACATGCTTGGCCAGTCCATCACATTTACCCTAAGCTTCTTTAGCAAGGCAGTGGTCATCTTAGAGGTGTGTTTGGGGTCGTTATCCTGTTGGAATACTGCCCTGGGGCCCAGTCTCCAAATGGGGGGGTCATGCTCTGCTTCAGTATGTCACAGTACATGTTGGCATTCATTGTTCCTTCAATGAACTGTAGCTCCCCAGTGTTGACAGCACTTATGCAGCCCCAGACCATGACACTCCCACCACCATGCTTGACTGTAGGCAAGATACACTTTGTACTCCTCACCTGGGTGCCACCACACATGCTTGACGCCATCTAAACCAAATAAGTCTATCTTGGTCTCATAAGACCACAGGACATGGTTCCAGTAATCCATGTCCTTAGTCTGCTTGTCTTCAGTAAACTGTTTGTGGGCTTTCTTGTGCATCATCTTTATAAGAGGCTTCCTTCTGGGATGACAGCCATGTAGAATAATATGATGCAGTGTGTGGTGTATGGTCTGAGCACTGACAGGCTGCCCCCCCCCACCCCTTCAACCTCTGCAGCAATGCTGGCAGCACTCATACATCTATTTCCCAAAGACAGCCTCTGGATATGATGCTGAGCATGTGCACCCAACTTCTTTGGTTGGCCATGGCGAGGCTTGCTCTGAGTGGAACCTGTCCTGTTAAACCGCTGTATGGTCTTGGCCACCATGCTGCAGCTCAGTTTTAGAGTCTTAGCAATCTTCTTATAGCCTAGGCCATCTTTATGTAAAGCAAAAATTCATTTTTCAGATCCTCAGAGAGTTCTTTGCCATGAGGTGCCATGTTGAACTTCCAGTGACCAGTATGAGAAAATGAGAGTGATATCACCAAATTTTAATAGATAAAAATTCAGCGCAACTGTATAAAATAATATAATAGAAAGCTGCTATGCACTAAAGGATCAATAAACCAAAAGTCCCAATAACAAATATATAACAAAAAGTGCAGCGCTATCAAATATGGATTATGAAGAAGATATCGAGGAGAGCAGTCCACAGGTGAAAATTATGGTGAAGCATGCACAAGATATAAACATTCAGTGCTCTTCAATGTGCTGGTAATCCTCCACCCAGTCTCATTAGCCTCTCACCTCACACTTAGCCCCTGTGTCACCAGACGGGCTAGTAAGACAAACTTTATCCAAGGATATCACAAATATAGATCAAATCAGTATTCCTCTTCATCAGAAGATAAGGCTCACAGGTAACAGATCACAGGTCCATAAAGCGGGTCACAGGTCCATAGGAAAACAAAGGTCCGGACATAGTGCATTACCGCAATAAATTACTTTATTGAACATAGCATAAAATCATAAAAATTACCTTGTAAAGCACTATACAAGTGCATGTGATGAGCAGATTGTATTACACACAGCGGTCTCGACCGCAATGGATGGCGGGTGACGTCACCGGCCCCTCCCCCTTCGCACGCGTTACGTCCCACTCCACTGCAGCTGAGGAAGTCCCGTGCAGTGGGACGTAACGCGTGCGAAGGGGGAGGGGCCGGTGACGTCACCCGCCATCCATTGCGGTCGAGACCGCTGTGTGTAATACAATCTGCTCATCACATGCACTTGTATAGTGCTTTACAAGGTAATTTTTATGATTTTATGCTATGTTCAATAAAGTAATTTATTGCGGTAATGCACTATGTCCGGACCTTTGTTTTCCTATGGACCTGTGACCCGCTTTATGGACCTGTGATCTGTTACCTGTGAGCCTTATCTTCTGATGAAGAGGAATACTGATTTGATCTATATTTGTGATATCCTTGGATAAAGTTTGTCTTACTAGCCCGTCTGGTGACACAGGGGCTAAGTGTGAGGTGAGAGGCTAATGAGACTGGGTGGAGGATTACCAGCACATTGAAGAGCACTGAATGTTTATATCTTGTGCATGCTTCACCATAATTTTCACCTGTGGACTGCTCTCCTCGATATCTTCTTCATAATCCATATTTGATAGCGCTGCACTTTTTGTTATATATCACCAAATTTACCACACCCGCTCCCCATTCACACCTGAGACCTTGTAACACTAACGAGTCACATGACACCGGGGAGGGAAAATGGCTAATTGGGCCCAATGTACTCTCTTTTTTTTGCCAGCGATTTAGACATTAATAACTGTGTGTTGAGTTATTTTTGAGGGGACTGCAAATTTACACTGTTATACAAGCTGTACACTCACTACTTTACATTGTAGCAAAGTGTGATTTCTTCAGTGTTGTCACATGAAAAGATATAATAAAATATTTACAAAAATGTGAGGGGTATACTCACTTTTGTGAGATATTGTAGCTTCAACTCTCATGGTCATCTGAATTTTGGGACCAATTCTACTAGAGATTGTAATATGGATTTCACAGGGAATAGACATTAAACAGTAACTGGGCACAGATATATTGCTGAAAGAAGAGCAAGTGAAGATGCTGCATGACATTCCTTGACACTCTTGCTGTACTATATTATTATATTATATTTTTAACTGACAGTAGGGTGTAGATGGTCACATAAATATATAATTTTTAAATACGTATAGGCTTGAGTTTTGCCATTTAAGCCTATGGCTTTTTTTTTTTTTCTTGTATATTGGAAAATACATCATCCTTTCTTAATCATAACACCTACATTTAGAGCAATAATTATGTAAGTAGTACAAAAGACATTCCGCACAATCTATATATACCATTAAATCTACAGTGCGATCATAGCTTACTAGTCATGCAGGGCAGAGTTTTATGGATTGAGCTCTTGTAAAGTAGTGTAATTAAATCAAATGAAGTCCATTTCAAGAAGCAAGAGTTTCCTATTGTCATATATACTTAGTGTGCCTGTGTAAAAGAAATCTGTAAGTGCCTCTCTGACTTGTTTTACAACACTTCGGAAAATCATTCTATTTTATTCCACTCTCTTTTTATCTCCATGTTGACTCCTGTCATTTCTTTTGCTTTTAACCCATTATATATTGTATATCATTTGGGCTTACAGTTACAAAATGATTATAACAATTCCATCCTTCATATCACCACAAACTACATATAGCTTAGTGCACCAAATACATTACCTGTGTCATGCTATGATATAACAGAAGCTTTGTTTATTCTGCACAAACACAATCTCTGTTTACACCACATCCGGTTTGCCCCAATCCCTGATTTCAGTGTGCAGCGCCACATGCACGTTTACATGCATTTAGTATGCTTTTATGGTGAATTTTTGTCACATTTGCATAGCATTTGCAGTGAGTTTTTAGCAATTAATTATGTTTTTTTTTTTCTCTTCTTTTACATAGTTGTATTTTTAACCATTTGTGGTGTGTTTGTGTGTATTTACAATCTTTCTGGGGCATTTACATGTGAAAAAGGCGGCATGCTGTAAGATTTTAAAATGCACATGAAAGCACCACAATGGTATAAACTACGCTCGTTAAAATGAATTTATGTGTATTTATTGTGTTTAAAAACATGCTCAATTGCATCTGGTGTAACTTACCTTATAATGAAGTATGTCCTATGTAGTGCAGGCATCTGGATTAGTGATTAGTGTTGAGCGAACACGGACTGTATTATTCGTGTTCGTACCGAATAATTGGATTTTTTGTACCCGAACACGGACACGGACACTTTACTGTATGTTCGGGTAAAAATCCGTGTTCGGTCGTTTTATTTCCGGGTTTTGCATGCTTTGGCGCTCTTTTCATGGCGGGCTTTCAACAGCCAATCAACAATCGTTTAACTGGTGTGCCTTAAGCCATCCCAGCCATGCCTGCAAATGTCTCAGTAGCTGTGATTGGCCGTCTGAAGCATGTGACCAAGTCTTTATAAGTTCGAGGCAGCCGCAGCGGCGTCATTATGCTGCTTAGATTCAGGGACAGAGCACACATCAACGTGCTGGCTGCTGATTAGGGAAAGATAGGCAGGAAAAAACCATTTGTGTCCGGATAGAATTGAGGGACAGGTCGGAGTGTTTAGGCAGGGCGAGTTGTAGGCATTTTAGGGATAGAGTCTGCTGAATTATAGGGTCAGTGTCTTCTACAAACTACAATCGATATTGCTGTGTGGGGGGTGGGGTCTGCACTCAATCCTGATCTACGATCTCTTCTCAATCCTGTTAGGGACAGAGTCTGCTGAATTTTAGGGAAACTGTGTTCTACAAACTACAATCGATATTGCTGTGTGGTGTGGGATTGGAGATAGGCAGGTGTCAGTGATCCACATCCATTTTTCTGTGTGTGAGCTGCAGTGAACACAATCTTTTTGGGCTGCAGTGAACACAATCTTTTTGGGCTGCAGTGAACACAATCTTTTTGGGCTGCAGTGAACACAATCTTTTTGGGCTGCAGTGAACACAATCTTTTTGGGCTGCAGTGAACACAATCTTTTTGGGGTGCAGTGAACAAAATCTTTTTGGGGTGCAGTGAACACAATCCTTTTTGGTGTGCAGTGAACACAATCTTTGTGGGGTGCAGTGAACAAAATCCTTTGTGGGGTGCAGTGAACACAATCTTTTTGGGGTGCAGTGAACAAAATCCTTTTTGGGGTGCAGTGAACAACATCCTTTTTGGGGTGCAGTGAACACAATCTTTTTGGGGTGCAGTGAACAAAATCCTTTGTGGGGTGCAGTGAACACAATCTTTTTGGGGTGCAGTGAACACAATCTTTTTGGGGTGGAGTGAACAACATCCTTTTTGGGGTGCAGTGAACAAAATCCTTTTTGGGGTGCAGTGAACAAAATCATTTTTGGGGTGCAGTGAACACAATCTTTTTGGGGTGCAGTGAACACAATCTTTGTGGGGTGCAGTGAACACAATCTTTTTGGGGTGGAGTGAACAACATCCTTTTTGGGGTGCAGTGAACAACATCCTTTTTGGGGTGCAGTGAACACAATCTTTTTGGGGTGCAGTGAACACAATCTTTGTGGGGTACAGTGAACAGAATCTTTGTGGGGTGCAGTGAACACAATCTTTGGGGGGTACAGTGAACACAATCTTTGTGAGGTGCAGTGAACACAATCTTTGTGGGGTGCAGTGAACACAATCATTGTGGGGTGCAGTGAACTCAATCTTTGTGGGGTACAGTGAACACAATCTCATACTTCTGAAGGTTTGAGGGTGCTGCCTGTTCCATACTCCCCCTACTCCTCATCTAGCCTTTTAGGGGTACAAACAATAGTAATTGGGGCCTAGTGTGGTTGTGTACGTGTGATATACATACACTTTTTTGGGATCATATTTTCTATTCCGCTATTTAATCAAAAACCTTTGGGGATCAGTTAAATTGGGGGATAGTCTGTGTTGGTACGTGTGAGAGAGATCCACCTTTCCAAGTTGTTGGGGTTCATCTCATACTTCTGAAGGTTTGAGGGTGCTGCCTGTTCCATACTCCCCCTACTCCTAGCCTTTTAGGGGTACAAACAATAGTAATTGGGGCCTAGTGTGGTTGTGTACGTGTGATATACATACACTTTTTTGGGATCATATTTTCTATTCCGCTATTTAATCAAAAACCTTTGGGGATCAGTTAAATTGGGGGATAGTCTGTGTTGGTACGTGTGAGAGAGATCCACCTTTCCAAGTTGTTGGGGTTCATCTCATACTTCTGAAGGTTTGAGGGTGCTGCCTGTTCCATACTCCCCCTACTCCTAGCCTTTTAGGGGTACAAACAATAGTAATTGGGGCCTAGTGTGGTTGTGTACGTGTGATATACATACACTTTTTTGGGATCATATTTTCTATTCCGCTATTTAATCAAAAACCTTTGGGGATCAGTTAAATTGGGGGATAGTCTGTGTTGGTACGTGTGAGAGAGATCCACCTTTCCAAGTTGTTGGGGTTCATCTCATACTTCTGAAGGTTTGAGGGTGCTGCCTGTTCCATACTCCCCCCTACTCCTAGCCTTTTAGGGGTACAAACAATAGTAATTGGGGCCTAGTGTGGTTGTGTACGTGTGATATACATACACTTTTTTGGGATCATATTTTCTATTCCGCTATTTAATCAAAAACCTTTGGGGATCAGTTAAATTGGGGGATAGTCTGTGTTGGTACGTGTGAGAGAGATCCACCTTTCCAAGTTGTTGGGGTTCATCTCATACTTCTGAAGGTTTGAGGGTGCTGCCTGTTCCATACTCCCCCTACTCCTAGCCTTTTAGGGGTACAAACAATAGTAATTGGGGCCTAGTGTGGTTGTGTACGTGTGATATACATACACTTTTTTGGGATCATATTTTCTATTCCGCTATTTAATCAAAAACCTTTGGGGATCAGTTAAATTGGGGGATAGTCTGTGTTGGTACGTGTGAGAGAGATCCACCTTTCCAAGTTGTTGGGGTTCATCTCATACTTCTGAAGGTTTGAGGGTGCTGCCTGTTCCATACTCCCCCTACTCCTAGCCTTTTAGGGGTACAAACAATAGTAATTGGGGCCTAGTGTGGTTGTGTACGTGTGATATACATACACTTTTTTGGGATCATATTTTCTATTCCGCTATTTAATCAAAAACCTTTGGGGATCAGTTAAATTGGGGGATAGTCTGTGTTGGTACGTGTGAGAGAGATCCACCTTTCCAAGTTGTTGGGGTTCATCTCATACTTCTGAAGGTTTGAGGGTGCTGCCTGTTCCATACTCCCCCTACTCCTAGCCTTTTAGGGGTACAAACAATAGTAATTGGGGCCTAGTGTGGTTGTGTACGTGTGATATACATACACTTTTTTGGGATCATATTTTCTATTCCGCTATTTAATCAAAAACCTTTGGGGATCAGTTAAATTGGGGGATATTCTGTGTTGGTACGTGTGAGAGAGATCCACCTTTCCAAGTTGTTGGGGTTCATCTCATACTTCTGAAGGTTTGAGGGTGCTGCCTGTTCCATACTCCCCCTACTCCTAGCCTTTTAGGGGTACAAACAATAGTAATTGGGGCCTAGTGTGGTTGTGTACGTGTGATATACATACACTTTTTTGGGATCATATTTTCTATTCCGCTATTTAATCAAAAACCTTTGGGGATCAGTTAAATTGGGGGATAGTCTGTGTTGGTACGTGTGAGAGAGATCCACCTTTCCAAGTTGTTGGGGTTCATCTCATACTTCTGAAGGTTTGAGGGTGCTGCCTGTTCCATACTCCCCCTACTCCTAGCCTTTTAGGGGTACAAACAATAGTAATTGGGGCCTAGTGTGGTTGTGTACGTGTGATATACATACACTTTTTTGGGATCATATTTTCTATTCCGCTATTTAATCAAAAACCTTTGGGGATCAGTTAAATTGGGGGATAGTCTGTGTTGGTACGTGTGAGAGAGATCCACCTTTCCAAGTTGTTGGGGTTCATCTCATACTTCTGAAGGTTTGAGGGTGCTGCCTGTTCCATACTCCCCCTACTCCTAGCCTTTTAGGGGTACAAACAATAGTAATTGGGGCCTAGTGTGGTTGTGTACGTGTGATATACATACACTTTTTTGGGATCATATTTTCTATTCCGCTATTTAATCAAAAACCTTTGGGGATCAGTTAAATTGGGGGATAGTCTGTGTTGGTACGTGTGAGAGAGATCCACCTTTCCAAGTTGTTGGGGTTCATCTCATACTTCTGAAGGTTTGAGGGTGCTGCCTGTTCCATACTCCCCCTACTCCTAGCCTTTTAGGGGTACAAACAATAGTAATTGGGGCCTAGTGTGGTTGTGTACGTGTGATATACATACACTTTTTTTGGATCATATTTTCTATTCCGCTATTTAATCAAAAACCTTTGGGGATCAGTTAAATTGGGGGATAGTCTGTGTCGGTACGTGTGAGAGAGATCCACCTTTCCAAGTTGTTGGGGTTCATCTCATACTTCTGAAGGTTTGAGGGTGCTGCCTGTTCCATACTCCCCCTACTCCTCATCTAGCCTTTTAGGGGTACAAACAATAGTAATTGGGGCCTAGTGTGGTTGTGTACGTGCGAGATACATACACTTTTTTTGATCATATTTCCTATTCCGCTATTCAATAAAAACCTTTGAGGATCAATTGAATTGCGGGATAGTCTGTGTCGGTACGTGTGAGAGAGATCCACCTTTCCAAGTTGTTGGGGTTCATCTCATACTTCTGAAGGTTTGAGGGTGCTGCCTGTTCCATACTCCCCCTACTCCTCATCTAGCCTTTTAGGGGTACAAACAATAGTAATTGGGGCCTAGTGTGGTTGTGTACGTGTGATATACATACACTTTTTTTGGATCATATTTTCTATTCCGCTATTTAATCAAAAACCTTTGGGGATCAGTTAAATTGGGGGATAGTCTGTGTTGGTACGTGTGAGAGAGATCCACCTTTCCAAGTTGTTGGGGTTCATCTCATACTTCTGAAGGTTTGAGGGTGCTGCCTGTTCCATACTCCCCCTACTCCTCATCTAGCCTTTTAGGGGTACAAACAATAGTAATTGGGGCCCAGTGTGGTTGTGTACGTGTGATATACATACACTTTTTTGGGATCATATTTTCTATTCCGCTATTTAATCAAAAACCTTTGGGGATCAGTTAAATTGGGGGATAGTCTGTGTCGGTACGTGTGAGAGAGATCCACCTTTCCAAGTTGTTGGGGTTCATCTCATACTTCTGAAGGTTTGAGGGTGCTGCCTGTTCCATACCCCCCCTACTCCTCATCTAGCCTTTTAGGGGTACAAACAATAGTAATTGGGGCCTAGTGTGGTTGTGTACGTGCGAGATACATACACTTTTTTTGATCATATTTCCTATTCCGCTATTCAATAAAAACCTTTGAGGATCAATTGAATTGCGGGATAGTCTGTGTCGGTACGTGTGAGAGAGATCCACCTTTCCAAGTTGTTGGGGTTCATCTCATACTTCTGAAGGTTTGAGGGTGCTGCCTGTTCCATACTCCCCCTACTCCTCATCTAGCCTTTTAGGGGTACAAACAATAGTAATTGGGGCCCAGTGTGGTTGTGTACGTGTGATATACATACACTTTTTTGGGATCATATTTTCTATTCCGCTATTTAATCAAAAACCTTTGGGGATCAGTTAAATTGGGGGATAGTCTGTGTCGGTACGTGTGAGAGAGATCCACCTTTCCAAGTTGTTGGGGTTCATCTCATACTTCTGAAGGTTTGAGGGTGCTGCCTGTTCCATACCCCCCCTACTCCTCATCTAGCCTTTTAGGGGTACAAACAATAGTAATTGGGGCCTAGTGTGGTTGTGTACGTGCGAGATACATACACTTTTTTTGATCATATTTCCTATTCCGCTATTCAATAAAAACCTTTGAGGATCAATTGAATTGCGGGATAGTCTGTGTCGGTACGTGTGAGAGAGATCCACCTTTCCAAGTTGTTGGGGTTCATCTCATACTTCTGAAGGTTTGAGGGTGCTGCCTGTTCCATACTCCCCCTACTCCTCATCTAGCCTTTTAGGGGTACAAACAATAGTAATTGGGGCCTAGTGTGGTTGTGTACGTGTGATATACATACACTTTTTTTGGATCATATTTTCTATTCCGCTATTTAATCAAAAACCTTTGGGGATCAGTTAAATTGGGGGATAGTCTGTGTTGGTACGTGTGAGAGAGATCCACCTTTCCAAGTTGTTGGGGTTCATCTCATACTTCTGAAGGTTTGAGGGTGCTGCCTGTTCCATACTCCCCCTACTCCTCATCTAGCCTTTTAGGGGTACAAACAATAGTAATTGGGGCCCAGTGTGGTTGTGTACGTGTGATATACATACACTTTTTTGGGATCATATTTTCTATTCCGCTATTTAATCAAAAACCTTTGGGGATCAGTTAAATTGGGGGATAGTCTGTGTCGGTACGTGTGAGAGAGATCCACCTTTCCAAGTTGTTGGGGTTCATCTCATACTTCTGAAGGTTTGAGGGTGCTGCCTGTTCCATACCCCCCCTACTCCTCATCTAGCCTTTTAGGGGTACAAACAATAGTAATTGGGGCCTAGTGTGGTTGTGTACGTGCGAGATACATACACTTTTTTTGATCATATTTCCTATTCCGCTATTCAATAAAAACCTTTGAGGATCAATTGAATTGCGGGATAGTCTGTGTCGGTACGTGTGAGAGAGATCCACCTTTCCAAGTTGTTGGGGTTCATCTCATACTTCTGAAGGTTTGAGGGTGCTGCCTGTTCCATACTCCCCCTACTCCTCATCTAGCCTTTTAGGGGTACAAACAATAGTAATTGGGGCCTAGTGTGGTTGTGTACGTGTGATATACATACACTTTTTTGGGATCATATTTTCTATTCCGCTATTTAATCAAAAACCTTTGGGGATCAGTTAAATTGGGGGATAGTCTGTGTCGGTACGTGTGAGAGAGATCCACCTTTCCAAGTTGTTGGGGTTCATCTCATACTTCTGAAGGTTTGAGGGTGCTGCCTGTTCCATACTCCCCCTACTCCTCATCTAGCCTTTTAGGGGTACAAACAATAGTAATTGGGGCCCAGTGTGGTTGTGTACGTGTGATATACATACACTTTTTTGGGATCATATTTTCTATTCCGCTATTTAATCAAAAACCTTTGGGGATCAGTTAAATTGGGGGATAGTCTGTGTCGGTACGTGTGAGAGAGATCCACCTTTCCAAGTTGTTGGGGTTCATCTCATACTTCTGAAGGTTTGAGGGTGCTGCCTGTTCCATACTCCCCCTACTCCTCATCTAGCCTTTTAGGGGTACAAACAATAGTAATTGGGGCCTAGTGTGGTTGTGTACGTGCGAGATACATACACTTTTTTTGATCATATTTCCTATTCCGCTATTCAATAAAAACCTTTGAGGATCAATTGAATTGCGGGATAGTCTGTGTCGGTACGTGTGAGAGAGATCCACCTTTCCAAGTTGTTGGGGTTCATCTCATACTTCTGAAGGTTTGAGGGTGCTGCCTGTTCCATACTCCCCCTACTCCTCATCTAGCCTTTTAGGGGTACAAACAATAGTAATTGGGGCCTAGTGTGGTTGTGTACGTGTGATATACATACACTTTTTTTGGATCATATTTTCTATTCCGCTATTTAATCAAAAACCTTTGGGGATCAGTTAAATTGGGGGATAGTCTGTGTTGGTACGTGTGAGAGAGATCCACCTTTCCAAGTTGTTGGGGTTCATCTCATACTTCTGAAGGTTTGAGGGTGCTGCCTGTTCCATACTCCCCCTACTCCTCATCTAGCCTTTTAGGGGTACAAACAATAGTAATTGGGGCCCAGTGTGGTTGTGTACGTGTGATATACATACACTTTTTTGGGATCATATTTTCTATTCCGCTATTTAATCGAAAACCTTTGGGGATCAGTTAAATTGGGGGATAGTCTGTGTCGGTACGTGTGAGAGAGATCCACCTTTCCAAGTTGTTGGGGTTCATCTCATACTTCTGAAGGTTTGAGGGTGCTGCCTGTTCCATACCCCCCCTACTCCTCATCTAGCCTTTTAGGGGTACAAACAATAGTAATTGGGGCCTAGTGTGGTTGTGTACGTGCGAGATACATACACTTTTTTTGATCATATTTCCTATTCCGCTATTCAATAAAAACCTTTGAGGATCAATTGAATTGCGGGATAGTCTGTGTCGGTACGTGTGAGAGAGATCCACCTTTCCAAGTTGTTGGGGTTCATCTCATACTTCTGAAGGTTTGAGGGTGCTGCCTGTTCCATACTCCCCCTACTCCTCATCTAGCCTTTTAGGGGTACAAACAATAGTAATTGGGGCCCAGTGTGGTTGTGTACGTGTGATATACATACACTTTTTTGGGATCATATTTTCTATTCCGCTATTTAATCAAAAACCTTTGGGGATCAGTTAAATTGGGGGATAGTCTGTGTCGGTACGTGTGAGAGAGATCCACCTTTCCAAGTTGTTGGGGTTCATCTCATACTTCTGAAGGTTTGAGGGTGCTGCCTGTTCCATACCCCCCCTACTCCTCATCTAGCCTTTTAGGGGTACAAACAATAGTAATTGGGGCCTAGTGTGGTTGTGTACGTGCGAGATACATACACTTTTTTTGATCATATTTCCTATTCCGCTATTCAATAAAAACCTTTGAGGATCAATTGAATTGCGGGATAGTCTGTGTCGGTACGTGTGAGAGAGATCCACCTTTCCAAGTTGTTGGGGTTCATCTCATACTTCTGAAGGTTTGAGGGTGCTGCCTGTTCCATACTCCCCCTACTCCTCATCTAGCCTTTTAGGGGTACAAACAATAGTAATTGGGGCCTAGTGTGGTTGTGTACGTGTGATATGCATACACTTTTTTTGGATCATATTTTCTATTCCGCTATTTAATCAAAAACCTTTGGGGATCAGTTAAATTGGGGGATAGTCTGTGTTGGTACGTGTGAGAGAGATCCACCTTTCCAAGTTGTTGGGGTTCATCTCATACTTCTGAAGGTTTGAGGGTGCTGCCTGTTCCATACTCCCCCTACTCCTCATCTAGCCTTTTAGGGGTACAAACAATAGTAATTGGGGCCCAGTGTGGTTGTGTACGTGTGATATACATACACTTTTTTGGGATCATATTTTCTATTCCGCTATTTAATCAAAAACCTTTGGGGATCAGTTAAATTGGGGGATAGTCTGTGTCGGTACGTGTGAGAGAGATCCACCTTTCCAAGTTGTTGGGGTTCATCTCATACTTCTGAAGGTTTGAGGGTGCTGCCTGTTCCATACCCCCCCTACTCCTCATCTAGCCTTTTAGGGGTACAAACAATAGTAATTGGGGCCTAGTGTGGTTGTGTACGTGCGAGATACATACACTTTTTTTGATCATATTTCCTATTCCGCTATTCAATAAAAACCTTTGAGGATCAATTGAATTGCGGGATAGTCTGTGTCGGTACGTGTGAGAGAGATCCACCTTTCCAAGTTGTTGGGGTTCATCTCATACTTCTGAAGGTTTGAGGGTGCTGCCTGTTCCATACTCCCCCTACTCCTCATCTAGCCTTTTAGGGGTACAAACAATAGTAATTGGGGCCTAGTGTGGTTGTGTACGTGTGATATACATACACTTTTTTGGGATCATATTTTCTATTCCGCTATTTAATCAAAAACCTTTGGGGATCAGTTAAATTGGGGGATAGTCTGTGTCGGTACGTGTGAGAGAGATCCACCTTTCCAAGTTGTTGGGGTTCATCTCATACTTCTGAAGGTTTGAGGGTGCTGCCTGTTCCATACTCCCCCTACTCCTCATCTAGCCTTTTAGGGGTACAAACAATAGTAATTGGGGCCCAGTGTGGTTGTGTACGTGTGATATACATACACTTTTTTGGGATCATATTTTCTATTCCGCTATTTAATCAAAAACCTTTGGGGATCAGTTAAATTGGGGGATAGTCTGTGTCGGTACGTGTGAGAGAGATCCACCTTTCCAAGTTGTTGGGGTTCATCTCATACTTCTGAAGGTTTGAGGGTGCTGCCTGTTCCATACCCCCCCTACTCCTCATCTAGCCTTTTAGGGGTACAAACAATAGTAATTGGGGCCTAGTGTGGTTGTGTACGTGTGATATACATACACTTTTTTTGGATCATATTTTCTATTCCGCTATTTAATCAAAAACCTTTGGGGATCAGTTAAATTGGGGGATAGTCTGTGTCGGTACGTGTGAGAGAGATCCACCTTTCCAAGTTGTTGGGGTTCATCTCATACTTCTGAAGGTTTGAGGGTGCTGCCTGTTCCATACCCCCCCTACTCCTCATCTAGCCTTTTAGGGGTACAAACAATAGTAATTGGGGCCTAGTGTGGTTGTGTACGTGCGAGATACATACACTTTTTTTGATCATATTTCCTATTCCGCTATTCAATAAAAACCTTTGAGGATCAATTGAATTGCGGGATAGTCTGTGTCGGTACGTGTGAGAGAGATCCACCTTTCCAAGTTGTTGGGGTTCATCTCATACTTCTGAAGGTTTGAGGGTGCTGCCTGTTCCATACTCCCCCTACTCCTCATCTAGCCTTTTAGGGGTACAAACAATAGTAATTGGGGCCCAGTGTGGTTGTGTACGTGTGATATACATACACTTTTTTTGGATCATATTTTCTATTCCGCTATTTAATTTAACTGGGCCTCCATGCGAGACCTGTGTGCCTTGTTGCGCTGTTTTGAGTACTCCACCAACATGGCCAGTGGCAATGACGCCGTTCTCAGCTTAACTATCCCACTTCTATGCCTCCTTGAAAAAACAATTCGGGCGATGATGGAAGAGGATGTGGCACAGGATGAGGAGGAGGAGGAGGATGAAGAGGTAACATTTCCAAGGCTTTCAGGGCAGTCATTCGCAAGGGGCTCCGAGGGTGGGTTCCTGCACACGCAAACGCCAGGGACGCAATTGTCCAGCAGGGGCACAGTTTTGGAGGATGAGGAGGATGAGGAGGAGGAGGAGCTGGAGGAGGAGATGGAACCATGTTCACAGCAGGGTGGCACCCAGGCCAGCTCATGGCCATCACTGGTGCGTGGCTGGGGGGATACAGAGGACACGGACGATACACCTCCCACAGAGGACAGCCTTTCGTTGCCTCTGGGCAGCCTGGCACACATGAGCGATTACATGCTGCAGTGTCTCCACAACGACCGCCGAGTTGCCCACATTCTAACTTGTGCTGATTACTGGGTGGCCACGCTGCTGGATCCCCGTTACAAGGACAACGTACCGTCCTTAATTCACTCACTGGAGCGCGATCGCAAGATGCGCGAGTACAAGCGCACGCTGGTAGACGCCATGCTGCTGGCATTCCCATCTGACAGCGGGGCCACAGTGGAAGCACAAGGCAGAGGAGGAGGAGGTCGCCAACGCAACCAGGGCACCGCCAGCACCTCAGAAGGCAGGGTTAGCATGGCCGAAATGTGGAAAAGCTTTGTCAGCACGCCACAACAAACAGCAGCACCAGCAGCTCAGATGGAACGTCTTAGCAGGAGGCAGCATTTTACCAACATGGTGGAGCAGTATGTGTGCACACGCCTACATGTAGTGAATGACGGGTCTGCCCCCTTCAACTTCTGGGTCTCCAAATTGGGCACATGGCTTGAGCTTGCCCTTTACGCCTTGGAGGTGCTGGCGTGCCCTGCAGCCAGTGTATTATCTGAACGGGTATTTAGCACGGCTGGGGGCGTTATAACAGACAAGCGCAGCCGCCTGTCCAGAGACAATGTGGACAAGCTCACGTTCATTAAAATGAACCAGGCATGGATCCCACGGGACTTTTCCGTACCTTATGCAGAATAGCAATGGATACCGTCCTTACCCACCCATTGTTCCATTTTTGCTCTTTCTCACTCTTTTGGGGTGTACCCTCATTTAAAATTTTTGAAAAGAAGCAGTGTTGGCTACCTCGTCCTCCTCCTCAGGGCCAGATTAATGTAGGGGCTATTGGAGCTGCAGCTCCAGGCCCCTACCTTTTATATAGGCCCCGGGTTGGCCATATTCACTGTTACCGCTCTTCTGTCACTTGTAAACACAGAAGTCTGGCTTCTATGCTCGCTTCCCCAGGCAGCACCCTCAGAACCTCCCCACACAGCGTGAAGGCCGGACAAGGAGGGACAGTTGGCGATGCATGGATGTGTTTATGGGCTTCAGAGACAGCATCCCATGTTGAATTAGGCATGCATGGCTGCACCCTTCCTCCTCTGGGTGCATGGCAAGGCACGGCCCTTAAGGCCCTTCAAAATCCTCAGCACCAAGCCCATGATGCTGTTAATCCGGCCCTGGTCCTCCTCCACCGCCGCTTCCACCTACACCGCCCATAGGTGTGCGCAGCCTATTGCATTAAGGTGTGCACCCCAAAGTTGAAATACACATGCATGTGTTTGCCAGCAGGGAGAGTAATGTATCGGGGCCATGTACCTGTAGGCAAGGAGAAATAGAGCAGAGCAGGTCCCAGGGAGATCTTTCCCATCTCCTCACTGGCAATGCTATGTGCCCTAGGTGATTAGGGTGTGCCCAGGCACACCCAGCACACCCTGTGCGCACGCCTATGTCACCGCTAGGCTTGTGACGGTATCAGATTTTCATGCTGCGATTAATTGATTAAGGTTTTGCCACGGTATACGGTATTATCACGGTATTCTATTATTAAATTTAAATTATTAAATTTCCACCTCACTTCAATTTCATTGCTGAATTTAGGGGCTTTGGTTCACTTATGCACATTATTATATAGTCAGTCAGTACAGACTCTGTGAACCAGGCCTAAAATAGGTCATCAAGCAGTGTCTGGCCTAACTGGTGATAACTGGTTCTGGCGCTCGGCTCCGATCCGATGGCCTGGTCATTAAGAGGGCAAATCCTTGTGGTCAAGAAGTGGTTAAACCTGAAGGAGGTGTTGTTTATAAATTACTTTACTATTGCTTTAGGCCTGGTTCACATGTATGCGGGTTGGTGGTTCACATTTGCACAGGCATAGCAGCCCATTGATTTGAATGGGCTGCTATGCCCTCATTTTCCGCAGAAAAAAGGTGCATGCAGCATTTT
Source organism: Pelophylax lessonae (assembly GCF_965119305.1). Taxonomy (NCBI): domain Eukaryota; kingdom Metazoa; phylum Chordata; class Amphibia; order Anura; family Ranidae; genus Pelophylax; species Pelophylax lessonae. The sequence goes on from NC_138777.1 coordinate 66,208,053, forward strand.
TTTAAAATTCAGTGGCCTTGAAATCCATCCTGCTTTTGCACCATGCGACTAACCTGCAGTTCCTGCTCTGGCAAGCTTTCTGCATTTTTTGTATACGTGGGCACGGCATTTAAAAATAAACAGTTTGCGTGTGCAGCAACGGCAGGTAAGTCGCATGGTGCAAAAGAAGGATGGATTTCATGGCCACTGCATTTTTTTAAATTCTGCATGCACCTTTTTTCAGCTGAAAACGCAGGCATAGCAGCTCAAGCCCATTCACATCAATGGGCTGCTATGCCTGTGCAAATGTGGGCCCCCAACCCGCATACATGTGAACCAGGCCTAAAGCAATAGTAAAGTCATTAATTGGTTAAACCTGCAGGAGGACCGGTGTTTTTATCTATTAATGACTTTACTATTGCTTTAGGCCTGGTTCACATGTATGCGGGTTGGGGGCCCACATTTGCACAGGCATAGCAGCCCATTGATGTGAATGGGCTTGAGCTGCTATGCCTGCGTTTTCAGCTGAAAAAAGGTGCATGCAGAATTTAAAAAAATGCAGTGGCCATGAAATCCATCCTTCTTTTGCACCATGCGACTTACCTGCCGTTGCTGCACACGCAAACTGTTTATTTTTAAATGCCGTGCCCACGTATACAAAAAATGCAGAAAGCTTGCCAGAGCAGGAACTGCAGGTTAGTCGCATGGTGCAAAAGCAGGATGGATTTCAAGGCCACTGAATTTAAAAAAAATGCTGCATGCACCTTTTTTCTGCGGAAAATGAGGGCATAGCAGCCCGTTCAAATCAATGGGCTGCTATGCCTGTGCAAATGTGGGCCGCCAACCCGCATACATGTGAACCGCCAACCCGCATACATGTGAACCACCAACCCGCATACATGTGAACCAGGCCTAAAGCAATAGTAAAGTCATTAATAGATAAAAACACCGGTCCTCCTGCAGGTTTAACCACTTCTGGATCGCAAGGATTTGCCCCTTTAAAGACCAGGCCATCGGATCAGAGCGCCAGGACCAGTCATCACCAGGTAGGCCAGACACTGCTTGATGGCTATATAATAATGTAATGTGGGCTGCTAGGCGTGTGTGTGTGTATATATATATTTATTAGAGCTGCACGATTCTGGCCAAAATGAGAATCACGATTTTTTAGCTTGGAATAAAGATCACGATTCTCTCACGATTCTCTGTGTAACAAAAAAAAAAAAAATTGGGATAACTTTACTGTTACGTTTTTTGTTTTTTTTTTATTCATTAAAGTCTAATCATTGCGTTTGAAAGACTGCTGCGCAAATACAGTGTGACATAAAATATTACAACAATCGCCATTTTATTCTGTAGGGTCTCTGCTAAAAAAATATATAAAATGTTTGGGGGTTCTAAGTACTTTTCTAGCAAAAAAAAAAACTGATTTTAACTTGCAAGCAGCAAGTGTCAGAAAAAGATCCAGTCTTTAAGAGGTTAAACTTCCTTTCTCCCTGGCAGAGGGAAGGAAAAGATACAAATGTAATCATTTTTGTTTATAGTTAGGAGACTTAATGCTGAAAGGTGTTAGCTGAGTGAGTGAATGAGTCATCCAGCTCACTGAAATGTATCAATTCACAAGTCAGGCAGACTTGACAGAGAAACTCGGTATTTTAAAAATGCCACAATAACAATACCGTGGCTATGCAATACCGCGATATATCGAATTACCGAAAACCGGCATATGTCTAGTCACCGCCACATCCACCACCACCTCAACCTCCCTCCTACTCCATATGGGCCTCGTCCTTCAGAGATGAAGAAGAACATTGTTTTATTTTTCTGTTTTTTTTTGTTGTTTTAAGTTATTTCCCTATCCACATTTGTTTGCAGAGCACTTGCCATGCTCTTAATTACGTTTTGCTGCCATTTGCAGCACTCTAGCCCTTTCCTTTGGTGTTTTAGAGCCATTTTAGTGCCTTAAAGTTCGGGTCCCCATTGACTTCAATGGGGTTCGGTGTCCGGGAAAAGTTCGGTAAAAGTCCGGGACACGGACCCGGACTTTTTTTTAAAGTTCGGCCGAACCCGTCGAACACGGACATCTAGGTGTTCGCTCAACCCTATTAGTGATCGACCTATATCGTGTTGCCGATACCGATATTTTGGCCATTGAATATCGGTATCGGCCAATACTGTCCGATATTTTTGTACATTACATTTTTTTTATTTTTTATCACTTGACAGGTGGAGGGATCTTTGGGTCTAAAAGACCCCAAACTCCTCCTCTGCACTTAAAAGCATTCAAAGCGCCAAGTTTGGCTGTTTTGAATCCTGCCATTTTTTTATTCTGGCGCTGAGTACCCGGAAGTGATGTCATGACATAATTTCCGGGTTTTTACATGGAGACCTGATCAGCGCCGAATGCAGCTTTGATCGGGTCTTCGGTGGCCATGCAGGCTGGTTGCCTGGGTTCCCGAAGGGACGGGAGACCCGGGCGAGCTGCGGAAGGCGGCGGGAGGGGAGGGGACATCCCCTCCCGCTCCTTGTAATCTCAGCCGCATTGGTTGTCGTTACAAGACAGCCAACCGTCGGCTATGGACGCAGATACTGGGGTGATGCCTCTAGCTGCAGGCATCAATCTGGTACAAACACTTTCCCGAAATATCAGCAATATCGATAACCTCCGAGGCTGATTCCGATATATCGGGGAAAGTGCATATCGGCCCCTGATATATCGGCTTTGCCGATAATCGGTTGATCCCTAATCTGGATCCTAGCGAATTCTTCACTACAAGGGTGCCTGTCCTTTTCCTGTCATCAAGCTCCCAGTGCTGTAACAGATAACAGTGTCTGGCTTTGAGGCAAAACAGCAGTACAGATGGTCTGATGGGGATACGTCCCCTCTGTCCTCCTCTTCCATTGGTAAAGTTTGTTCACTGAATATACTGCCTGCAACACACTCTGTAAATTGGAGAGACATTCCTATGGCTGATCAGACTCTTCCCCATTTACAGATCATGGCATAGCAGTATAATGAGTGAAATAACCTTCTCCACTGGAGGAGGAAGAAGGAGGGTGAGTGTCCCCACTGGAACATCTGTACTGCTGTTCTGCCTAAAGACCCAAAGCTGGTAACCACTGCAGCACTGCAAGTTCAGAGACAGGAAGAGGACAGGCGTCCTTCCAATGAAGATTTCTCCAGGATCCAGCAGCCTACACCAGTGTTGGAGTAGTTACTAAAAAAATGTAACTAGTTTACTTCTGTAAATTGTAACAAGATTACTTTACTAGTTACTGCATTTGAAAAGTAACTTCACTACTTATTACTTTACTTTCCTCTTTATTAATTAACCGTGTAGAAGAAGATACATGACACTCTTTCTGCATAGAGTTTATTGTATAAACACAGGCTTTGGGAAACAAGAGAACAAAACCTGAAAAAAACAGAATAAAACATAAAGTGCAATAAAAAGTCATAAACTTCATCCCTCTCTATTCTTCAAAATAACGATTGTATCGCACAGCTTGGGTAACGCAGGAAAGCGCGTTCCTATAGCCTAGTAAAGTAGTGTAGTTACCTCCTATAGCCTAGTAAAGTAGTGTAGTTACCAATATTAGTATTGTAACTAGTTACGTTACTTTGTTACCAAAAAAAGTAATGTTACTGTAATCCGTTACTTTGTAACTCGTTACCCCCAACACTGGCCTACACAATGTGGAGCATACTTCATGAAAGGTAAGTGATGTGACTAAAGCTGTAGACATTTTTTAAACTAAACTTCAGTTTTAAGTAAAAGACAAGTAACTTAAAGTGTATGTAAAGCCAAAGAGGTAGGAAATGGTTACAACCATTTTTTTTTTTTTGCTGTCTTTAGTCCATTGAGTAGATATCCCTTGACTTACTATCCCTGAGACGTAACAGGAAATCTCTTAGACATCTGTCCCTGGAACAGGTGTCCCATTGTTCTTCAGACAGCTCTACAATTTTGAATCACAAATAACATTGTACTAGATATAAGAAATATTTTATCCTGTTAAAAAGCTGCTATTTTCAAGGAAAAAAAAAAAAAACATTATAAACCACAAACAAATTGGGGGGTGTGGGAGTATTTAAAACGGGAGTGTTCAAAACCTGGTGCAGCTCTGCACAGAAACCAATGTGATTCCAGGTTTTATTTGTCAAAGCTTAACCACTTAAGCTCTGGAAGATTTACCCCCCCCCCTTCATGGCCAGGCCATTTTTGCAAAACAGCACTGTGTTACTTCAACCACTTCCAGTCCTTTTTCTCATAAAAGTGGTCCCAGTAGTGGATTCACCGTGGGATCACTTTTATTGGTCGTTTTCCCCGCTTACCGGAGCTGTCGGTAGCGGGGACAATTATTCAGTCCTCTCCCCCTCTAGGGAGGAAGTTGTGTAAGGGCAAGCTGGCCCCCACTCAACTCTATGGCCTTGGAGGATCAGAGCGTTGTCATATGTCGCTTCCTCCCAACGGCCTTAAAGGGTCAATTTTTTTCATGATGAAAAAAATTACTTTTTTATTGCTTTTTAGTTTAGATGTGAGATCTGAGGACTTTTTGACCCCAGATCTCACATTAAAGAGGACCTGTCCTGCCTATTTCTATTACAAGGGATTTTTACAATCCTTGTAATAGGAATAAAAGTGATCAAACATTTTTTTAAAGGAACAATGTAAAAACAAAAAAATAAAAGGTAAAATAAAGAGGAAAAAAAATTAAAGCGCCCCGTCCCTCTGAGGTCACGCACAGAAGCAAATGCATACGCAAGTCGCGCCCACATATGTAAACATAGTTACCTTGTTACATAGTAGTTGAGGTTGAATAAAGACAATAGTCCATCCAGTTCAACCTGTGTAGGTGTGTGTGGACGTAATCATTTCCGATACACCTGAATGTTGTGATCTTCGAGATGTACATCCAAGTGTCTTTTAAAAGTAGTCATACTCCCCGCAGTTATCACCATTTGTGGTAGAGAGTTCCACAATCTTGTAGCCCTTACTGTAAAAAAAAAACCTTATGTAGCCTGATGTTAAATCTCTTCTCCTCTAATCGCATTGTGTGGCCTTGTGTCCTCTTGCATTCCTTGCGACTGAATAGTTTTTTCCTATGCTGAGATCACCATTGAGGTATTTGTAAATCGCTATCATGTCCGCTCTCAGGCATCTCTTCTTCAGGGAGAAGAAATCAAGCGCTTGTAAACACTCCTCATAATTAAGGCCCTCCAATCCCCTAATCAGTTCAGTTGCCCTTCTCTGGACTATCTCCATTTCCAACACATCCCTTCTAAGCTTTTTTTTTTTTTTAAATCAAAAACTAAAAAATGATGTTTTTTGAGCAGATTTGCAATACATAACATGGATGTAGGTTGTCAAATCAGACACGATACAGTGATACAAAGCACTTACATGTAAATACGAGGGGAATCACAGGTAAGTACCAGACATCAGTCAGAAGTTAAGTGTATTTGTATACGATAAGCAAGTGCATAAAGATATGATATAGACATAAAAATATAACCAATACCTAACAAAAAAAAAGAAAATCAAATACGTGGCCTTGAGGGTTATAAAGAAATCAGCATGTGGCACATGGGGCCACACCATCTATGGAGCTCTTTTTACCCACAGACATCCATCACTAAAGTTTTTTCTTTTTTTTTTTTAGGCTGGTTTTGTCCTTCCTATGCAAGGTCCTAATTAATGCCCAGCTTACATGTTTAGGTGTGATAATGTCTAGCATTTACTTCAGTTTACATGTAAAATATTGTTTCTGTTGAAAATTAGACATAGTACTGAATTCCGTTTTAGCAAGCTAATAGTGATTTGTGATTGGTTGTCATAAGTATGAGAACATTATTTTAGCTTTTATTGGACACTTTAATAATTCCAATAGTGGGGTATCTGGTGAGAGCAGATAAAACCCTGTATAATGAATAGGCTGTATTAAAGTTATGAACCCAGATTTCGTATATAATTTGTATATGATCGACTGCTAAAACTTTCCTAATCAAAAATTTTTAACTATAAAAATATTCCCACAATAATGCAGTAAAATTTCAGAACATCAATAAAACAAACTATAAGTCCTAAAAAAAAAAAAAATTTCCTAAGTTTCTAAGAAATCAAATGGCGTATAAATGGCTTTAGGTTGAGTGCAAAAAAAATATTCTAAATTATTGGAAAATATAGGCTACACAAAACTATCTATAGCTTCTTACCCTATGTCTAAAGTTATTTTATAGATTACTGGAACCCAACCCAATACATGTTTTCTCTACCTGTTTCCTGCTTTTATTTATTTTTTTCTTCCTGTTCACTTTCTATTTCTTTTCGTTCAGCCTTATTCCTTTGCCTTTTACATTTCAAAACAACGTATCGATCCCTAGAGTGGCTCTCAGTGTGCTGACCATAAACCCTTCCAAAGGAAACTTCATTGTTTATCACTCCCCAACCTTTGACTTATTTAAGTCCTGGAGCTATTCTTTTCTTTAATCACTTCAATGATTCACGCTTTCTACAACTGTTTACATAACATATGTTTCCTAAGCCTTTCTGAGCCTTGTTTAACAATTTTTCTCTCCTGGTGTATTTTTCTCGTCTCTTATCCAAATGTAAAGCTGAACTCCAGGCAAAAGGGGAATACGCAACTGGAATAAATGTATGTCAATGGTTTTGCTTGTTTGAAGTTTGGTGAATCTATTCATCAGATCTTGTGATCTAGGCACCCTTGCTAGAGAGCACAGCCAGGTCTTGGACCTCCTTGATGACTACACTGATAATAGGCAGCACAGCCTGCTCCAGGAGCCTCCCCACAATATGAGGGCACAATAGCAGCAGTAGTACACTGGTTGGGCCATCCATTTGCTCTCCCAATTTGTAACAATGTTCCTTACAACAACAGAGCCCCAACTGAGTACTGGCCGCTCCTCTCCTACAGTAAGTACTACAGAGTCTGAGATTAAATCAATTAGTTATACTTCTTCTATGCTCTGCCAAAATTCCAAGTCATTCAGAACTGGGCTCCTGTGGTGGTATTGTTGAAGTTTGCCCAGCCCTCTCCAACCTCTGACACATTCTAATTGACCAATCATGGTTATGGGCTATCTCATTAGCCAAAAGGAATGTATGGAAGGCATTTGGGCCTCTAGGTATTGGAGTTTTTATAGTCACAGCGCTCTCTTTCAGTAAAGTTAATTCAATTTATAGTGCAGAAATAAATATCTGAAAACAGTGTAAAAATCATCTATATATAATAAAATTCAATGAGTCTATCTTTTCTTTTAAATATATATATATATATATATATATATATATATATATATATATATATATATATATATATAGTCCATAAATAAAAAAATCAATCAACGTGAAAAAAAAGTGCAGTCCCATACACCAGAAACCCTTCGGTATTTGCCTCTGATCACCACAGTGCCCTTAACCCCACCTACGGGTGTCTTCTCACCTGCTTGAATGGACCTCACTAAATAAAGGAGGTCTATATGCACTTTGCAGTGTTATATGTGGCACCAGCTGTACACTCCAAATCCATAGCTCTCAGCAGCTCTCAGCATGGTGTCAAACAGGGGGCAAGAGGAAAGAACCATTGTGCAAATCCCTAATAAAAAGTATTTATTTCCATATTAAAATCCACTCACATTTCAGAAGTAAAAAAAATGGCATTTCACAATACAATCCTCAGCATACACAGCTCCACCTAGTCCCAGCGTGATTACGTCACCGCCCACCCCACGCGTAGCGCCCAGTGGGCTTTCTCAAAGGTTTACAACCTTAAAATAGGTTTTATATTTTTGTTAAAATGACAGAGTCCCTTTAATAAATCTTTTGAATGAAAAAGTTAGGACAGAGGGTCTGGCCAGCAACCGGGAAGATGGCCACGTTGTAATCTAGCTCCCAGGCAGACCTTCAGCTCTTAGCAGCTCAAAGCGATGTGGGGAAGCAGAGATCACTTGAATTGCAGCGGTGTGACAGTGACCAACCACATGGCTTAAGATGGGCAAACGAAAATCATTGGAAGGGCCCTGCAAGCTCACTGACTTCTTCACACTGGCCGGAGCTTCTTTCCACTAAGATGGTATCGGGTCTGAAGTGTTACCTGCAACCTTGCATAGTAGCTCTCCACACAAAACCCAGCCCACCGCCTCACTAAGGGTTCCATGCCACAGCAAACTGGCCAGGCAAGTGCTACTTCTTCCCCATCACACAGCCCACGGAAATCCCGCTTCAGACAGGATTCTACACTGTCAGATTTTGGAGACTGTAATAAGTAGTACAGTACAGTAGTAAATACAAGGGAGCGTATTGATTCCATTGAAAAACTTTCCCACTGCTTGTCAACCAATAGTGGACACAGCTCTTAAAGATATGCTTGTCTCCCTATGAGGTACTTTACATAGAGACATACTTTCTTTTGTCACAAGAGTTAAAGCTAAAATCACAGATATGGATGATATGGTCAGCCACATGGAAACTAAAAAGAATGAGCTTGCAGTAGCTCACAATGAATTTGAGGATGCCCATAACAAAATCAAAGAAGAAATCCGACAACTTAAACTTAAAATCGCTGACTTAGAGGATAGATTGAGGAGGAACAATATTAAACCACAGGGAATAGCTGAGTTTGTACCCCTGGGTGATCTAAAGTGCTAAGTACAACAAATGATCTCTACTCTGCTACCGGATGTTTTCTGAGGCCAATATAAACAGAGCGCAGAGATTCCCTAAGCCACCTCACACTCCTGATCGTCGCCCCTGAGACATTATAGTGAAAGTTCACTTTTTCGATAGTAAAAACAACAAAAAAGACTCCTGTGCAAAAGTGTGATATCCTGGTGAAAGGTATTGAGAATGACTCCATGGCTATAGCCTCTAGCCTCGCTGCCCTTTTTGACTGGGGATGTCCCGAAGCCACTACAAAAAATTAGCAGAAGTGGGCACACCAACCTAGTGCATTATCCCATGACATTTAAAAGAGAAGTAAGCGTTGTATAAAATCATACTTACCTAGGTGGATGCAGCAGCCATCTGATGCTGCACCCCCCCCCTCCCCCAGGTCTAAGGATGAGAACTGAGCAATTAAAGACCACTGATCGCTCAGCTCTCAGTGCTCTGTGAGCAGAGAGTAGGTGACTGTCAGTCACTTGCTCTCTGCTCCTGCCCCCCCTTTCTCACTGGGCTGTGGAGGGGCAGGAGTGGCTGGCTCAGCGGCTCACTGGGAGACTGAGCCAGGTACTAGTCTAGGCATCTGGGTGTGGATCCTGACCAAATGGTCATGATATTTCCCCAGCCTAGATCAGCTCTGTGACGTCTGCCAACAGAAGGCTTCAGCCTGTGGTCTGCTAAAAAACAGGTCACAGGAGTGCAGAACGGACTGCACTCCTGAGATCCACAGGAGAAATACAGGCAAATGAGCTTTGGCTGTACTTCTCCTTTAGTAAAGAGATAATCTTCAAAAATTATACTCACAAACATATTGAATAAAATCGCTCATTGAGCTACTTAATCATTGCCCTCTAGTCCTAGGTACAACAGACTCAAGAGTACAGGGGGGCCTCACTGAGTCCTTACTGGCTGATGCTTTTAGTAGGCAACACCTTCTTCCTCAGAGCGAAGGTACATTATTTTGAATTATGAAATTAATATTGTTTCATATACGGTGGTAAATTTGTATGCCCCCAACTCTGGATAACTTAGATTGTTCAATGCCCTCCTGAAAAAAATTGGGGCCGTTCAAAAAAGGCTCTCTTTTATTAGTCGGAGATTTTAATTTAAATCTATTTCTATCCCATGTATGAGTCAGACCCTTCAACCCTTACCTGTATGAGATGCTTATGCTCAATAGAGAGACATTATACTTTTAACTCTGCCCCCTTTCCCCCTTGGCACATATTTAAGAGAACATCTCTTCTTGACAGACCTTACCCTTTTGCATAAAATACATAGGGCATATATATTACCCATTATGTGGTCTGACCATGCCCTTATATCTCTGACTTTGACAGAGGATTATAAAACACTACTGACCCATCTTTGTCATAATAATGACATATGTATTTACTAATCACTCACAGAGAAAGTCTAACTACTGAACTTTTCACTGCAATCTGACATATTTAATGTCTGGTGCACACATAAAGCTTACTCTAGAGGACTGCTTATACAACTGGCTGCAAGGGGAAAAAACAGTTTGCAGTCTGTGGAGCTTATCTATTACAAATTATTAGACATAATTTGATTAGCTACAGTAAATTTGAGGTATTGTGCCTGGGCCGAATTGCGGCATTTAAAATGTTAATCTTGCTGAAGATATTATATTAATTTCATACTATTCTGATCCCTCTTCCTCCCAGCTTTTATTCAAATGTTTTACAGGGATCTTAATCTGTAAATTTGGAAGGGTGGGAGACCCTTCAACTGACAATTTGGTGATAATTTGGCGTATCCTGTTCTAAATGTTTTCAATGTTTTAATTGTTCTACATGTTCTGTAGTTTTGGTTAATTCATTATATCCCAGTCTACGGTTATATACAAAAACCTTGGAAGTTTAAAATGACACTATTATGTACTGTTAATAACACAAAATTTCTACAATACAATAACACAATATTTCTACAATACCATCCATAACATGATATTTCTACTATTCTATTTCAGCAGTATGCTGTGCACTGTTAGCATCCTCCATAACCAACAAGTGTGAAAAGTATATTTTTGTTTTGCACTGCTTTGTATAATTGTATACTGCTATGTACAAAAAAGAAACTTCCAACAAAAACGAATGGAATAAAAAAAGGTAGGACCATTTTTCAAATTCATATTCATTTCCATCCTCAGTGTCCAAATAAATACACTATTTTGTATTTTCCCAATGCTAGATGCCTTCTCAAGCTCTCAGACATTGTGGCCTGTCCAAACAGACTTTCTAACTGTGATGCAAGCCTGCATGCTATTTCCATTTTTGTGTCAAAAAATACCCTTTTTGCCATACATTTTGCAATGCCTATCGCAGTTATGGCGAACCTTGGCACCCCAGATGTTTTGGAACGACATTTCCCATGATGTTCAGCTACACTGCAGAGTGCATGAGCATCATGGGAAATGTAGTTCCAAAACATCTGGGGTGTCAAGGTTTGCCATCACTGGCCTATCGGAAATCACTGAATTTAAATGCATTTCTATAGATCAGGAACCCTACAAAACGTCCCAAGTATCCTTATATCTACTGTTGGGCACTAGACATATTATTTAAAAATTTTCCCTCTTTTTCTCATCGCTTCCTTTTTGATCTTCTTTCCCTACCTCTTGTCTTAGTATTATCTCTATTCTTATTACCCTCTTCTTTCAATACTGCTGACTTTTCCACTCTTCCTCTTGGCCTTGAACATTTTTTCATAGGGACCCTTAATCCTGAAAGGGCCCCTCCTCTCTTTTTGGGTCGCTACATCGCTTGAATTCCAAATGTGTTGCAACCTCCTCAAGGTGCTTGGGACCAGGCGTGACCTCTAGTCATACGGTTCTTACTTAGGCCACAGGATCCTGAAATGGGTATTTTCACCCTCTTTTTCTTTTCTTCGTTTTGCAATTTTTTATCTATTTTGCTAAAAAAGTTTGAGCCTTGCTTTCTCTTTCTCTATTAGTTTGTGTAACATGTTTATTGAATTGATCACCATAACCGGTTGCCTGGTTTTCCAGGCCCCTCGTTTTATACATTTATACCATGTTCTCCACGCTACATGTTATTTTCCAGTGGATGGTTGTATTATTGATTGGTAGTGTCGATTTCATATCTCTGTTGTATCGGTTATCATTGTACTCTTATTTGCTTTCTTTCAATAAAAGCTATTGAAATTAAAAATGTTGACTTACCTTAGAAACCAAATCCTTCTTCCCATACCGAAGTTCTTTTAGCTGGGCCTGTATGCGTTTTGACTACAAAATGAAAAAAAAAAAAATGACATCAACAATAAACTAAATTCCCTGTAAACATAAACGTAGATATACTACTCAGTGTAACAATAGGTCAAGTTTTTTACCCACCTACCGATCAACCAACATATACAATCATCTTAGTGAAATGACTTTTATTTGAAAAACGAAAAGCAATATTGCTCTGACAATATTTCATCTGAGTATTAGAAATTCATAGACACAGGAATGAATGACTGGCTAAAAGTAGAGTGACAAATTCTTCCTTTCTATTCACTGCTGTCTTCATGGAAATCTTTTTCAATAATTTATATGCTAATAGAAATGCACTGGCTTATCGAGACTATGATCTAGTAGTTGGATTTGGTATAACAATGATTTCTCCTTTATGCTGGAGTGTTCAGATTTAAGAACACCCTGTGAGCCAATATAGAAATATGAGTTGCTGCCTTTATTTATGATAGGATTTATCTTCCTGCAAGGTCTGTTTGGCGTCTAACACATGAAGCCTTATTTAATAAATGTTTGCAAAGTGTTAAAGGGGTTAGCGTACTTTTAGTGTGCCTATCTCTTGCTCCCCCTCTCTTTCCCCGGAGTTTATTTTTGCCTATAACGCCTCTTATACAAGATCTTTGTTATGCTACTTGTTTGGTGCCATGTGGAATTTTCTCTGAACTCTTGAAAAATTCTGCACAGTGTTATGAACGCATGCATACCATGTACCCAATTAACTTTAGTGGAAAGCTTATCTTGTGCCTGTCATTCCGGTGATGGACTTTCCATTTAGGTTATTGGATTCCACAGTGCATATTCAAAAGTAATGCAAAGAAGAATTTTGAAGAACTGGGGAGAACACTGGGCAGGGAGTACAGCAAAAATCTCACAGAAGCAAGGTTATGTGTAAGTAGAAGATGACCAAGCCACTTTAGGGGAAAGGGAAGCAGAAACAGATATGGAAACTCATTCTTTAAAAGGAATCTGTCTCTAATGTAAAATGTGATAAATATCGTGCTGCAAAAAGCTTTAATAAAACGTACCTGTCCAGTGTACAATGTGAGTCCCTTAACTGGGGCAAAGTGGCTGAAGGAACTTTAGCATTCAACATATGGGATGCTGAACTGTGTCAGATACCTGTTCCCCCCATCAGGGTTCCATCTGCCATTCTCTACACCACAAAAGCACACAGTAGTGGTGCAGTGGCTAGTGCATGGAACCACAGTGCACTGTATGGACCAGTCATCTGACACACCCAGAACTTGTGTCTGATGTTGAAAATTATTTTGACCACTGTGCAGAGGAGCCTAGAGGATTCACCATACACTTGACAGGTGCTTAAGTGGGTTTGTTAAATTGAACAGTTAAAATGCTGCACCTACTCAGTCACGTGAGATTTAATCTTAAAGGGGTTAAGTCACCAGCAAAGCATTTTTTATGTTATTTTTTTTCATCTAAGCTGTGGTGTATTTTCAAAAAGTATGCCACTTTTTACCATTGTGCCTGGTGAGTAGACACTATATATATGCCTCTAGAAGGAGATTACATATTACTGATCCTGAGAGCTGTAACTTTGCTACTGCCATCAAAGGTCAGTATAATAAATTCAAAAGCAAACATTAAGTGTACACATTATTAGGAAAGAAGATTTACTACTGGGCTTAGGAGTGCACAGCCTATTATTAGGGTGCGCACCCCAAAGCTCAAACACATACTGTATGCTTTTGTGTGCAAATGTATAAATACTGACGGTGTCAGTAGAGCATTGGATGGTTTCAATAGAGAAGGGGATGGTGTCAAAAGGGCAGAGATTGGTGTCAGTAGGGCAGTGGACGATGTCTGTAGTTTTTATTTTTTAGTATTTTTCTCTTATATATAAATATATATATATATTTTACAATTTTTTTTGCATAAAAAAGGAGATTTTTTTTCTTTGGTGAAATATGCCACAAAGGGTGATTAGGGTGTGCCCCGGCATACCTGGCACACCCTGTGCACACGCCTATGCTACTGGGCTATAGTGTGAGCACTGTCTGAATTTTTCTATTTGTTGTACTTTGCCAAGAACCTTTTTGAACACCGAGTTGTTTCAGGCACAGCTACTTCACTTATTATTGTGAGCTGGTAGGTTCCCAATTTGGATTGTAGGATTTCATTACCGAAGTAGGACTTACAACTCACTGGACAAGTAAGTATTATTGATCTTCTTTTGCAAGGTGAATTTTTCACACACACACACATTATATATATATATATATATATATATATATATATATATATATATATATATATATATATACATACACAGTATATATAATTATTATTATTTTTTTATTCTTTTAACAATGTCTTCATCGAGTAGTTAAAGCAATGCAATTCAATTTGAATACTCTACCTATTTTATGCACTTCAGTGTTGTCTATATTTAAAAATATTGTACAATATATTTCATATCATCATAATAGAGTGATTTTTCGGACTGTAGGGTGGTGGTGCACATTGCAAGCAGATCATCAGCAAAGTGACCCAGGAAGTTATTTTAAATTCCTGGCAAATCTGATCATCAGCAACTATATTTTAAAATCCTGAGGGCATATAGAACAATTTTTTTCATGTATGTACTGTATATATAATGAAGAAACACATGTAGCACACAGTGACAGTGGCTGTAGAAAGGACACTGACCTCCTTTGTGCTTTAAAACTGGCAAGAGTACTCAACACTTCTGAGTAAAGAGGAGCATGTGACTGCTCCCCTATAAAGGTGTCTAGGCATAGCAACCAATTATTAGGTTTTAGATCCCATTCACACTAGCGCGACTTGTCAGGCGACTTGGTCGCCTGACAAGTCGCGGTGGGTCGCCTGCCATTGATTAGCACAGGACCCGTTCTAATAGGAGCGACACAAGTCGCTCCGACTTAGAAAAAGGGTCCTGTACTACTTTGGGGGCGACCTGGAGGCGACTTGCATTGACTTCAGCATTCGCCCCAGCAAGTCGCGTCGCCCCTGTCTGAACGGGGTCTAAAGACTGACACATGACTAGGAGCGTGACATCATTTCTTGTCGTGTCAAGAAAACAAATAATCTTAGCACCAAAGAAGCAAGAAGCTGCAATGAAGTGAGTAAGGGGTTTTGAGGACACCCTTTCCAGAGACAATAGATTATTATTATTATTATATAGGATTTATATAGCGCCAACAATTTACACAGCGCTTTAATACAGTAGGAATCAGAGGGCCCTGCTCATTAGAGCTTACAATCTAAGAGGGAATATATCTAATTTATTGAAGGCAAATAGACAGTTGCAGGCTGCAAGGGAGTTTGCTCCAGAGCTTAGTAATGAGGGGGGGGGGGGGTCTTCTGACTTTCAACATCCAATTACATGCAAGCAAAAATTTTGTTTTCTTTTTTTTTCTTGCATGTAATTAGGTATTCTTTACAAAGTAAAGCTTCACCTCATTTACTAAACCCTGGAGCTCAGAGTGCATCTGTAGTAGCAAAGTGCACAGTTTTTGTCTTTAGTTAGTCAACCTTAATGTCATCTTGCCCTGCATGATCAAGTCGATCATGTCTCTTGAAAAATCATGAAATGTCAT
Organism: Pelophylax lessonae; assembly: GCF_965119305.1. Classification (NCBI taxonomy): domain Eukaryota; kingdom Metazoa; phylum Chordata; class Amphibia; order Anura; family Ranidae; genus Pelophylax; species Pelophylax lessonae. The sequence continues at coordinate 66,223,568 of NC_138777.1, forward strand.
GAAATCAAGCTTTTACTTCAGGCGGTGTAATTGAACTAATGAACCACTAGACAGCATAAGAGAGAACTCTAAAGTAGAATTCCCCAAAAGAGGCTTGGCTAAAAAAGAGTGAAGGAGAGCTTCCAGCTAGAACCCTGGAAGGCTGCAACATCCATTTATTTATTTAACTAGATGCTACCCTAGGCTTGACAAATGTGCTTATAGTGGAGTTGCACTTTAACACCTTTAACATTTATTGCAGACGTTGTACTTGCCTCATAAAATGCTTGCCTTTTAGTATACATTTGTATCAATGTCAAAAGACAGAGCTGAACATCTACTTACTGTTCTGACACAATGCACTACTTGAACAGCAACACAGAGGAATGTCAAGTCTGATAAAACATGCATTACTTATATTTTCATTCAGAATCTCTAGGTCAGATACCTTCATAAACATTTCAGTTAGCATTCAGCCATTTAAAGAAAGTCTCACTCACTTCCTCAGCACGGAGACCACACAGCTTGTTCCCAGATAGTAGTTTGTTCTTCAGGCTTTTATTCTGATTAAAAAAAAAGAGAAACTGCTCAGACTGTAATTATAAGTTACACCCTTTTGATACTTTAGAGCCGGTTCACACTGAGGCGACACGACTTCGGGGGGCGACCTGTGACTTCGGCGCGACTTGCAGGGACTTCACATAACGGAAGTCTATGCAAGTCGCTCCGAGGTCGCCCCAAAGTAGTACAGAACCCTTTTTCTAAGTCGGAGCGACTTGTGTCGTGTACTACTCAATGGATCGCGACCGACCGCGACTTGTCAGGCTGACAAGTCGCGGCAGTGTGAATGGGCTCTAAAGCTGAATGTAAAAACATCAATGTATACAGTTAAGCATTTATTTAAAAAAAACATAGACATATATAAACACATTTTATATGCAGTTCATACAAATATCCCTGTCAAGGGATGCCAAGAGGTGCAAGAATGGCCAAGTTAATCACCGGCCCTATTCAATCCTCGCTCATGTAAGCAAAGGGGCGGATTGGTGGTCGTGAAAACACTGAACAAATGTGACCTTGACCATAGACAATATATGCCCATGTCAAGGACTTTTTTTCTCTGGGAATAGGTGCAGGTACTCCTTTCATTTTTTTGTTTTAACCCACCTCTCAGTACGGCAATTTTAGAGAATATAGAACCAAGTATAATTTTGTGGTGCAAAGTCATTTGCATGGAAGTTTTAAATGATAATAGGAAAAGCTGTAAAATAGAACCCCTGCAGCCGGTAAGAATAGCCCCCCCCCAAACAACAACAGATCCCCTCAGCAACAATGAATATCCCTCAGCAACAATAGACCCCTACTAGTCAGGATTGGCTATTGGGACCCCTACCAGCCACAATAGATCTAATCGCTGCCAGCAGATAGATCCTCCAGGAGCCAGCAACAATAGGCCCCTCTCTTATCAGTAGATTCCTTACCAGCAACAATTGACCCCGCAGGAACAAAAGACCCCTAAGCAGCAGTAGACTCCTCTCTCAACAATAAATTCCCCTCCAGCAACAATAGCAGCCAGCATCAATAGACCTTCCAGCACATCCCACCACCCCTTGCCATTACATACATTCAGTGCTAGAACTGTAATCCCCCACGTTCCTGCTGAAAAAAGCCCTGCCCATGTACATATTTAGTCAGTGATATCACCACATCCCTGCCTCCCTGTATATGGACATTTCGGAATATCAACAGATTTTTTTTCCCCAGAAACAGGTGGAAAAAAATCCAGCATCTATTGTTACTGCTGCTGGATTTAAAATTTTTGATTTTTTTACTTATTTTTTTTAACTAAAGGACTTGTGTGTGCTTATTTATCCGCCTCTTGCTTATTCACATGGGGGAGAGGATGATATCGGGGGCCTCCTTATCCTAAAGTCCTACCTGCATCCCAAAACCAGTCAAGGTTATAGGGAAAAGGCCCTTGTCTTCATCAACATGGGGTAGTAGGTATTGGTTTTGAAGGGGTCCCATGTATGTTTTTTGGATGTGGGGCCCCACTAGAGTCCATACCAGGGTCTAGAATTTGGTTTTGGGGGGGACCCATAACATTTTTTTGCATGTATTGCAAAAGTGACATTTAGAAAAAAAACTTAAAACAGTATTAAAATTTATTATATTGCAGCTTACTTTGGTTTGGGGGACCCCCAAGCAGTTTTTTTTAAAGGAATCATATTTTTAATTGTTGTGCTTTCAGCATTATTGAATTCACTGCTCCCTGCAAAGCTGTATTTTTTATTTTGTTTATTGTTTCATGTCTACTGTGGCAGTGCCCAGCCCCCATATACATTTTTTGCCAATCCCTCGGCTATTAGCCTTAAAAATTGAGAAAATTGATTGATACATTTGCTCAAAGGCTCAATGGTTCCATTTGGCTAATCGATTTCAATGGGGTATGGATTTGAAATCTGAATGTTTAATATGTTTGGGCGAATCTCCCTGAACCAAACCCAGGTGTGTTCAGTTCATCCTTAAAAGGGACCAGTCTGTTTGGCATAACTGCAATAGATAAAAGTCAGACTTATATTTATTGCAGTTATGCAACAGATTCACAAAAGAAAGAAGAAAGAAAAGGAAAACTGCACAAATTGGAGCATCATGCCAAACATACTGGAACATACATTTTAGGTTAAAGAGGAAGTAAACCCTCCTCTGACACTTGTACCTATAGGTAAGCCTATGATAAGGCTTACCTATAGGTACTGTAAATATCTCCTAAACATGTACCGTTTAGGAGATATTTACCTTTAATGCAGCCAGTGACGTCACTGGCGCATGCGCTCTGAAGGAACGGCTGATCATGCCGTTCCTTCAGAGCCCCGTGCCGTGACCGTCGGCTCCCGCGCGTGCGCTGGAGTGACGTCACCGCGGCTCCGGCCAATCAGATGGCCTTAAGACGGGCGACTACACATGTCGCCCGTCATACAGGTAAGCGGACGGCACGATGGGGGCTCGTTCTAAGGTAAGTATTTCATAATGAGCTAGTATGCGATGCATACTAGCTCATTATGTCTTTCTCTTTCAGGATGTAAAGAAAAAAAAAAAATTTCTCGGTTTACAACCTCTTTAACATGCATTTTAAGACAACATTTAGGGAACTACAGTTGACTTTTATGGTCCATTTAAACCAGTCCAATTTTCATGTTGATGTGGGTTGTGTTACAGCTGCCCATTCATTTGAATAGTACCACAATGGACCAAAAATCAAGACTGCCTGGAGCACAGAGGAGAAATGGCACATGACAGGGTGGGCTGGAAGACAGGAAAAGGGTTAGGAATGGTTGGAGAATTGATTACTAATATGAAGCAGGTGGTTAAAGATCTCTAGGAGGAACAGGCAGCAAGGTGAGCGATTTTACGCACCTTCCGGCTCGCTTGGTAACAGTGTGGATACGGCTATAAATAGGAGTTCACGTGTTTTGGGAATTTAGGTGTGGGAATAGGATGAGGGACTTGTGGAACACGTTGCCATTATTGTCACAGCATTGTAGGGTCCTTGATGGTGCCAAAAAATGTTTGGACGCATGGTTTAATGTTAATGGACACACATTTGTATGATTACGTGGTTTTAATGAAAGAAGTAATTACTAAAGTTTTCTCCAGGTGAATAATAGTGTAAAATTACTGGTGTGTATGTACCCACTGAGCTGGCTGTGAACGGGTGGTGGCCGTATGGGTTTGCAACAGAACATGATACTTGGTGGAATTTTCAAGGACCTGGCTTTAATGGTTGTATTAGATTTCATGTATGTTTTAAAGAATTGGTATCTATGCTGCTGCTATTATCCACACTTGTATAAAGTACTCAAAACCCATACTTGAGTAAAAGTACAAGTGCTCAATCAAAAAGTGACTTGAGTAGAAGTGGAAGTGCTCTATCAAAAAGTGACTTGAGTAGAAGTACTAAAGTGTTCAACATTTTTTGTACTTAAGTATTGCAAGTAGTTTTTTTTTTAATTTTGCTACTCAAGTACTGAAAGTAAAAGTACAAGTACTGTGTTATGTAGTTATTAAAGAAAGAAGTCAAACGTTTGAACATCATATTGTTTTTTATTATTTCAAATGATTAACCTAAAGGACAATCACAATTCCTTTGGCTGTAACTTTTTGTAAACAAAAACACATAAAGTATGTCCCTCCCTTTCCCCTTTAAAGCATCCCTCCTTCTCTTCCCTGCATGTTTTTTTTTCTCCACCGCTTATTGGTGCGCAAAATCATAAATAAACCAATGTGATATACAAAAATATATTGCAATAATGAAATAAAGGAAGAGTGTATAAAATCAAAGTCAATAAAAAGTCCATATATATATATATATATATATATATATATATATATATATATATATATACATATATATATACATATATAATGCCATAATACCATATATATGTGACAAAACAAGATGAATATATTTTCAAAGGTGCAGGAATCAAACAGATGCTATTCCAAATAATAGGTACAGACTCCCACCACCTTGTGGATTTCCCCCTTACCCGGCGGATGAAGGTAAGTGCAAAATAATATCCAAATAGACTCTTCCAGTGAAACAAAACTGCAAAACCTGTGCTCTCAACTTCCAGTGAAAAAAGCAAAATCAGCCTCTTACCAGAAAAAAGGTCTATGTACGCTTGTGACTCTCCTTGGTTGGGGGAGGTTCTCTTTCCCCTTAACAGCAGATATGTAGACCATTTTATTTATACATACAGTTGCATTTATTTTCATATGCGCTGATTTACACATGACATTATACACATTTTTTTGAACTTCATGAAACCTGCCATCTACTGTTCTGGCAATGGTAATTTTTATATTTGTAACGAGTAACTATACAGCACAAAAAAAAATATATTGGAGTAGAAGTATTGAAATCATCGAAAAAATGTAGTGAAGTAAAAGTGGAAGTAGGAGAAAAAAATTATACTCCAGAAAAGTACAGATAGCGCCTTTCGGTACTTAAGTACAGTAGTGAAGTAGTTCTACTTAGTTACTATACATCTCTGCTATTATCCTTATGCTTAATAAAGGCAATGACCATAACAATCCAACAAAAATATGTGTCACATTGTATTATTTATGATGTTTATTATTTATTTTTTATATTAACATTTCATTCAAGTTTCCATAACCATGAACCATTAAAAAAACACAGTTCAAGTTGTTACAATCTTATATAACTATTACAAGTTAACTTTCTATATAGATAACCCCCCCCCCCCCCCAAAAAAAAAAAAGAAAAATATAACTAACCAGATCCCCTCCTATTTCATTCTCTACTACCCTCCCACTCTATCAGACCCCTTCTCGCTTGTACATAATAGTAATTATCAGCCTCAAACAACCAGGATCTCCATATAGTCCTCAGGTTTTTAAAAACTTCAGCCAGTTTTCCCATATATCCAGATATTTTGTGCAGGAGTCCTCTGCTGTATAAATTGTTACCTCCATGGATCTCACTCAATCCACCCTTACAACCCAATCCCTCATACTCTGAACTTCAAGCGATCTCCAAAGTACAGGTATCAAACGTTTAGCTGCATTCAGTAAGTGAGGCACTAGTGTATTCTCGCCTTTTTCTGTGTTGTGAAATAGGCAACTCCAAGGTTCCACCTGAATACAGTCTCCTGTAATCTGGTGGGTTAACCTAATAATCCTTTCCCAAAAAACTTGTATCTTTGTGCACTCCCACCACAGATGCACAAAGGTCCCAGGAGCCCCACATCCCTTCCAACAAATTGGGGATATCTCTGCACTGAACCTCTCAGCCCTCTGCGGGGTGAGATACCATCTAGCAAAAAGCTTGTAACACATCCTAGTTCCTGTTCCCATTTCCCAAAATAAGGTGGGTACACAGGCTCTGTTTCCCCTAGTAAAATCTTATATATTTTTAATTGACTATGCTTAGTACACGCGGGAGAGCTAAACAGTTTCTCCATTGGCTGAGGCTGCGGTAAAGAGTGCCCAAAGTGCTGTAATTGTGTACAGTGGGTACGGAAAGTATTCAGACCCCCTTAAATTTTTCACTCTTTGTTATATTGCAGCCATTTGCTAAAATCATTTAAGTTCATTCTTCTTCCTCATGAATGTACACATAGCTCCCCATATTGACGGAAAAACACAGAATTGTTGACATTGTTGCAGATTTATTAAAAAAGAAAAACTGAAATATCACATGGTCCTAAGTATTCAGACCCTTTGCTCAGTATTTAGTAGAAGCCCCCTTTTGATCTAATACAGCCAGGAGTCTTTTTGGGAAAGATGCAACAAGTCTTTCACACCTGGATTTGGGGATCCTCTGCCATTCCTCCTTGCAGATCCTCTCCAGTTCTGTCAGGTTGGATGGTAAACGTTGGTGGACAGCCATTTTTAGGTCTCTCCAGAGATGCTCAATTGGGTTTAAGCCAGGGCTCTGGCTGGGCCATTCAAGAACAGTCACGGAGTTGTTGTGAAGCCACTCCTTCGTTATTTTAGCTGTGTGCTTAGGGTCATTGTCTTGTTGGTAGGTAAACCTTTGGCCCAGTCTGAGGTCCAGAGCACTCTGGAGAAGTTTTTTGTCCAGGATATCCCTGTACTTGGCCGCATTCATCTTTCCCTCCATTGCAACCAGTCGTCCTGTCCCTGCAGCTGAAAAACACCCCCACAGCATGATGCTGCCACCACCATGCTTCACTGTTGGGACTGTATTGGACAGGTGATGAGCAGTGCCTGGTTTTCTCCACACATACCGCTTAGAATTAAGGTCAAAAAGTTCTATTTTGGTCTCATCAGACCAGAGAATCTTATTTCTCACCATCTTGGAGTCCTTCAGGTGTTTTTTTTAGCAAACTCCATGCGGGCTTTCATGTGTCTTACACTGAGGAGAGGCTTCCGTCGGGCCACTCTGCCATAAAGCCCCGACTGGTGGAGGGCTGCAGTGACAGTTGACTTTCTACAACTTTCTCCCATCTCCTGACTGCATCTCTGGAGCTCAGCCACAGTGATCTTTGGGTTCTTCTTTACCTCTCTCACCAAGGCTCTTCTCCCCGATAGCTCAGTTTGGCCGGACGGCCAGCTCTAGGAAGGGTTCTGGTTGTCCCAAACGTCTTCCATTTGAGGATTATGGAGGCCACTGTGCTCTTAGGAACCTTAAGTGCAGCAGAAATCTTTTTGTAACCTTGGCCAGATCTGTGCCTTGCCACAATTCTGTCTCTGAGCTCTTCAGGCAGTTCCTTTGACCTCATGATTCTCATTTGCTCTGACATGCATTGTGATCTGGAAGGTCTTATATAGACAGGTGTGTGGCTTTCCTAATCAAGTCCAATCAGTATAATCAAACACAGCTGGACTCAAATGAAGGTGTAGAACCATCTCAAGGATGATCAGAAGAAATGGAAAGCACCTGAGTTAAATATATGAGTGTCACAGCAAAGGGTCTGTATACTTAGGACCATGTGATATTTCAGTTTTTCTTTTTTAATAAATCTGCAACAATGTCAACAATTCTGTGTTTTTCTGTCAGTATGGGGTGCTATGTGTACATTCATGAGGAAGAAGAATGAACTTAAATGATTTTAGCAAATGGCTGCAATATAACAAAGAGTGAAACATTTAAGGGGGTCTGAATACTTTCCGTACCCACTGTATATCTCCATGTATCAAGTGGCATATTCCCCCATTTTTGTGTTACTTCAAAAAAGAAAATTCACAATATGTTTCCTACCATTGCATCTTTTAACTGTATCACCTAATTTTTTTGCCCATCTAACAAAATATAAACAGTCCTCTTTCCTTGATTTAAAATAATTTATATGTATTAATGAAAATAAATGGTGCATTATATTCCCAGTGAAAAAATCTACATAAACTCTCCCAAATTCTTAACGTGTTCTTAGTCAATATACTTGTGTTATTGGCCATGGCCAAGTCTCGAATTGCTTGTGGTACCCAAACCATCTTCCCAAAATCTACCTTGCTTTGTGCGCACTCAATTTCCACCCAGCTCCTACCCTTCTTATTATGCATCCAATCTGCTATTCGTGCTATAGAAATTGCCTTGTAATATTTTTTAAAATCAGGTGCAGCTACACCCCCCCACCCGACCCTTTTATCTTTGTTAGTACTGCATAGGCAATTCTAGGGCATTTATGTACCCATATGTATTTTATTACCATTGCTCTTAACCTTCTTAGCGGTATTCCTGAGTGTGGCTCGGGGTTAAATTTCAGAGCCAAAAGCGGTAACCCCGAGCTGCACTCGGGGTACCACCAGAAGCATCGTTGGATCCTGTAAGAGAGGTTTCTTACCTTGTCACCGGGATCCAGCGATGTGTCTCGGCGGTGTCTCGCGGTGGATCTTCCTCCCGATCGTCTCCGTGCCCCGGCTTCAGTCTCCTGCGACGTGACGTTCGCAGGGGGGTGGAACCGGTGGCAAATTCAAATGTAAAAACACACCAAACACACTGATACCATTCAAAATAAAAAAAAAATCACATTAGTTTGCCCCCCAGTGCCCTTTACTACAGTTTTACTGTACTTTTTATGTATATATATATATATATATATATATATACACACACGTAATTCTTGTGAATGAGCAGCCCAAACCAACTGTATACATTATATATATATATATATATATATAATATATATATAATAAATGTATACAGTTGGTTTGGGCTGCTCATTCACAAGAATTACATGCAAAATAATGGTACCGCTTTCAGCACCTAAAATCCAAAAGAATCATACCGCCAGGGAGGTTAACTTCCTAAAAAAGGCCTGGGGGAGGGTGATTGGAGATTGGGGAGAATGTTATTTTTACCGCTCTTATTCTGCCCAGCCATGAAAGAGGTCTATGTCTCAGGGAGTTCAGCTGATCCTTCACTTTATTCAACATTTATATAATTAGCCTTATGCAGAGTCACTAACGATGTAGTTAATTTATTACCAAGGTGTCCCAGTTCCTCTCTACACCATACAAAGGGGAACTTAGGCTGGATTGACTGTTGTTCTCTCTTTGGTATTGTAATATTCAGGATCTCCAATTTAGCTATGGTAACTTTAAAATGTAAAAGCTTCCCATATCTCCAGCACTATCAGAAGCATTAGCCTACGGTTATAAATGAAGAATAGTACATGGGCTGCATAATGTCTGGATTTTTACGAATTGCTGCCTATAAGGGTTCTAGAGCTAAAACAAACAGCTTTGGGGAAAGGGGGCACCCATGTCTAATCCCATTATGTAATTAGAAGGGGGAGGACAAACTGCCATTTACTCTTATTCTTGCATGTATGGTAATAAAAGGCAGAGATCCATCATATCATCCTTTCTCCAATACCTAGGTATCTCAGAGTTTCTAACATGAAGCCCTAATTAACCCTATTGAAGGCTTTTTGGCATATATAGACAATAATACAGCTGGGATTCCCTTATTTTTTACTTAGTGGATCAAAAGGAGTGATTTAAGGCTGTTGTCCCTCCCTCCCGACCAGACACAGAGCCCACCTGATTCTTCTATATCCATTTTGGCAATAAAGGTTTTAATCTTTCTGCTATTATTTTAGCAAAGAATTTTAAATCTGTATTTAAAAGGAAATTGGTCTATAACTTATCGGTACCCTCGGGTCTTTCCCCTCCTTCAAAATAAGAGTTATGTTGGCGAGCAAAGACTCCTCTCTTAAATTCTCCCCTTTCCCCACCATGTTGAAATATTCACATGATTTGGGGACTAGGATTTTTTGAAACATTTTATAATACAGCATCGAGAATCCATCAGGGCCTGAGCTCTTCCCCAGGGCAACCTTCTTTATTGCCCACCCCACCTCTTCTCGTGTTCGGGGACTCTTGATCCTCTAATTCCTCTTTGGGTAGCTTGGGAGATCGAGCTCCCGCAGATATTCCTTTTCGGCTAGGTCTTCCTTACCACTATCCCTACCTTTCTCTTTCTGTCTAACATTGTAAAATTGAATGTAAAAGGAGTGTAACACCTGAGCGATATCTGGGGATGGATCGACTATTTCCCCATTCTCATTTTTTAATTTTGGGAATATGGGATGCATTTTTTTCTCCCTCACTGCTTTTGCTAGCCATTTCCCAGGTTGATTTCCCCATTGGTATTTTTCTTTTATGACTATATGAAATGTGCTTTTTGTCTCCTGTTCCATAGGTGCTGCCAGTTCCCCTCTCTTCTCAATTAGCTCTTGCTTCTCTTGGGTCTAGTCCGTTGCATTGCACTAATGCATGTAATATGAATTACCACACTGAAATGTTGTGAAAAAGCCCTTAGAGTAGGATTATTGCCCTTTGAGAAAGAAAGTACAATCAAATAAATAGATATATAGTTATTTCAAACTAGTAATGCTACAGTATAATAACACATTAGGTAATGTTTCAGTTTCAAAAGCCCACTACTGACTGTTTTTAAGTCAGGGAATCATTTACAATTTTGTACCACTCCCACTTCAAAGAAATTGCACTTAAGATGAACATTAGCTAGTGTTCAGCACAACAAAATGTTCCATTTGAATAGCAATTCAGAATTCAAGGAGTTGGAAAAGTGTTTATTATACAAGGTGCTTATCAGTAAATCACAGAGCTTTCTTAAATGCATTGAATAGTCCAGTGCAGTGTCTACAATATAGATGTTTATCTATATCTGGTGTCTAAGCAGAACATCTGGTACTCTGTGTGACATAACAAAAAACTAACCTGTGGTGAAGGAGAATTCAAGTTAACGTAGAATAGCTTTCAAACACTATGTACAGTGCGTGTCAGAAATACTGTTTTGTAACATATGATCCATTCATTAAAAAAAAAACTTCAAGGAAACTCAGAAAAAAAAAAAAACACATACAAACCAGGGGCCTCATTGTATTGCCACATTCAGTTTTTGTATCTTTCCCTGACTTCACATCTGTATCTGCCCTGCACCGGCTTTTTTTTCCACACCTTCCCTCAGAAGTGGTCCTTACCTTCTTTCCCCCGTCCCTACTCTATCCTCTTTATGACCGCCTGCTGCAGATGTACTGCGGAAGGCAGCCGCTCCTGCATGAACCGCCGTAACTATAAGTCGGTCGCCTGCAGGAGGCTAGGGGGCGAGCCCGCGCCGCCAGCGGTGCGCTCCCGCCCCTCCATCAGCGGGGAAGCAGATGCAGTGAGCAGGCAGCTCTGATTGCCGCCTGACACCCGCGATCGTTCCCCGATGTAAAAGAAGAACGGTCAGCTGTTGTAAACACAGCTGACCAATCTTCTCCCTGGAATGATCACAGAGCTCCTGTAATCCTTCTATATAGGAACACAGGTCTCTATTGTCATTTCACAAGCAACACCCTCCCCCACAGTTAGAATCACTCTCCTAGGCTTACATTTAACCTATTGATCACCCATAGCGTTAACCCCTTCCCTGCCATTGTCATTATTACAGTAACAGTGCATATTTTTAGCACTGATTACTGTAGTAATGCCACTGGTCACCCCAAAGGTGTCAAAAATGTCAGTCAGGGGTCCGATCTGTCTGCCGCAATGTCGCAGTCCCGCAAAAAATCGCAGATTGCCGCCGTTACTAGTAGAAAAAAAAAAACAATAAAAATGACATAAATCTTTCCCATAGTGAGTAGGCACAATAACTTTTGTGCAAACCAAAATATGCTTATTGCGATTTTTTTACCAAAAATATGTAGCAGAAAACAAATTGGCCTACAATGTTAAAAAATTTTGATTTTTACATTTTTTTGTGGAAATGTCATATACAATGCATTGCGAAAGTATTTGCCCCCCTTGAACTTTTTGACCTTTTGCCACATTTCAGGCTTCAAACATAAAGATATAAAACTGTAATTTTTTGTAAAGAGTCAACAACAAGTGGGACACAATCATGAAGTGGAACGAAATTTATTGGATATTTCAAACTTTGTTAACAAATAAAAAACTGAAAAATTGGGCATGCAAAATTATTCAGCCCCTTTACTTTCAGTGCAGCAAACTCTCTCCAGAAGTTCAGTGAGGATCTCTGAATGATCCAATGTTGACCTAAATGACTAATGATGATAAATAGAATCCACCTGTGTGTAATCAAGTCTCCGTATAAATGCACCTGCACTGTGATAGTCTCAGAGGTCCGTTTAAAGTGCAGAGAGCATCATGAAGTACAAGGAAAACACCAGGCAGGTCTGAGATACTGTTGTGGAGAAGTTTAAAGCCGAATTTGGATACAAAAATATTTCCCAAGCTTTAAACATCCCAAGGAGCACTGTGCAAGCGATAATATTGAAATGGAAGGAGTATCAGACCACTGCAAATCTACAAAGACCTGGCCGTCCCTTTAAACTTTCAGCTCATACAAGGAGAAGACTGATCAGAGATGCAGCCAAGAGGCCCATGATCACTCTGCATGAACTGCAGAGATCTACAGCTGAGGTGGGAGACTCTGTCCATAGGACAACAATCAGTCGTATACTGCACAAATCTGGCCTTTATGGAAGAGTGGCAAGAAGAAAGCCATTTCTTAAAGATATCCATAAAAAGTGTTGTTTATAAAATTACCACAAGCCACCTGGGAGACACACCAAACATGTGGAAGAAGGTGCTCTGGTCAGATGAAACCAAAATCCAACTTTTTGGCAACAATGCAAAACGTTATGTTTGGTGTAAAAGCAACACAGCTCTTCACCCTGAACACACCATCCCCACTCTCAAACATGGTGGTGGCAGCATTATGGTTTGGGCCTGCTTTTCTTCAGTAGGGACAGGGAAGATGGTTAAAATTGATGGGAAGATGGATGGAGCCAAATACAGGACCATTCTGGAAGAAAACCTGATGGAGTCTGCAAAAGACCTGAGACTGGGACGGAGATTTGTTTTCCAACAAGACAATGATCCAAAACATAAAGCAAAATCTACAATGGAATGGTTCACAAATAAACATATCCAGGTGTTAGAATGGCCAAGTCAAAGTCCAGACCTGAATCCAATCGAGAATCTGTGGAAAGAACTGAAAACTGCTGTTCACAAACGCTCTCCATTCAACCTCACTGAGCTCGAGCTGTTTTGCAAGGAGGAATGGGCAAAAATTTCAGTCTCTCGATGTGCAACTAGAGACATACCCCAAGCGACTTACAGCTCTAATCGCAGCAAAAGGCGGCGCTACAAAGTATTAACTTAAGGGGGCTGAATAATTTTGCAAGCCCAATTTTTCAGTTTTTTACTTGTTAAAAAAGTTTGAAATATCCAATAAATTTGTTCCACTTCATGATTGTGTCCCACTTGTTGTTGATTCTTCACCAAAAATTACAGTTTTATATCTTTATGCTTGAAGCCTGAAATGTGGCAAAAGGTCGCAAAGTTCAAGGGGGCCGAATACTTTCGCAAGGCACTGTAGCAGAATGTGAAAAATATTGTTTTTTTTTTTTTCCAGAATTGTTGCATTTTTTTGTTCATAGCGCAAATAATAAAAATCGCACAGGTGATCAAATACCACCAAAAGAAAGCTCTATTTGTGGGGAAAAAAAGGACGTAAACTTCGTTTGGGTACAGCATTGCATGACCGCACAATTTTTAGTTAAAGTCACGCAGTGCCAAGTTGAAAAAAGTGGCCTGGTCATTAAGGGGGCAAATCCTTCCGGTCTTAATGTGGCTATATACCTGTAAGCTGAATAGGGCTAAAATAATGGATCATACTTGCCTATATCCTTGTGACTTTTTCCTCTTACTTGCCAATTTTGGTCCTACCTCAGTGCTGCCTGGGTCCCCATTCTCATACAGGCATTTTAAAAACGTCAATGATTTTGTGCATGTGCAAGATGAAGTGCATGACATCATGTATGCACCATATAATACTAACTGCATCTGTCAGGGAAAGAAAACCCTTCCTCAAAATCTCACAAGATCTCAGGGAGCTTTTTTTGTAATTTTGTATGACACATGTGTGAGATGAAGCGTAAGGGCTCTTTCACACGGGCGTTCCTTTTTTTTTGCCCGATCAGGTCCTTTTTTTTTTTTTTTTGTAACGGACACGGATGACACTTGTGTCATCCGGTCCGTATGTCCGTTTTTCATCCCATCCGTTTGCGAATGAAAAACTGACATAATGCATGTCTATGTAAATACGGATGTCTGCGGATGACACCACTGACATCCGTTTTTGCTTCAGTTCCGTTTTTTGAAAGGAAGAAAAAATAGGGTTCTCCTCCTTTCAAAAAAACTGAACTGAACTGACAAAAAACGGATGTCAGAGGATGATCATCCGATGACATCCGTATTTACATAGAGATACATTATGTCCGTTTTTCATCCGCAAACGGATGAGATGAAAAACGGACATACGGAAGGCCCGTGTGAAAGAGCCCTTAGGGCTCTTTCACACAAGCTTTCCGTATGTCCGCAAATCATCCTATTTTTTTGCGGATGATTTGCGGACATAATGTAAGTCTATGGCATTGCGGATGTCAGGGGAATACCATCCGCTGACATCCGCTTTCCTTCCTTTCAGTTCTGTTCCGTTTTTTGGAACGGAACAGAACCCTATTTTTCCTCCGTTCAAAAAACGGAAAGGAAGGAAAATCGGATGTCAGCGGTTTCATCTGCTGACATCCGCAATCCGCATAGACTTACATTAGGTCCGCATATCATCCGCAAACGGATGGGATGATATGCGGACACCCGGAGCGGATGACAGAAATGTCATCCGCTCCGTGAAAAAAAAAAGGACCGCAGCGGAGCTCTCACACGGAGCGGCCGTGTGAAAGAGCCCTTAGGCATAATGTGATTAATCATGCACATGCACTGTATGAGAATACTGCAAGATATAACAGTTTAGGTATGGGATTTGCCTAAAGGCATTGCCTTCCCAGGAAGCATCTATGTTGCCAGGCCAATGTCAGCACTGTCTTCAGGGAAACCAGAAAGTCCAGGATAAAAAAGTAAGTAAAGCAAAAACTTTTTTAAAAATGTCAGGAGATTTCATATTTGAACACAGAGATGCATATTGATGTGACATTTAGGGAAAGGGGGAAGGGTCCACTTTAACCACCGGAAGGATTTGCCCCCTTAATGACTAGGCCCTATTTTGCGATTTTGCACTGCATTACTTTATTGGACAATTGCGCGGTCATGCGACGCTGTACCCAAATAAAATTGATGTCCTTTTTTCCCACAAATAAAGCTTTCTTTTAGTGGTATTTGATCACCTGTGTTATTTTTATTTTTTGCGCTATAAACAAAAAAAGAGCGACAATTTTGAAAAAAAAAAAAAACAATATTTTTCACTTTCTGCTATGTAACATTCCCAAAAAAAAATTAAAAATCAAAATGTTTTAACATTTTAGGCCAATTTGTTTTCTGCTACATATTTTTGGTAAAAAAAATCGCAATAAGCGTATTTTGATTGGTTTGCGCAAAAGTTATCTACAGGAAAGATTTATGTAATTTTTATTGTTTTTTTTTTTTCTAGTAATTGTGGCGATCTGTGATTTTTTGCGGGACTGCAACATTGCGACGGACAGATCGGACCCCTAATTGACATTTTTGACACTTTTGGGGATACCAGTGATATTACTACAGTAATCAGTGCGGAAAATATGCACTATTACTGTAATAATGACAATGGCAGGGAAGGGGTTAACGCTATGGGTGATCAATAGGTTAAATGTGAGCCTAGGGGAGTGATTCTAACTGTGGGGGGGCATGGCTTGTGAAATGACCATAGAGACATGTGATCCTATATAGAAGCATCACATGAGCTCTGTGATCATTTCAGCTAGAAAAATGATCACAGCGTTTAAAACAGCCGACCGTTCTTCTCTCTCAGCGGGGAGCGATCGCTCAGGCAGCAATTGGAGCCACCTGCCCGGTGCATTGGCTTCCCCACTGCCGAGTACAAATTGGCCTAAAAGAATTTAAAAAAATAGATTTTTTTTTTGGGAATGTTATATAGCAGAAAATAAAAAATATTGTTTTTTTTTTTTTTTTTTCACTTCAGAATTGTTGCTCTTTTTTTGTTTATAGCGAAAAAAATAAAAATCACACAGGTGATCAAATACCACCAAGAAAGCTCTATTACTGGGGGAAAAAAGGACATCAGTTTTATTTAGGTACAGCATTGCACGACCGCGCAATTGTCCGTTAAAGTAATGCAGTGCCGAATCGCAAAAATTGGCCTGGTCATTAAGGGGGCAAATCTTTCCGGTCCAGAAGTGGTTAATGATTCTAATTTATTCATATTTTATTGTGCGTTTGTCACTCGACAGCATAGGGAAGGCCATTCACTTGAACGGGTTGCCCTACATGTGACAAATACGCCAAGGTAATTCCTGCACCTTGTTTTTGCAATAAGCCTTGCATGTTTTGAAATACACATTTTGGAGCGGTTTGTTGTGCAGCAAAATGTGTAACTGCTACCCACGTTTGGGTTGGAAATAAGAGTTATTGGCACTGCAAGCATGATACGCCTTTAGTGCTGGGTCACACTTGTGCGATGCGGGAAGGCTGCAAATTCGCAGCCTGTTCCCGCATCGCAAATGCACATCTGGCAGTTCACACTGCCATATGCAATACGCAGGGGGTGTCAATGAAATGTTAACGACACCCCCAGTTTGATCGCATATCGCAGTGCGATCTGACAGTTCGCACAGGATCAGATCGCACAAGTGTGAACCACTGTGCGAACCGATCCTGATGCGGCTGAAAAAAATGCCTCATGTACAACTTTTGTACGGGTGCAGTGCGAATTTAGCCATACAAAGTGTAAGGCTGAATTCGCACTGCACATCCGATCGCATGTAATGAAGGAGCAGTGCGCTCCGATATTACATGTGATCGCCGCACACGCGGAAGTGTGAACCGGCACTTTGGCATGTTTTTCACATGTTTCTAGAAACGACAAGGTGTAAATGAGGTCTTAATGTATGCGAAAACACTCTACTTATATAGCACAGTCTTAAAGACAACATCATAAAAGGGTAACAATATTTTGCCAAGCCAAGCAGTGTGTGAAGCCTCAAATCAGTATATTCAATTGCAGCAGTCATAAAATATATGAAAGTAAACACAATAAAGAAAACAGATGGTGATCTATGAATTAATGTTTAGTTTACTTGTATTTGTTTTAATTGCAATTCAATAGCAATTACACACACAAGAAAAACAGAATGGGAACATCTGCTTTTCTATTGCTAAATGGTCTTGTTACTTTTAATCCAGGAGGTAAAATAAAATTCTTACATAATCAGTTTAAAATTCATTTTTGATACTTGTAATACATACCAATGGAGCATAATTGTGTTTAGATTTTGTGAAGCATTCAGAAACACTGTTCCTTGATGCAGGATCACGTAGAATGTAGATTACAAGCGGAGTTTGGTAATACAATGGAGAAGTGTATTCGCCATTCAACGCCCAGGTATGTTTAACCAGTTCCCGACCACCTGCCGCCTATTTACTGCAGCAGTGTGGCTCTCCTGCGTGAACCGACATAGACCTACGTTGGTCATGCGCCTGCAGCTAGGGGGCGAGCGTGCTGGCGGTGGCCCCGCCGCCACTCGGCTGAGGAACTTCAATGCACGGGGCAGGTGGCTCCGATTGCCCCCTGACACCCGCGATCGCTCCCCGCTGAGAGAGAAGGATGGTCAGCTGTTGTAAACACAGCTGACCGTTCTCCCTGGAATGATCATAGAGCCCCTGTGATCCTTCTATATAGGATCACAGGTCTCTATGATCATCTCACAAGTCACACCCCCCACAGTTAGAATCACCCCCTTAGGCTTACATTTAACCCCTTGATCACCCACACTGTTAATCCCTTCCCTACCAGTGTCAATATTACAGAAACAGTGCATATTTTTAGCACTGATTACTGTAGTAATGTCACTGGTCCCCCCAAAAGTGTCAAAAAAGTCAGTTAGGGGTTCAATGTCACAGTCCCGCAAAAAAATGCAGATCGCCGCCATTACTAGAAAAATAAAAACTATAAAAATGTCATAAATCTTTCCCGGAGTTAGTAGATGCGATAACTTTTGTGCAAACCAATCAAAATACGCTTATTGCATTTTTTTTTACCAAAAATATGTAGCAGAAAACAAATTGGCCTAAAATGTTAAAACATTTTTATTTTTATTTATTTTTTCTGAGAATGTCATATAGCAAAATGTGAAAAATATTTTTTTTTTCAGAAATTTTTAGCGCAAAAAATAAAAATTGCACAGATGATCAAATACCACCAAAAGAAAACTCTATTTGTGGGAAAAAAAGGACATCAGTTTTATTTGGGTACAGCATCACACGACCGCGCAATTGTCCATTAAAGTAACGCAGTGCCGAATCGCAAAATATGGCCTTGTCAGGAATGGGGTAAAATCTTCCAGTCTTAATCTTCCTAGCGGTATTCCCGAGCGTGACTCGGGGTTAGATTTTAGAGCCAAAAGCAGTAACCCCGAGCCACACTCGGGGTAGCGCTAGGAAGATCGCTGGATCCTGGAAGAGGTTTTACTTACCTTTTCTCCGGGATCCAGCGAAGAATGCGGGCGGTATGCGGCGGCGGAGCTTCCTCCCGATCGTCTGCGAGCCTCGGCTTCCGTCTCCGGCGACGTGACGTCCGCCGGGGGGTGGAACCGGCGGCAAATTCAAATGTAAAACACACCAAACACACTGATACCATTCAAAATAAAAAAAATTCACATTACATTGCCCCCCAGTGCCCTTTCCTGCAGTTTTACTGTACTTTATATATATATATATATATATATATATATATATATATATACAGTATATATATATATATATATACAGTATATATATAATATATGTATACATAATATATGTATACATACATATATATATATATATATATATATATATATATATATATATATATATATATATATGATAAATGTATACAGTTGGTTTGGGCTGCTCATTCACAAGAATTACATGCAAAATAATGGTACCGCTTTTCGCACCTAAAATCCAAAAGAATCATACCGCCAGGGAGGTTAAAGCGGTTAAAAATATGCTCATTGAGAATTTTTTTGTCAAAGACATGTAGCTAAATACATTTTGGCCTACATATATGACAAAAATTTAATATATTGGATATTTTTTAACTGTCAAAGTAGAAAAATATTGTTATTTTTACGAAATTGTCGCGATTCTTTATTAATATCGCAAAAAATGAAAAGCGCAGAGGTGATCAAATACCACCAAAAGAAAGCTCTGTTTGTGGAAAAAAAAGGACATAAATGTTGTTTGGGTATGGCGTTGCATGACCGCGCAATTGTCAGTTAAATTCGCACAGTGCCGAATTGCAAAAAGTGGCCTGGATGTAAAGCAGGAAAATATTCCGGAGGTAAAGTGGTTAAGGGGGACATGTTCAGGTCAAGAAGTGGTTAATTGTACTACATTGGGACACTCTGGGGGAAATTTACTAAAACTGGTGCACACAGAATCTGATGCAGCCCTGCAGAGAAACCAATCAACTTCCAGGTTTATTGTCAAAGATTAATTGAATAAGCTGATTCATTACTATGCACAGCTGCACAAGATTCTGTATGCACCAGTTTTAGTAAATCTCCCCCTCTGCTTGGATATTACATGCCAAGGATCTTGGTTAGGGTGGAAGACTCCTGCGTTTTTAAGAATGTCCTTCCACCTGACAATGGCCAATCCAACCTATGTAATCTTCAGGCTTCAAGCAAAGGGTGAAGATAAGTGTCCTGTCTAGAGGTTATATATGTCCTCTAGACTAGAGAACTACACTATGTTGTCAAAAGTATTGGGACACCTGCCTTTACACACACATTAACTTTAATGGCATCCCAGTCTTAGTCCGTAGGGTTCAATATTGAGTTGGACCACCCTTTGCAGCTATAACAGCTTCAACGCTTCTAGGAAGGCTGTCCACAAGGTTTAGGAGTGTGTCTTTGGGAATGTTGGATCATTCTTTCAGACACTGATGTTGGATGAGAAGGCCTGGCTTGCAGTCTCCACTTTAAACATCCCAAAGGTGTTCTATTGAGTTGAGGTCATGACGCTCTGCAGGTCAGTCAAGATCCTCCACCTCAAACTCGCTCATCCGCGTCTTTATGGCCCTTGCTTTGTGCACTGGTGCGCAGTCATATTGGAACAGGAAGGGGCCATCCCCAAACCAACCTCAATCCGATAGAACACCTTTGGGATGAATTAAAGTGGAGACTGCGAGCAAGGCCTTCTTGTCCAACAACATCTCTTTGGTGAGGGTCGCACTCAGGGTGTTAGGTTTCCAGTTTCTGAACATAGGCTTCCTTTGGATATGGACTTTAATTTAGAGCACTTCTTTGTTGATTATTGATGAACTTATCAACTTGCTTTTTATAATTTATTTATGAAGTGTGTTCATTATTGCCAGTTTGAACATGCATACTTTTGCACAAATGTTTTTACCTTTTTAATCACCTTGGCTCTTTGCACATCATACGGTTGCATCTTTGGTGATTGTTTGCACATTTGCTACATTGCACTTTAGTACTCATTACACTGACAGGTGTTTTATATAAATATATATTTTTTTTTTCACTTTAACCTTTTTTTTATTAAAGTATCAAAAGTATATCAAATTATTCATTGCATTCCCATTTGATATATATTTTTTCAGATTGTATATTAAATGTTTAGTGTAGCCCTTTAGTGGGCATTCTCAACATTTAGTTTGATTTAGCGCAGCACTTTATTTCTAGTTTTTTTATTTATTCTATACAACATTGTTGTGTTGCAGTGTCTGCAGTAGTGTCTGCAAAAAATGCCCTAAAAAAAAAACCGCAGGCGTATTTTTGGGCATTTTTTGGGCGTTTTTGGAGGCAGGCATAACATCTGAACTTCTGTATAGGGGTCTATATACACACACACATATATGTATATATATACATACACACATATAGGTGTGAAAGTAGCGGAGCCCTATGCCTGCAAATAATTTCATTAGCGCAGGCATAGGGTTCTGCTACTTTCACACCTATATGTGTGTATGTGTATATATACATATATGTGTGTGTGTATATATACTCCTACACAGAAGTTCAGATGTCATGCCTGCCTCCAAAGACGTCCACAAAAAAGCCCAATAAATGCCTGTAACAAAAACGCCCAGGTGTGTTGTTGCAGGCGTTTTTTTGGGCATTTTTTGGGCGTCTTTGGAGGCAGGCATAACATCTGAACTTATGTATAGGGGTATATATACACACACACATATATGTATATATACACATACACACATATAGGTGTGATAGGAGCGGAGCCCTATGCCTGCAAATAATTTCATTAGCGCAGGCATAGGGTTCTGCTACTTTCACACCTATATGTGTGTATGTGTATATATACATATATGTGTGTGTGTATATATACTCCTACACAGAAGTTCAGATGTCATGCCTGCCTCCAAAGACGTCCACAAAAAAGCCCAATAAATGCCTGCAACAAAAACGACCAGGTGTGAAAGTAGCGGAGCCCTATGCCTGCTCTATTGCAATTCTAATACAAACGATCTTTTTTCTATGGCGGTCACCCTGACATTGAAGAGTTTGGTCACCCTGCCATAGCAGTCAGATTCAGTTCACCCTACACTACACTACGGTCACCCTGACACTTAACACTTTCCCTACAGAAACTAGATTATTGAATCTAACTATAGTGGAAAATAGTACCCTAACTACACTAGATATCCCTTTCCTCACACTAATAATTGCTAAATGACACTTTTGCAGCAGGAGTAACAGAACTGCTTCCACTCTCTTCCACAGCCCCTGCATTACAGTACTAGAGATTTGGCGGGGCTATCTTATATACTGGGGGACGTATTCACTACTGATTGGCCTCTGGACCCCCTAGTCACTCCAATCACATTCCTAGAATCCTCCTGCCCCCTCAATTGGCTTTTACTCATGGTTCTGGTCCAATCACGGGCTTTTAAAGCCCAGTTCCTGTCTCATTGCATTTTGGTCGGTTCTGGTTGCCGAATTCTGAACTTTTTCCGCAAAAAGTTCGGAATTTGGCCGAATTTCGAACAACCAATGGTCGACCCGAACCATTCGATCATCCCTAGTCTGCAGTTCATTTAGAGTCAGTTCACACTAAGGCGACACGACTTTTTTACTACTTCAGGGGCGACTTGGGCATTACCATGCACCACGACTTCGGAGTGACTTGCATGGACTTCACATAATGGAAGTCTATGCAAGTCGCTCCGAGGTCGCCCCCGAAGTAATACAGGACCCTTTTTCTAAGTCGGAGCGACTTGTGTCACTCCTATTAGAACGGGTCCTGTAGCAGTCAATGGACTGCGAGGGAGCACGACTTGTCAGGCTGACAAGTCGCCTGACAAGTCGCGCTAGTGTGGACCGGGTCTTAGATGACATTGGCAAAGTAATTTTTTATATTTAGTCATCCAACATCAGTGCCTGACCTCACAAATGCACTTCTGGAAGAATGGTCAACCATTCCCCTAGGCACACTCCTAAACCTTGTGGACAGCCTTCCCAGAAGAGTTGAAGCTGTTATAGCTGCATAGGGTGAGCCAACTCAATTTTGAACCCTACGACTAAAGTGGGGTACATACTATAAGAAAATTGGGCGAACGATCATACAATTTTCCTCGTTGTTTCACAGGCAAATCGGAACCTGATGAATGCAAATTGGTACGGAAACTCTCGTACGACAAAGGCTTTTTTTTATGTTGTTTATGGTATCTGATCATGAGCAGTCATTCTTTTCCGATTCTTCTTGTACAAAAATCGTACGAAAACGGTACACATTAAATTAAAATCTTTTTTTTGTTGTTCCCGTATGAGAAGAATTTTGGAGTTTGTCCCTTTGAGAATTTTCCTACGAAAATTGTATGAAAATCGTATGAAAATTCTTTGGACAAAAATGTTTGCCCGATTTTCTTATAGTGTGTACTAGCCTTAAGACTGGGATACCATTAAAGTTCATGGGCGTGTAAAGGCAGGCGTCCCAATACTACTTTTGACAAAAGAGTCATGTCTGACAACAAATGTTGACAGAAGGTTACAGAAGCTGCTTTTTATCCCAGGCCTATCAATATATATATATATATATATATATATATATATATATATATATATATATATATGAGGGTTAAGCACCCATGTGTTTATATATTATATACCCAAAGATTTTTTAGAATATTATTTTTTTGTAGAATAGATGCTTGGCCCACACCTTTGTATTAGGTGCTTGTAACAGAAGACATAAAAAAAAATAAAAAATCCAAATTGCAGACTGGCAATCAATTAGCAGTTTGGCAAACAGACTGGCACTAAAGAGACTAATGCCTCGTACACACGCAACGATTATCGGCCGACCGATCGGCCGTCTTTTGTTCAGAGTTGTGTTTTGATGGTTGGAATGTGCCTAGACTGCACACAAATTTTTTCGGCCAACAAAAATCAACTTCAGAAGTGATGTCATGTGCTGGTTTACTTTCAGTGTGTTTTTTCTTCTCTGAGCATGCCCAGTCTTGCTCATCAGATTTTTGTCTGCCGAAATCTTTACTGACTGACGGAAAATCAGCCGTTGTGTTTACGGCCAACAAGAATTTTATAGCCTGCACACCAGATTTTTTTCGGCCGAAAAGTCGGAGTCAGTTGTCGAAAGCATCATACTAACAAGCCGAAAATCGGCCGATCAGACGTTGGCTGAAAATTCACGGCCAACTATCAACGCGTGTGTACGGGGCATAAGGCTAGGGTTATATTTTGTAAAAGTTAAAAAAAAAAGTCAACAACTGCTATGTGGTTAATTAACCTCCCTGGAGGTCTGATTATGTCCAGATTTCTGTACTAAAAGCGGTACATTCTTTTGCATGGAAATCTGTTGTTTTATATTTTAAACTCACCTTCCCCTGCGATCCTCCGCCGTCCTCCCCCGCCATCCTCCTTCTGTGTGCTCGCCGATGCCAGCACCAATCTTCCTGTTCCCTCCCTGTGAGCGTTCCAACGCAGGGGGGTGAAACCAGTTGCAATTTAAAAAATGTAAATACACTAAATGACATGATACAAAGCTGTGATCCTAACGGATTACACTGTATCATGCCATTTCACCACAGGATTGCACCTGGTGAATTTTCCAGTGCCCTGCCTGTGCTTTTCCAGTTCTTTGTGCCAGGAAAATAGAGAACGACCATGGTGTCCAAAAAGCATTCTTTTTGCGCAAAAGCGCTTTTAGACGAACTGATGTCTCTTTCTGGCACATAGTTTGTGGAATTTGGGAAGTATATCAAATTATTATTCAGAATTTCCAACGGAGCTATGTGCCAGAAAGAGACATCAGAATCATCACTGTCATCACTTTCCGTATCTGATGACAAATTTTCCCACAAATCGCTATCGCTCAGTTCTTCAAGTAACTCAGTTTCGCTGTTGCTGTTTTCCAGTTCATCTAAAAGCGCTTTTGCGCAAAAATAACGCTTTTTGGACACCATGATCGTTCTCTATTTTCCAGGCACAAAGAACTGGAAAAGCACAGACAGGGCACTGGAAAAGTCACCAGGTGCAATCCTGTGGTGAAATGGCATGATACAGTGTAATCCGTTAGGATCACAGCTTTGTATCATGTCATTTTGTGTATTTACATTTTTTAATTTGCCGCCGGTTCCACCACCCTGCATCACAACGCTCACAGGGAAGGGAACCGGAAGGCAAGTGCCGGCAATCGGCCGTGCACAGAGCAGGGAGAGAGTGTGAGGACCGCGGGGAGGACCGCGGGGAGGACGGCAGGGGATCGCAGGGAAGGTGAGTAACATTGCGGGGTAATCCCGAGTGTGGTTCAGGGTTACCGCTTTTGGTACTGAAAGTTAACCCCAAGCCACACTCCGGAATACTGCCAGGGGGGTTAAACAAAATGCAATCTGGAAGTCTTCTTTGTTGACTGTTTGGCAAATGGACTGTCACTCTGGTCACTAGAGTAGGAGTTCCAGATACAGAATGTCACATGTGTTTTTTTGTAAGAGAACAAAAAAGATTACAAATGCAGCTTTTAAGACTTTAATGGCATCCCAGTCTTAGTCCATAGTGTTCAATATTGAGTTGGTCCACCCTTTGCAGCTATAACAGCTTCAACTCCTCTGGGAAGGCTGTCCATAAGGATTAGGAGTGTGTCTATGGGAATGTTTGATCATTCTTCAAGAAGTGCCTTTGTGAGGTCAGGCAATGATGTGGACAAGAAGGCCGGGCTCACAGCCTCCACTCTAATTCATCCTAAAGGTGTTCTATCGGGTTGAATTCAGGACTCTGTGCAGGTCACTCTTGTTCCTCCACCCCAAAACTTGCTCATCCATGTCTTTATGGATCTAGGTTTGTGCACTGGTGCGCAGTCACGTTGGAACAGGAAGGGGCCATCCCCAAACTGTTCCCACAAAGCTGGGAGCATGAAATTGTCCAAAATGTCTTGGTTTGCAAACGCCTTAAGAATTCCCTTAAATGGAACTGAGGGGCCAAGCCCAACCCCTGAAGAACAACCCCACACCATAAATCCCCCTCCAACAAATGATTTGGACCAGTGCACAAAGCAGTCTAAAAGGTCTATAAGACATGGATGAGCAAGTTTGGGGTGGAGGAACTTAACTAGCCTGCAGAGAGTCCTGACTTCAACCTGATAGAACACCTTTGGGATGAATGATAGCGGAGACTGCAAACCAGGGCTTCTCGTCCAATATCGGTGCCTGACCTCACAAATGGGCTTATGGAAGAATGGTCAGACATTCCCAAAGACACACTCCTAGACCTTGTGAACAGCCTTCCAAGAAGAGTTGAAGCAGTTATAGCTGCAAAGGGTGGGCCAACTCAATATTGAACCCTACGGTCTAAGACTGGGTTGCCATTAAAGCAGGCATCCCAATATTGTTGGTAATATAGTGTATCTTTTAGGTTATTTTCCTCTATGGCAAGTATCACTTCTTTAATCTCAAACAGTTACAGAAAGTGAAGAGATGTCCCGAATTCAGAAACAGAATTAATATATTTAGGACCTGAAGGTGTCAGTACATTGTGTGAACTATATTGCTTGCTATATTTTAGAAATTTTACTTTCATTAGCTTTATGATATATGAAAGAATTTCTACCATGGAAGTTATCACATAGTTCCCAAGCAATTTAACTAGTAAAACAATATCGCTGCAGAAACATTTGACAAATTAATACGGCATGTACTTGTTGCAGGGATTTGATGTCAATGTTTTCAGAATTGCAGAGAGAGTCTGATATGTTTTCCTATTAAAAATTGATAATCTTCTGCTGGCTAAAACCGCTAGCTTTTCTACTTTGAATAAAATACTTATATGTTCTGTTATCTGTGTTTACTTGTAACCCTGTACATGATCTATATATATTTACATGCAGGGATAGTCCCAGGCAGTCAATTTGGCATTTCTTACATTTGTCGGAAGAGATTGGATTCTCAAAGATGATGTCTAAGCAAACAGCTAAAATATGTACATTAAAGCTGTTTACCCGTCACAGAATTTGTAGTGCTGTTGATCCATTCCTGATATTTACACAGCTCTGCCATGCAGCACAGCCAGATGGTGAAATTACTGACGGTTGTATTTAACCTCCACAAAAATTATTACATTTTCAGTTTACTAGTCCTTACTTAGACATGACTGTTGCACTGTTACATCATAAACTTTGCACAGGGGTGAGGACACTAAAATAAGACTACTACTACTAATAATATTATTATTAATAATAAAAATAATCCTCAATTTATATATGTTTTAACCACTTGACCCCTGGAAGATTTACCCCCCTCCATGGCCAGGCCATTTTTTGCAATATGTCATTGCATTATTTTAACTGACAATTGCACATGCAATGCTGTACCCAAATCAAAGGTATGTCATTTTTTCCACAAATACAGCTTTTTTTTTTTTGGTTTAATTAAATCACCATTGGGTTTTTAATTTTTTGCACTATAAGCAAAAAAAAGACAGTTTTAAAAAAACAAATAAATAAATAAAAAAAAACAAAATATATTTTATATAAATATATATATATATATATATATATATATATATATATATATATATATATATATATATATATATATATATATATATATATACACACAGTGCCTTGCGAAAGTATTCAGCCCCCTTAAACTTTTCAAACTTTTGCCACATTTCAGGCTTTGAACATAAAGATATAAATCTGTAATTTTTTTTGAAGAATCAACAACAAGTGGGACACAATCATGAAGTGGAACAAAATTTATTGGATATTTCAAACTTTTTTAACAAATAAAAAACTGAAAAATTGGGCATGCAAAATTATTCAGCCCCTTTACTTTCAGTGCAGCAAACTCTCTCCAGAAGTTCAGTGAGGATCTCTGAATGATCCAATGTTGACCTAAATGACTAATGATGATAAATAGAATCCACCTGTGTGTAATCAAGTCTCCGTCAAATGCACCTGCACTGTGATAGTCTCAGAGGTCCGTTTAAAGCGCAGAGAGCATCATGAAGAACAAGTAACACACCAGGCAGGTCAGAGATACTGTTGTGGAGAAGTTTAAAGCCGGATTTGGATACAAAAAGATTTCCCAAGCTTTAAACATCCCAAGGAGCACTGTACAAGCGATAATATTGAAATGGAAGGAGTATCAGACCACTGCAAATCTACGAAGACCTGGTCGTCCCTCTAAACTTTCAGCTCATACAAGGAGAAGACTGATCAGAGATGCAGCCAAGAGGCCCATGATCACTCTGGATGAACTGCAGAGATCTACAGCTGAGGTGGGAGACTCTGTCCATAGGACAACAATCAGTCGTATACTACACAAATCTGGCCTTTATTGAAGAGTGGCAAGAAGAAAGCCATTTCTTAAAGATATCCATAAAAAGTGTTGTTTAAAGTTTGCCACAAGCCACCTGGGAGACACACCAAACATGTAGAAGAAGGTGCTCTGGTCAGATGAAACCAAAACCGAACTTTTTGGAAACAATGCAAAACGTTATGTTTGGCGTAAAAGCAACACAGCTCATCACCCTGAACACACCATCCCCACTGTCAAACATGGTGGTGGCAGCATCATGGTTTGGGCCTGCTTTTCTTCAGCAGGGACAGGGAAGATCGTTAAAATTGATGGGAGGATGGATGGAGTCAAATACAGGACCATTCTGGAAGAAAACCTGATGGAGTCTGCAAAAGACCTGAGACTGGGACGGAGATTTGTCTTCATACAAGAAAGGGATCCAAAATATAAAGCAAAATCTACAATGGAATGGTTCACAAATAAACATATCCAGGTGTTAGAATGGCCAAGTCAAAATCCAGACCTGAATCCAATTGAGAATCTGTGGAAAGAACTGAAAACTGCTGTTCACAAACGCTCTCCATCCAACCTCACTGAGTTCGAGCTGTTTTGCAAGGAGGAATGGGCAAAAATGTCAGTCTCTCGATGTGCAAAACTGATAGAGACATAACTCAAGCGACTTACAGCTGTAATCGCAGCAAAAGGTGGCGCTACAAAGTGTTAACTTAAGGGGGCTGAATAATTTTGCAAGCCCAGTTTTTCAGTTCTTTATTTGTTAAAAAAGTTTGAAATATCCAATAAATTTTGTTCCACTTCATGATTGTGTCCCACGTGTTGTTGATTCTTCAAAAAAAATTACAGTATTATATCTTTATGTTTAAAGCCTGAAATGTGGCAAAAGGTCGAAAAGTTCAAGGGGATCGAATACTTTTGCAAGGCACTGTATATATATATATATATATATATATATATATATATTGTTTTTTTTTTATTTATTTGTATATACTGTATATGTATGTATGTATATATACACATATATACAGTATCCCACAAAAGTGGGTACACCCCTCACATTTGTATAAATATTTTATTATATCTTTTCATGTGACGACACTGAAGAAATTACACTTTGCTACAATGTAAAGTAGTGAGTGTACAGCTTGTATAACAGTGTACATTTTCTGTCTCCTAAAATAACTCAACACACAGCCATTAATGTCTAAACCACTGGCAACAAAAGTGAGTACACCCCTTAGTGAAAATGTCCAAATTGGGCCCAATTAGCGATTTTCCCGCCCCGGTGTCATGTGACTCGCCAGTGTTACAAGGTCTAAGGTGTGAATGGGGAGCAGGTGTGTTAAATTTGGTGTTACCCCTCTCTCATACTGGCCACTGGAAGTTCAACATTCACCTCATGGCAAAGAACTCTCTGAGGATCGGAGAAAAAAGAATTGTTGCTCTACATAAAGATGTCCTAGGCTATAAGAAGATTGCCAAGACCCTGAAACTGAGCTGCAGCTTGGTGGAAAAGACAATACAGCAGTTTAACAGGACAGGTTCCACTCAGAACAGGCCTCGCCATGGTCGACCAAAGGAGTTGAGTGCACGTGCTCAGCGTCATATCCTGAGGTTGTCTTTGGGAAATAGATGAATGAGTGCTGCCAGTATTGCCGCAGAGGTTGAAGGAGCGGGGGGTCAGCCTGTCAGTGCTCAGATTATATACCGCACACTGCATTAAATCGGTCTGCAAGGCTGTCATCCCAGAAGGAAGCCTCTTCTAAAGATGATGCACAAGAAAGCCCACAAACAGTTTGCTGAAGACAAGCAGACTAAGGACATGGAATACTGGAACCATGTCCTGTGGTCTAATGAGACCAAGATAAACATATTTTGTTCAGATGGGTGTCAAGTGTGTGTGGCGGCAACCAGCTAAGGAGTACAAAGACAAGTGTGTCTTGTCTACAGTCAAGCATGGTGGTGGGAGTGTCATGGTCTGGGGCTGCATGAGTGCTGCCGGAACTGGATAGCTACAGTTCATTGAGGGAACCATGAATGCCAACATATACTGGAACATACTGAAGCAGAGCATCATCCCCTCCCTTTGTAGACTGGGCCGCAGGCCAGTATTCTAACATAATAACGACCCCAAAAGCAGACCTCCAAGACGACCACTGCCTTGCTAAAGAAGCTGAGGATAAAGGTGATGGACTGGCCAAACATGTTTTCAGACCTAAACCCTATTGAGCATCTGTGGAGCATCTTCAAATGGAAGGTGGAGGAGTGCAAGGTCTCTAACATCCACCAGCTCCATGATGTCGTCATGGAGGAGTGGAAGAGGATTCCAGTAGCAGCCTATAAAGCTCTGGTAAACTTCATGCCCAAGAGGGTTAAGGCAGTGCTGGAAAATAATGGTGGCCACACAAAATATTGACACTTTGGGCCTAATTTGGACATTTTAACTTAGGGGTGTACGCACTTTTGTTGCCAGCGGTTTAGACATTAATGACTGTGTGTTGAGTTATTTTGAGGAGACAGCAAATTTACACTGTTATACAAGCTGTACATTCACTACTTTACATTGTAGAAAAGTGTCATTTCTTCAGTGTTGTCACATGAAAACATATAATAAAATATTTACAAAAATGTAAGGGATGTACTCACTTTTGTGAGATACTGTATATATTTTACTTTCTGTTAAAAAAAACATAGTCAATAAAAAAATTTAAAAATCAAATTTCTTTATAAATGTGGGCCAATATGTATTTTGCTACATATTTTTGGTAAAATAAATCCCAATAAGCATATATTAATTGGTTTGTGCAAAATCAGCAACTTATAGCGGGACTCCGATATTGCGGCAGACAATGGAACACTAGCTGACACTTTTGACACTTTATGGGAACCAGTGACACAAATACATTGATCAGTGCTAAAAATATGCACTGTTACTGTACTAATGACATTGGCTTGGAAGGGGTTAAACATCTAGAGCGATCAAAGGGTTAAATATATGCCTAGCCAGTGGTTTTGTGTAATATGTGTGCTGCTTTTACTGCTTTGCAAGAAAATCCATCACCTCCCTGCTGACAGAACAGAGCTCCGCCTTGTTTATATAGTCAGAGCTCTTTTCTGTGTCTCTCCTCGCCGATAAGTGGTGGCCTTCAGACATCCATTGGTTGGCACTCGCTGATTGGCTTGTGCTGTGTCCAATCACAGCACAGCCGTGGCGCCAGCGGCTGGTGCCCCCTAACCGGGAAGTGCCGGCTCACATACTAGGTACGTGATCTGGCACAGGAGAGCTACTCTGGTGCCATATAACTAAGTTATGTGGTCGCCAAGCGGTTAATGAGGTATTGAATGGGCTGATTGCAGCCTTTAAAATCTAACTCCAGACAAAACTTTTTTCCATTTGTGTACAGAGTGGTTTTTGTTGATGTCCCCTATTGGGGAGTTTTGTTTTCACCCAGGTGGCTCCATGACATGCAGAATGTCACCTAGACAAAAAGTGAATCAAATTATGTGTATAGGGGAGATAGACATCAATAAAAACTCTTCTTCATGTTGCAGAAATGTTTTTTCATCTCTCTTTGTGTCAATGCTGCAGTCTAAGGGAACTCTCCTCACATTTGTTCTAATGAGAAGCAAAGAAGACACAAAAAGAAAGCTATCCAACAGGGATGCATACAGCGATAAAGGTCTATTAATTCCAGGACAAGTATTCTTTCATCTTGTTCTTATTTGGCCATAATAGTAAAGACATTGAGGTTAAGGTAAGATGGCCAGAAGGAAATAATGAGACCATCAAAAAAAAAACAATGGAACAGAGCTTTGCCTTCTTAAAGTCTAGAAGTCCCTATGTATTAAATGTCCTTTTTTAAAATCACAAATACACAGACTTGTATAAAGTACTCAAAATTTCTACTTGAGTAAAAGTACAAGTGCTCGATCAAAAAATTACTTGAGTAGAAGTGGAAGTGCTCGCAGAAAAAGTTACTTAAGTAGAAGTACTAAAGTATTCAACATTTTTTTTACTTAAGTATTGCAAGTAGTTTTTTCAAAAAATTTGCTACTTAAGTACTAAAAGTAAAAAGTACCAGTAGTTTTGAAAAAAAATTTCTACTCAAGTACTGAAAGTAGAAGTACAAGTACTGTGTTATGTAGTTATTAAAGAAAGAAGTCAAAAGTATGAACATCATATTGTTTTTATTATTTCAAATGATTTATTCAAATGATTAACCTGTGTTTGTTAGTAGTTTCTTGATGCACTTTAAGCGCTGTAGCACCATTTATTTGTTT
This sequence comes from Pelophylax lessonae, assembly GCF_965119305.1. Taxonomy (NCBI): domain Eukaryota; kingdom Metazoa; phylum Chordata; class Amphibia; order Anura; family Ranidae; genus Pelophylax; species Pelophylax lessonae. The sequence goes on from NC_138777.1 coordinate 66,255,663, forward strand.
GTTTCATATTTTCTTTTTATTGGAAAGATTTGGTATAGCAGCTTTTATTATACACAGCCTTTATTTTCGTATGCGCTGATTTACAAATGACATTATACACATTTTTTTGAGCTTTATGCAACCTGCCATCTACTGTTCTGGCAGTGGTAATTTTTTTAAAAGTAACGAGTAACTATGCAGCACAAAAAAAAAATACTTGAGTAGAAGTATCGAAATCATCGAAAAAATGTAGTGAAGTAAAAGTAGAAGTAGGAGAAAAAAATTCTACTCTAGGAAAGTACAGATACTGCATTTCGGTACTTAAGTACAGTACTTAAGTAGTTCTACTTCGTTACTATACATCTCTGCAAATACACTGCATAAAACAATTAAAGGAACACTTTCTAATCAGAGTATAGCATCAAGTCAATTAAACTCCAGATGGGGTTGTATATCAGTTTCAGCTGCTTTGATGTTAATTAAATTAACAATAGGTGTACTAGATGGGCAACAATGAGACATCCTCCAAAACAGGAATGGTTTTACAGGTGAAGGTCACCGACATTTTCTTAGCTACTCATCTTTTATGACTGTTTTCCACTAGTTTTTCATTTAGCTATAGTCAGTGTCACTACTGGTAGCATGAAGCAATACCTGGGCACTATAGAGGTTGCACAGGCAGTCCAACTCCTCCTGAATGGTACATCAATGCGTGCTATTGCCGGCAGGTTTGCTGTGTCTCCCAGCTCAATCTCAAGAGTATGAAGGAGATTCCAGGAGATGGGCAGTTACTCTAGGAAAGCTGCACAGAGTCATAGAAGGTCCTTGACCCATCAGCAGGTCTGGTAACTGCTCCTTTGTGCAAGGAGGAACAGGACAAGCACTGCCAAAACTCTACAAAATGGCCTCCAGCAGGCCACTGGTGTGAATGTCTCTGACCATACAATCAGAAACAGACTTATGAGGGGGCCCTGAGGGCCCGATGTCTTTTAGTGGGCCCTGTGCTCACTGCCTGGCACTGTGGAGCTTGATTGGCATGTGCCGTTGAACACCATCATTTGGCAGGTCAGCCACTGGTGCCCTGTGCTTTCCCCAGATAAGAGCAGGTTCACCCTGAGCACATTTGACAGACGTGAAAGGGTCTGGAGAAGCAATCGAGAACGTTATGCTGCCTGTAACATCATTCAGCATGACCGGTTTGGTGGTCTGGTCTGGGGAGGCTTATCCACGGAGGGACACACAGACCTCTACAGGCTAGACAATGGCACCCTGACTGCCATTAGGTATCGGGATAAAATCCTTGAACCCATTGTTGGACCCTACGCTGTTGCAGTGGGTCCTGAGTTCCGCCTGGTGCACGACAAGGCCCGGACTCATGTGGCGAGAGTATGCAGCCAGTTCATTAAGAAGTGAAGGAATTGATACCAGTGAATGGCCCCCATGCTCACCTGACCTAAATCCAATAGAACGCCTCTGGGACATTATGTTTCGGTCCATCCGATGCCGCCAGGTTGCACCTCAGTCTGTTCAGGAGCTCAGTGATAACCTGGTCCAGATCTAAGAGGAAATATCCCAGGATACCATGTATTGTCTCATTAGGAACAACAAGCAAACACAAGGGCGCACCGGCCTAGTGCATTATCCTTTAGAAGGTTTATTAAAAAGAAAAGTTAAAATACTCACAAACAAGTTCTTGATTAAAGCATATCACACAAGGAACGTAGTCCTCAGCATTGAGATCCAATGGAGAGCAGTCCCCTGAAGTTGTGAAGGCTTACGCATTTTGAGGATTAGCCTCTTCTTCAGGGCTCTGAAGGATAATGCACTAGGCTGGTGCGCCCTTGTGTTTGCTTGTTGTTTCCAGTGATTCCAGACTACCCTGGTCATTTAAGGGGCAGCAAGGCTGAAGCATTTTCCTGGGTGCCGTGTCAATAGCTCCTAAAACAGCTGCAAGATCCTAGCTGTAGTGAATAAAAGATTACACCACTCAGAGCGCAGGGAACTGGTGCTTCGCACCATACATTTATGTGCTGCTATTGTCTCATTAGGAGCATGCCCCAACATTGTCAGGCATGCATACAAGCACGTGGGGGCCATAAAAACTACTGAGTACCATTTTGAGTTGCTGCAATGAAATTTCAGCAAAATGGACTAGCCTGCTGCAACATTTTTTCACTTTGATTTTTGGGGTGTCTTTGAATTCAGCCCTCTGTAGGTTGATCCTTTTAATTTCTATCAAACGATGTGGCATCCTTTCATTACAAACACATTACCCAGTCCATATCAGCATAGATATCCAGCATGATATTTTTCCCCATTGAGATCTGATGAGTTTTCAAAGTGTTCCTTTCATTTTTTTGAGCAGTTTAAAAAAGGAGCTTTTTCTTAATTTAAAGAGGAAGTAAAGCTTCCTCTGTAACTTGTACCTATAGGTAAGCCTATGATAAGGTTAATATCTCTTAAACTCTCACCATTTAGGAGATATTTACTTTGCATGCAGCCAGTGACATCACTGGCACATGCGCTCTGAAGGAATGGCCACCTGTGTCATTCCTTCAGAGCCATGTGCCGTAAACAACGGCTCCCATGCGCATCAGATGGACAGAGGACGCAAACCCAGAAGGAAAACCGGGTATAGGTGGACTCCATGTAAGCTGTGAGTGGGCGGTGCTGTGGGGGCTTCGTTTTAAGGTAAGTATTTCATAATGAGCTAGTATGCAATGCATACTAGCTCATTATGCCTTTGTCTTTTATTTTTTTACATTTTTTTTGGGGAGGTTTACAACCTCTTTAGGAATAGCAGGCAGAGCTATGCAGATGATTCCAAATGTGTGTTGAAAACCTATGGTTTATAACTCAGATTTAAACTAAAGTATGGAAGTTTTTATCTAAGGGCTCTGAACCCTGTACTCTATACAAGGCATTACTGAACCTTGCACTCTGTACAACACATTCCTGAACCTTACACTCTGTACTGCGCATTCCTGAACCTTGCACTCTGTACTGCGCATTCCTGAACCTTTCATTCTGTACAATGCATTCCTGAATCTTGCACTCTGTACAATGCATCCCTGAACCTTGCACTCTTTATGAAATGCACCCCTGAATCTTGAACTCTGTACAAAATGCACTCCAGAACCTTGCACTTTGTATGAAACGTACTCTAGAATCCTTTCACATGTAACGCATTCTTCCACAGTTTGTGCAAAACCATTTGTAATGGAAGCTTTTTATTCTTCTTTTTTTTTAATTATTGCACTGGGGTTTGTATTCTTGTGACTCCAGCTTTCGGCACAGCAATCAAAGCTTTTTACAGTACAAGTACAAGTACAAGGAAGCGTTTTTTTTCTAACCACGCCCCTTCAGCCCCTCCCACTCTTAGGAATTTGGCCACACCCATTTTACCACACTACGTGCCCTGCAGGTCACTTCCTTCCTCAAGTGTCCCTCATTCAAAAGTTGGGAGGAATGGGGCTATAGTATGCAGTTTGCACACCAGCGCTGAATAGACAGAGGGAGCTGCCAGAGTTAACTTTCCAAGGTATACAGCAGGTGATATTGGTTGCTAGGAGCACCTAGAAACCAATCACTTGCTGGTTAACTTGGAAAGTTACCTCCAGCAGCTCCCACTGTCTATTCAGCGCTGGTGTTTCTCTCTCCAGTTCTGCCTCTGTCCTGCTCCCTGCTCTCTGCTCCCTGCTCTCTGCTCCCTGCTCTCTGCTCCCTGCTTCCTGCTCCCTGCTCCACTCTTTTTTGTCTCCCCCTCTGCATGCCTGAATAAGGTAGGAAGGGGCAGAGCTATGGGGGGGGGGGCTGTGTAACGCAAAATGGGTCCAGAGGTGTGGGGGGCTGTGTAATGAAAAAGGGATCCAGAGGTATGGGGGCCCTGTGTAATGTAGAGGTCCAGAGATGTGGAGGGGCTGTGTAATGTACAGGGGTCCAGAGGTGTGGAGCTGTGTAATGTAAAGAGGCCCAGAGGTGTGGAGGGGCTGTGTAATGTAAAGAGGTCCAGAGGTGTGGGGGGCTGTGTAATGTAAAGGGGTCCAGAGGTGCGGAGCTGTGTAATGTAAAGGGGTCCAGAGGTGTGGGGGGAGCTGTGTAATGTAAAGGGGTCCAGAGATGTGGGGGGGTGTAATTTAAAGGGGTCAAGAGTTGTCACCCCATCAAAATGCTATAATTGGTGTTAAACTCACCCAGAGCTGATTTTCACGCCCCCTTCTGATTTCAAATTTACCTTTGGGCTAAAGCCCCTGGTCTTTTTCCCACCTAGCAACACCCCTGCATACTGCGTTTAGAGGTATTACTGATGCTATCAGTCCCCACTGGAAAATGGTGACTGATGTAGAGGCACCCACACTACTGCTGCACACTCGGAACATACACCTGGAAGTGTGGGTGGATCTGCCTTCCACGGGCATGTGCGTCACTTCCGGGTATCCTGCAGCCTCATATCCAATCCCTTCTAGGAAGTATCCCACAGCAGATGGTGTGGGCAGCGAGTGGCAGAGCCAATATTAATTAACCCCTGCCTATCCCCAATGCTTGGAGTATGCACCAAAGGGGCAGAGTGGCTATATATATAGCAGACTCACTGCATTCGTGCAAGAAAAAAAAATGTATATATATAGGAATCATTCATTTCTAAATAGGGTCTATACAAAAGCCATATCCTTACTACAATGTTCCTGTGAGGGGATAGTTGGCCACTTAAAACATATATAAAAATAAACATAAAATCAGTACAACAATTATTATGATATATGATTCCCAAATAACAATAATGAACAGGTATACGAGGGCCAAAGGAGATGTATTGGTACAGACACTCTCCAATGTGGGCAGATACCCACCCTACATGAGTACTTTAAGTAGTATTAAAAGATAAATAGTAATAATAAAAAATAAATATGAATAAAAATATTAATAAAAAAAAACAGGACAGGACCAGGACACCCTTGTACAGCACCATGTAGAGCTTATCGAGGAATACTAAGTGAGAGCACCTTTCTGGGCAGAACCTTGAATGGCACATCTTGTTGAGATTGGGCAGGATGCTAACAAAGAGACCTTGTAACCAGTGGTGTATTTAGGTTTTGTGCTGCCTGGGCCTGATTAAACTTGGGCACCCCCTAATTTAATTATGACCCACCCCTTCCTGTAAAGGCCACACCCCTTCCTGTTTATGACCCGCCCTGTCATCTGTAAACCACAGACCACAACCACAGTCTATCAGTGCCCATAAGTTCAGCCTCATCAGCGCCCATCAGTGCAGCCCCATTACTGCCCATCAGTGCAGCCTCACCAGAGGCCATCAGTACACCAGTGCATCATATCAGTGCCCATCAGGGATGCCTTATCAGTGCCATCTCATCAGAGGCCATCAGCGCAGCCTCATCAGTGGCAATCAGTGTGCCCATCAGTGAAACATATCAGTGCCCATCAGGGCAGCATATCAGTGCAGCCCCATTAGTTAAGCTCATCAGTGCCACATCTTGCCCATCAGTGCTGCCTCATTACTGCCCATCAGTGCAGTTTATCAGTAAGCACCTCTGCCCCCTTATCAGTGGCCATCAGAGCAGCATATTAGTGCCCATCAGTGCAGCCTATTAGCGCACATCAGTGCAACATATCAGTGCCCATCAGTGCAGCATATTAGCGCCCATCAGTGCAGTATATCAGTGCCCAGCAGTGCAGCATACCAGTGCTGCCTTATCAGTGCAGCCCCATCAGTGCATCTTATTAGTGCCACCTCATCAGTGGCCATCAATGCAGCCTTATCAGTGCCAGTACAGCCTCGTGTCATGTTTCTTTTAAGAAATTTGGACTTGTGTTTGCTGCCACTGATTGTAATCATATGATTATTTCACCTATTTGAATAATGACTAGGAGGTCCATAGTCATTATATAAATACGTGAAATAATCCTATGAGTACATTCAGTGGCAGCAAACACAAGTCCAAATATCCTAAAAGAAAGGAGTAATCTTACTAATCCAGTGACATATTGTGATAGCACATATGAGGTCCAAAATATTATTCCCATCATATACAATTAAAAGTCTTAATTGTATATTATGCAATTCAGTATGCTCGCTCAAGGACAAGGATGTTTAAAGAAATTAAATTATATTATTGACATGATGCCTGGCATACCCGGGGGCGGAGCAGGGTAGGTGGGGCATTAGGCTGCAGTGCCACACTTATTAGCATTACTGTCGGGCCAGTTGTATTAAGTGTGGTCAGTGGCCTGTGGTCTGTCCGAATGTACAAAGCGCAGGAATTTTTTTTTGCCTCCTATCCCTGACCTAACCTACATCACCTTCTGTCTTCACAGATGCATACTTATCTGGGTCTGATGGTTGAATTTCTACTGCTTGCTTACATACAATGGTGCAATTCCTGGCCATGACTTTCTATGGGACTGGAGGAAGATTTTCAGTAACAGAAGAGGAATAAGCACAAGGGACACATCCTATTGACTGTAATGTATGTCCCTTGTGCTGATTTTTCTGTTTTTGATTTTGGCTACACTTAGGCTGTAACATTAGTTTATAATCTTAATTTATATGTAGCACTTTTATGTTGTATTGCTTAAACTTTGTAAAATATTTATGCAAAAGATTTGATTGTCATGCTCAATAAGTCTGCCATGTACTGTAGTTATAAACTAGTGAAAAGAACAAGTCCATTCAAGCATTGGAGGCTGCTTATATTCCAGGACAGGTTTTAATACGTGTTGGTAAATCTCTGTGAGCAATTTCTGACTGATCTAATTTCTCCAAAGAAAAGTGAACATGTCTGAGACCATGTGTGCACAGCATGTGTTCATCTGCCAAGCGAAGGAGATGGATCCAAGTAGGTCCCCATGGTGCGTGAGTTAAACAATGATGAGCCAATCTCCCACCATGCATCATTCTCAGCGGGAGATCTGCCAGTCTGTGGCTACCTACATGAAAAGGAGTCCTTGTGTATGTGAATGTTTGTTCATCATGTGTATCAAAGCATTCTATTTGGCTCTTGTAGCTTTCTATTTGCACTATCCATTCTTCACAAGCCAGCTGCATATTTGACATCATATAGCTTCCAATTTATCATTCTGATATTACATACAAAATACTCAGGAGCCCACTAATTGATTTTTGCTGCTCACCTTTTCATGGATATCCCAAAGGTTTTAGCCTATTCAGTGCTGCAATTTGTACTGTCAAACACAAAGCAAGGCGCGGCATAGATTTTCTTTCCGAGGTGAAATATGTTAATGATAATAGAACCAAGAGGAAATGAAAAAAGCAGGAAAATAATAAGGATTCCAGTTGCACCTACTGCTTCCATCCAGCAGATAAAATAGATCATATACAGTATCACAGTGGTACATTTCCCTAGAGTTTAGCCTGCCTAAAGTTTCTTGGCATTTGGAGGCCATGTCAGCTGATTTGATCATCCACTATAATAATCTGAGAGCAAGCATTCACATGATAATCCAACTATCAATCCGTCTTCCATACCACCTAAATTATGTTTGAGATAGTAACAGTGTGTTCTGAAAGTTGACCAAATGTATGCATATTTTTAGAAAGAGTAATTCAAGTCTATTCTTTAGGCTGAACTTAATTTACAAAAAATAACAATGAAGAGAAAAGGTAAAAAAAAAAAAGAGAAACTTTTTGCTGCAATGCTCACCCCAGAAAGTCCTACCCACTTCTAGATGTCACCAGAATTATTCAACCAACTTCTTCTGACCCTAGGTTGCCCTTTGGAGTACACCATGATGCATGCCTAGGCTCAGAGTACTGCTGCACTGAATAGAGCGCAAGATTGTCTACTGCCGCCACTAGAGAAGAAAGACCCAAGATTTTACCAGACTGGCAAGAAGGCCCTTGGAAGAGAAAATATGTCTAATTTTATTTTTTCATTTTTAAGAGGCCCTCATAGGTATGTGGCGTGTAATTGGGAGTTATGTGAAGCTGAAGATTTGCCTAAGGGCTCTTTCACACAGGCGGACCGTTCAGATCCTCCTGTCCGTTTTTTTGGGCGGATCTGGACAGTCCCCCCATGCATCCCTATGGGGTATTGGATGTCAGAGGAGACATGTCCGCTGACATCCAATCCGATCTGTCAAATCTGGATGGATGGAAACCCTATTTTCCATCCGTCCAGCGGACCGGATCGGGTGGGATCGGATGAGAACGGACCGACGGTCCATTCCCATCAGATTCCCCCATAGAGATGGGAACTGACAGCTGTGTCTCCGCATACAGTGCAGAGAACAGCTGTCATCTTCCTGCTCCGCGGGGGATCGCCAGATCAATCCCCCGCTGAGATAAACGGAGTCCGTCCGACGGACGGGCTGTGTGAAAGAGCCCTTAAAATGAAAAAATGCATATGTATAGGCTCATTAAAGCGGAGTTCTGGCCACATAATCGATTTTGTGGCCATCCGCTTTCTTTTCGTCACCTGAAAAGGAAATGGATAGTTACGATTTTTTATTTTTTTTACTTACCGTGTGTTGTAGAAAAATATACTCACCTTTCTTCCACTTCCTCCCTTGGCGGCCGCGGTCCACGCCGTCACTTCCGGTTTGCAATGATTCCTGGGAGCTGAACGTCATCGCTCACAGGAATCAATGCGCCGGCCCCGGCCCCACTGGTCACTTCAGGTGCGGCATGCCCAGAAGCTGTGGAGGAATGCGGCGCCGCACCGGAAGAGGATCGCGCTGGCTTTAGCTGCCCACATCCGAGATGGCAACGCTGGAGAAGAAATTTTAAAGGTGAGTATTTCTTCTTGCAGGTAAGTGCGACCCGGGACAGTACAGAGGCTATCCATTGTGGAATGTACTAGCCCTGACTGTCCCGGGGATATTTTTATTGAAAAAATTTTTTCATGGCTGGAACTCCGCTTTAAGATAAGGTATACACACAGAATTTTTTTTATTCAACCAGTGGATTAAATGAAAAATTCTCACAGATTCCCTTCATCCACCAAAGTGATGTAGAAGCAGGGAAATCCCCTGCTGAGTTATTGTATTCTGATAGCGGGGACTCCCCCATCTCCGTCAGAATACACTGATCAATGCTGCAGCCATTGAGTGCAGCAGCTGAACAAATGCTGTTTTTCTAGCAGGACTATTCGACAGAAGCCATGCTAATGACTGTCTTCTGTCGAGCAGACAGGGCTACATGTCGTCTATGAAATTTCAGCCAGTTCCTGATGAACCAGCCAAATGTCCATACATATATACCCAACTTAAATCAGATTTTGAGATGAATTCTGATTAGCTGCTGTGGGCTGCTGCATTTTGCTTTATTGAATAAGACAAAAAGCCTATAGCATGATATAGCAAAAGACGAGTCACCTTTCTGTTAAGTGGTGATGGGCAAAATAATAGGTAAAAAGTTTAAAGCAGCAGAGTATGTTTAACCATGGGATATACTTCAGATAAATAATAGACAAATACTTGAAACGATGAATAGTCAAAAAGAATTATTGAGGAGAAGCATCAATTATTAAATCTGAACTCCAGCCTTACCTTCAATATTACACAGTTGAATAGGTTTATTTTCCTTTACTGAAAATGCTTAGTCTAATTTTATTGCACGCTGTGAATTTACCACAGAATTCATTAGAAGACACAGCAGGACAGATTCTTTATTTCTGGGCTGAAGGACATTCAGCATCGTTTATCCCTCCCTAGCCTGACTTTTCCTGGTCCACCCCTTTCAATCATTGGATTGCCGTTCTTTAAATCATGGAGGCTAAGCATCACAAGTGGGCATTACATAGGGTAGTGCTTATGCAAATGCATTTTGCCTAGAAATGGCCATTTCTTTTGACTAACACCCACCCATGAAGGGTTTGATAAATACATAACTCCTCCCAAGAGGCAGCCCACTGTTTTCATCAGGGCTGAGGGCTCTTCAGAGAACTAGGAGCTATGTGCCCTGCTGAAGCCCCCAAAACTGCCTGCACCCCATAATGAAACAGAGAGACACAGTGATGACATTGGTGGGTGTAAAATGCAGCATGTACTGAAAATGGAAAGTAGAACAGCACCTTTATTTATGTTCTATTGTGGGTTTTTTTGTTTTTTTTGGAGAGTCTTTTGGTGAGTCAGTGGGTATCATTTATCATGATTGATAAGGATCTGCATTGCTGGTCACTGTAATTGATGATGGATTTACATTGCAGGATATTTTTTGGAGTGTTTTATTTTCTAATACAAAATAACAAAATAAAAGAATGAAAAAGAAACTTGTCAAAAAGTGTGTTTTTATTTGTTATTTATTTATTTATTTATTTTTAAGTATGGGTATTATGTGGGGGGAAGGGGCAGTATTTAGGACCCCCTCATTTTTATAGGGATTTTATATAAATCCTCAGCCAACATAGATTTCAATAGGCACCTACCCGCAAACTCCCATAACCCTGACTTGGTACCCTTCCCATGTTGAGAGCAGCTAGCCTCCCATCCTTTTGTTTACATTCACATGTTAGCCAGAAATCCTCAAGTAATAGCTGGATAGGAATAACTCCCTGATTTGTAGGATGCCTGTGGCCACTGGCTCCCTAACAATAGGAAGCCCTCAGAATGAAGCTATAACATTTAGCTGGGCTAGTCCCTATACTCATGTAGTGTTACCCCTGCAGTGACCACTGGTTTAAACTGGTTCTCCCCCAAACAGTACAGAGACCCCCAGCCACCCAAGCAACAGTACATTCACTCAGGCTCCTTTAAACAGTCTAGGGGTTGTCTTTTTGTGATTTATTGCTGGTAAAACGTTCAACAGGAGAGGGATTAGGGCATGGGATACTCGCAAACAGTTAGTACATAGCAATTAGAGGACTGTCTTCTCCCTAAGCAACTGTTAACATTAGACAGTCCATGACCTCACAGCTGGGGACCATGAGGCAAGACTTGGCTACCATCTGGTAACCCTGCACCACTGCACAGCTATTGGTACTGGTACACAGTATAGGAGGGCACTCTTCTCTAAGCTCACAGTCTAGAACACTGCTGAGGATAGGGGAATGGCCAATATCAGAGAACCTCAATCCAAGCCACCTCTAGCACTTATATCCCAAAAGCACACAGTCACCAATAATCACTTCAGGGCCATTACTTACAAGTCCCCAGGACAGTTATCACCTTCCAGCTTCCTTCAGAAACGGTCCGATGAGTGAGATAGTTCTTCTCTAGACCAGATCCCTATAGTGAAGTCCTGCAATTGGTTCCAGATCACTTCCGGGTCCCATTGCCACCACTGAAACCTCATAAAATAGCAACACAGGCTGCCTCAGGAGCAATAGTCCATCTGGACCTGGAACTCTCTTCCTTGCTTCAGACTACTTAGCAGCTTCTCAGCCACCTTCTGGACACAATTCCCCAGGGATTGGCGAGGCTGGGTATTTGGATTCTCCCATCCTAAGTTCTAGAAGCTTTTTCTAAAGGCTGGGGGGGGGCAATCAAACTCCGAGCATGTAAAACCCTGAACAGACCAGACCAAACAATCACTGCTCCCTTAAAGCGGTTGTAAACCCTATAAAAAAAAAAATAAAAAAAAAAAACCTGCAAGACAAAGGCATAATGAGCTAGTATGCATCGCATACTAGCCCATTATGTTTAACTTACCTTAAAGCGAAGCCCCGACGTGGACCCCCGGACATCGATGCGGGCGCTGCCATGATCCCTCGTCGTCTCTTCCGGGTTCGGCGGCTCCGGCGCGCTGATTGGCCGGAAGAGACGGCTCCAGCGCGCTGATTGGCCGGAGCCGCGATGACGTCACTCCCGCGCATGCGCGCGGGAGTGATTTTTCCGGCAAGCTCCCGGCAACTTAATTGAAGGTCCCCCCGGACCTTCAGAGCGCATGCGCCGCTCGCGCGAGCGGCTGCATGCACTGTAAATATCTCCTAAACCGTGCCGGTTTAGGAGATATTATTTGTACCTACAGGTAAGCCTTATTATAGGCTTACCTGTAGGTAAAAGTGTCAAAAAGCGGGATACAACCGCTTTAATTACAGAAGGTGTAAAAGTGGAAGTTATAGGTATATAAAAGTTCAAAATTTATATTTTCCTGTTTTCAATATCTTTCCAACACTTTAATTGATTTATGCAGATGCTCTAGGCAATTTTTTCTACTCATGTTTTTCATTATTTTAACAAAGGCAAGAATAAGACTGAGAAATCGATTTTGTGGATAGATTTTCTCAATTATGAAGACTTTTCACAATCTTTTAACCCAGAGTTTATACCGCCCTGTAAATTAATAGTTTTTCACTTTAATTATCTATTACAAATATTTTCAAATTGTGTTCACCTTTAAGTATAAGACTCATTCCCTAAAATATTATTTCTAAAATGCCTTCAGAAAATTCAAAGGAAGAAAAGTTCTCTCCTTTTTTTGTAAAGAGTACTGGAGTTTTTTCTTTCTAGACTATTATGCAGATTAAAATCTGAAAACGCATCAACATTATTTGCATACGTATACTGTAATTATAACTGCAATGAACTGACATTCTGTTCATTAGTGCCAGGTCAGATTTTAACTGCAAAGTCTGTTGCTCTTTGAGTATTTTTAGAAACTCTACAGTCTATCTGCCAAACATCTGAGAGTGAAAAAAAAAGAAGAAAAGAAAAGAAGGGTTTAGTTATGATAATGCAGAAATAATTTAAAATGGACCACTGGGCACATATGAGAATTGATGACCTGTTTAGTCTAATGCTGCTCCTTCCATATTCAATCACAGGCTAAAGGCAAGAAAGTGACCAAGCTGTATTGCTTATTGCTTAATAGCTGTAGAGAAAAATAGGCTCACTAACCTGGCTTTGTAGCCTGGCAGGACTTTGTAAATGTCATGATTAGATGGGCATAAATACGGATAATCAGGTAAAACAGCTGTTGTACAATACATACATTTCAACTGTGCTATTGTGTATTTAACCGCTTACCTTGAGGACAATTTTAAAGGTTCACTTCACTTAAACATGAAAACTTTACACCTAAACTGGCAACTGTGCCTGCCTGTTGAGAGGCTCTAATTATCATGTGAGCATTCATTTTCTGCACTTGGCTGAACTGCTAGCTATTTCCCTATATCTAATCTAACTTCACAAGTTGGTGAAGGTTTCTTTGAGACTTTTGCAGCCTCTCCTACACATTTTTGGAATGAAAGAGAAGCTGAACAGAATCATGTGACAAGAGGCTCCGGTGTCCCCTTCTGCAAAAGATTGATAAATCCTGCTACATATCAGCTAAGAATATAAACTTAACATAAGCAGGTGGAGCTAAATGCATTATTATTGAAAGGAAGGAGGATATAGTGGACCTTGACCTCTAGGTCCAATAAACACATGAGCACAAAAGGAGTCCTCAAACTTTCTTAATAAAGAGCAAGGTCACTGGATTTCAGACTTTTTGGAAGGTTGACCGTGGACAGTGGGAGAAAAAATACAGACCTCAGTCTGCAATCAGCATAGGGCACACACCAAAAAAAGAGTCAAAATTAGCTGGAGCTACCGGGTGAAACTTTCACATCTTACAAAACATAACAAAACTCCTCCTTTTGTAGGTACCACAGTTAAAAAAGCACATAAATTCAATTCAATCTAACATATAAATATTATGCCGTATATTTATTAGAAAGTTGCAATCAGATGTAAATATATAAAAAATATTAAAAAGAACTGTAGCCCTCTCTTAACCAAAACTCACAGGTTTTTAGAAACCTGGCACAATATGAACATTCCGTGGTTCAGAAGACTCAACAATTGAAATATGGATATCCTCCCCAAACTATTTTTCAGACAATCCCCATCTCTGTTCCATCTGCATTTTTTCAAGATTTAGGCTCCCTTGCAACCCAAATTATTTGGCGGCAATGCTTTTCCAGATCGAAGTATAGGATGCTCTATGGTCTAAAATTACTAAGTGTGGTGGGCCTCCCGACTTTGAGCTATGTCACGCTTCAGCTTTAGTTTCATGCCTTTTGAAATGGTTCCTGCATCCATTCCCAAAGGCTTCCACAATGTTGCCCAGGAACCATAGTGGCTCATATTGGTCGATCTCCAAGCTTTCCCAATTGACTGTGGCTTAGTTACGTAAATGGTACCATTGGGATAGTCTGTATTCGCTCTCTACTGACCTTAGACCGCTTTCATATCTTTTATACAGCCCCCTTCTCCCGGACTGCCTTCTTGTATCTACGTTCGGACTAAAGACAGGTCGAAACTGGTCAAAGGCGGGTTCCCTTGTTAACACAACTTCAGGATCTTTTCATTACCATTTTACATGAGAGGCATTCTAGTTAAATTGGCTTATGAAACTTCAACTGTCAGTCTTTAGCAAATCTCTACACTCTAGGGGTTTGACGCATAGGTCCCTCGCAAAATTTGAAAACATGTTTTTTCTCAGAGGCTCCCCGCTAGTGTTGAGCGAACACGGACTGTATTGTTCGGGTCTGTACCGGATAATTGGATTTTTGTTACCCGGACACGGACCCGAAAACTTTACTGTATGTTCGGGTTTAAAATCTGTGTTCGGTAATTTTATTTCCTGCATGTAATGACGCTCTTTTGATGGCGGGCTTTCAACAGCCAATCAACAAGCGTTTAACTGGTGTGCCATAGAAGCCATCACAGCCATGCCTACTAATGGCATGGCTGTGATTGGCCAGCTGAAGTATGTGACCCAGATCTTTATAAGCTAGAGACACAGCGTGCTGTGCATCAGTCTGCTGTAGTGTAGGGAGAGAGCACACATAACGGTGCTGGCTGCTGCTGATTAGGGACAGACAGGGAAAAACAACATTGTGCCCGAAAAGAATGCAGGGACAGGTCGGAGTGTAGGAAGGGAAAGATATCTGAGCATTTTAGGGACAGGCTGGAGAGAGTAGGCAGGGAGAGATTAGGAGACACAGGACAGAACAATCGTCCGTTAGCGATCTACATCGATTTTGCTGTGTGGGGGGTGGTGCAGTGAACAATCTTTTTGCCCTCACTTGAGCCCACTGAGGAGGAGGAGGAGGGAGAAAAAAAATATTTTTATCAGTCTGTTGTGTGCAACGTTCAGCTATATTTTACTACAGAGTGCAGTTCTAATTTGCTATTTAAAAATTACAAATTTAAAGGGGAATTTTTTTTAAAGAGCATTTTCCATGCTCTTAACTACATTTTGCTGATATTTGCAGCACTCTAGTCCTTTCCATTGGTTTTTTAGAGCCATTTTAGTGCCTGAAAGTTCGGGTCCCCATTGACTTCAATGGGGTTTGGTGTCCGAGTAAAGTTCGGAAAAAGTCCGGGTCACGGACCCGGACTTTATTTTCAAGTTCGGCCGATCCCGCCGAACACAGACATCCTGGTGTCCGCTCAACTCTATTCCCCGCCACACTCTATTTAGTGTATGCGAAATAATCACGACACACATTTAACTGAACTTGAGCAGTTCTGCAAAGAAGAGTGGGAAAATATTGCAAAGTCTAGATGTGCAAAGTTAGTAGAGACAATCCCAACAGACTAAAGACTTAAAGCAAAAGATGTTTCAACAATATATTGACACCAGTCACATACTTTTTCCAACTCAGTGATTCTGTTTTTGAATGTATTTTATTTTTTTTTCTGACATGTTGGTGTTATATATTTCACTTAAATGTTATAAGTTGCACTGAGTAAATACATCTGGTTAAAATAAAACTGTCTATCTTCATTTCAGGCTGCAAAGCAACAAAATATGATTATTTTAAACATTGGGGGGTGATTATATACAGTATATACAGTACTGTCCATCTCAATCAAATCAAAAATAGATGTCTACTGCCAACAGTTAAGCATGGTGGAGGTTCCTTTCAAGTTTTGGGCTGCATTTATGCAAATGGAGATTTGGTCAGGATCAATGGGGTCCTAATGCTGAGAAATACAGGCAGATACGTATCAAGCATTTTTAATTTAATTTACATTCTGTTAATTGATAAAACATAAACTATTAACACTTCTATTTCTGAAATAATTTTTAATTTACTTAATTTATAGATTTTTTCTTTTTTCACAACCTGCCTAAAACTTATATACCTATATAACCACCCATTCTCCCTCTCCCTGGTAAGCATACCTATTGGAGTTCATTTACTAAAGGCGAATCTACTGTGCACTTGTACAGGTGGAGTTTGCAAGTGCAGTAGCTCCAGAGCTTAGTAAAAAAGGTAAAGATTCACACTAGAAAGAATACCCAATCAGGTGCCAAGAAAATTAAAAAAAAACAGCAGCTTTGCTTTCACATGATTGGATGATGGAGCAAGCAGAGCTTATCACATTTACTAAACTCTAGAGCTAATGCACTTGCAGAGTGCATAGTCTATTTCCCTTTAATAAATCAGCCTTGTTGTAACACAAACCAATGTGTTCCTGGTATCAGCTTTATACATAAAATACTGCTTTCCAGAAATGTATTCACACCTTTAATTCATTTAAAGGTTGCAGTCATGTCTCCCTTTCACTTTTTTCCTTAAGGATGTACTTTTTAAGTCTCCCCTGACATGCTTCATCCCTTCAGACCTTGCACCATTTTTGTTGTCCAGCTCTGGATTTGCTCTGTCCTACTAATATCTTTTTGAAACTCAGCTCTCAAAAAATTGACACAGTAGGGGAAATTTACTCAAACTGAAGCACTCAGAATCTGGTGCAGCTGTGCATGGTAGCCAACCAGCTTCTAACTTCAGATTGTTCAATTAAGCTTTGGCAATAAAACCTGGAAGCTGATTGGTTTCTAAGCAGAGCTGCATCCGATTTTGCACTTTCCAGTTTGAGTAAATCTCCCTCAGTACTGTAAATGGGGGTGAATGGCAAACTAAGTCTCTTCAACCAGATTTTGATTTAAGACAAATCTAATCTTTATATATGTATATGTAAGAAACTTTTCTTAAACAGTCATATCTGTAATTTAATAAATCTTATGACATAAATAAAATTAAAATTAACAACCATATCATAGTTAAAATAATAATTATAATAACATTTATTGAAGGAAGATAAACTATATGATGATGATGTAAAAACCTGGGGCAATTTTCCATGGATCCTTGGTGGGCAAACTATCTCTTTCAGCCTTTCCTCCCCAGTCTCAGTTATTCTTGATATCCCTGAAAAAATGCTTAAAAGCCGAAACGCGTCGGATTTAAAGATGTTTTCTCTGTTTCAATCCAGAATTGTGTATTGTACACGGAATACAGAGAACAACTCTTACAGTCACCATATCACCCTGTCACATACCTTTAATTTCTTATCCCCTCTTCATCACAGGGTTACTCAATACCCTGCACAAAATGTATATATTTGCACTGTAAAAAGAATGGTTAAACTTTTTATGCTATCTATTTCCTGCCTAAAAAATCCCAAACCCCCTTTGGCCTGAGGCACCAAAAAAATCGATATTAAGTCTTATAGGGATGTTGGCAAACTTATGTATTAACTTTGAACTGTTTAGAGAATCACACCCATATGTATCAGTTATTCTTGTTTGGCTCCGTCAATTGTTAGTGTGATAATAAAAAAAAAATTGGTTAATTGGCCCAGAACATTTTTGTTGAGCAAACAATCATTTTGTTTATGTGTAATAGTTTTTTTTTTTGTTTTGCCACTTACACTTTTATGAAATTGCCTGCCACTTCATGGGTAATCTTATCTGTTCATTGACCCTCTACAACATCAAATGCCGACTATTGTTATTTGTTCTTTATATCAAAGATGCACAACAGCAAAAATGTCATTCAAAATTCCTTTTAATGAACAACTGTAGCACAACTGGGACCTTTTATCTCAATTAAAAGCAGAAAAACCATCTGCCTTCTAATTAATTAAAACCATTGCAACTTTAGATACATTTTTTGGATGAATCAAAATGATGACTCTGCATATCCATTTTATTTTCTAGTCTGATAGTGTATTTATGTTACTGTATACTGTGGTCCACTCCTGGGTTTGGATATTCTGGACTTACACTGATCAGCCTTAACTTTATGACCACTGACAGGTTAAGTAAATGACACTGGATATCTCATTACAATGGCATCTGAAAGTTGGTGGGACATATTAGGCAGGTAAACATGTTGTCCCTAAAGCTGGAGTGTTGAAAGTAGAAAAAAGTGCATCACAGTTTGTTCTGTATTGGGCTGCGTAGCTGCAGACTGGTCAGGGTCCATGCTTACCCTTGTGCGTAACAAAAAGCACCTACAATGGGCATGAGAGCAACAGGAATGGACCACGGAACAATAGAAGAAGGTGGCCTGGTCTGATGAATCATGTTTTCTTTTACAGGTGTCTGTGCATCACTTACCTGGGGAGTAGATGGCAGCAGGATGCGCTATGGGAAAAAGGCAAGTCAGTGGAGACATTGTGAATGTTTTGGACAATGTTCTGCCATTTATGTTGATGTTTCCTGACATGTACAGCCTACCTAAACATTGTTGCTGACCAACTACACCCCATTAAGGAAGCACAATTCTCAGAAGGCATTGGCCTCTTTCAGCTGGATAGCCTTCCCTGCCACACTGGAAAAAATGGTTCAAGAATGGTTTGGGGAACACAACAATAAATTTAAGGTGTTCATTTAGCCACCAAATTCTCCATATCTCAATCCAATCAAGCATCTGTGGGTTGTACTGGGAAAAACAAGTCAGATCAATGGAAGCCCCATATCCCAACTTACAAGACTTAAAGGATCTGCTACTGATGGGTCTGGTGCTGTCAATATTTTGGAGGCAGAAAGGGGAACCTACTCAGTATTAGGTGGGTGGTTATAAAGGTTTGAGTGATGGGTGTATGTCTATACTAGCATATGTACAAAATGATCCAGCTCAAGAATATTAAGTACTGGACTGGTAATAAAAAGCCTTTCCATCACACCTGGCTTCTAATTTATCCATCAATATACAGTATATGCTTCATCTTTGAGACTCTCGTAGATTAAAGTTAGGACAGCATTATACAGAGTGCAGCATCCACATGTATGTGCAAATGTTGTACAACTAAAACCTCTTCTTTTTTTTTAAAGATAGCTAGTCAATGGAAATCTTACATTCCATCTCTATCTTCCAAGGAATCATGGGTGGAGGTAATGTAATATTTGCTGACCTCTGTGATATCAGCCAAAGACAAGTTAATACAATGTAACTACTTGCACAGAGTCTATTTTACCCCAGCACATTGCTATAAGATGGGTAGAGTGAACTCACCGGAATGCCACCACTGTCATGCTGCAGTAGGTGACTATTTCCATATGATTTGGCTGTGCTCCAGTATTGGGAGATTCTGGACAGCAATCCTTGGGTTTCTGGAGGAATGTTGGCCCTTCCAAATTTCTGCTCCCCAGCTAGATATCTCTTAGGGGACTTTGTAAAGGAGGATCTTACCAGCTCTACAAAGAACCTGCTGAGAATAGTATTTTTTTAATGGTAAAACAGCCTTAGCACTCAAATTGAAAGACCCTACCCCCCCCCCCCATCCATCAAATTTAGTGTGGAACTGGTTAACAAAGCATTACCATTGTTTAAATTAACATACGCCTCTAGGGGATGCCCCAAAAAATTCAAGAAAATTATCTTTCAGAATAAACGGAATTCAGAGAGCACTAGAAGTATTCCTTTTTTGCTTTCACATATCAAACTGTACTTACATCTGTACTCCCTGAGACTTAAAGGAGGAAGGAGGAGAAGGTTATCCCATTTTACTTATAGCACCATTGAGTGTAACAGCTTATCTGACTCATTGGAACACTTGAGTCAGAGAGTGAGGTAAGCTGCTATTGAGCACGTATTGAAGCACACAGAGCACTTGTGTGGATTGGAGCACCAGCACTTTATATTTGATATTTTCACGGCACGGAAGGATTATTTATTCGATTAGTTTTAACTCTATTTTCACTATGGACTTTTTTTTACACATTTAATATTTATATTTAAATATTTATTACATTTATTACACTTATTGATCTATATTTGCACGTTTACTTTTAGCAATTTTTTGGTATGACCATTGTTATAAACCTGAATATTGTGAATCTATTGGTATTATTTATCATTATTTATTTATCTTTGGTGGTGCAGTAATTTGTTATAAGACCATACAGCGGTTTAACAGGACAGGTTTCACTCAGAACAGGCCTCGCCATGGTTGACCAAAGAAGTTGGGTGAACGTGCTCAGCGTCATATTCAGAGGTTGTCTTTGGGAAATAGACATATGAGTGCTGCCAGCATTGCTGCAGAGGTTAAAGGGGTGGGGGGTCAGTCTGTCAGTGCTCAGACCATTCGCTGCACACTGCATCAAATTGGTCTACATGGCTGTTCTAAAGATGATGCACAAGAAAGCCCGCAAACAGTTTGCTGAAGACAAGCAGACTAAGGGCATGGATTACTGGAACCGTGTCCTGTGGTCTGATGAGACCAAAATAAATGTATTTGGTTCAGATTTTGTCAAGCGTGTGTGGAGGCAACCAGGTGAGGAGTACAAAGACAAGCGTCTCTTGCCTACAGTCAAGCATGGTGGTGGGAGTGTCATGGTCTGGGGCTGCATGAGTGCTGTCGGCACTGGGGAGCTACAGTTCATTGAGGGAACCATGAATGGCAACATGTACTGTGACATACAGAAGCAAAGCATGATCCCACCCCTTTGGAGACAGAGCTGCAGGGCAGTATTCCAACATGATACCGACCCCAAACACAGCTCCAAGGCAACCACTGCCTTGGTAAAGAAGCTGAGGGTAAAGGTGATGGACTGACAAAGCATATCTCTAGACCTAAACCCCTATTGAGCATCTGTGGGGCATCCTTAAATGGAAGGTGGAGGAGCGCAAAGTCTTTAACATCCACCAGCTCCGTGATGTCATCATGGAGGAGTGGAAAAGGACTCCAGTGGAACCTGTGAAGCTCTGGTGAACTCCATGTCCAAGAAGGTTAAGGCAGCGCTGGAAAATAATGGTGGCCACACAAAATATTGACACTTTGGGCTAAATTTAGACATTTTAACTTAGGAGGTGTACTCACTTTTTTTGCCAGCGGTTTTGGACATTAATGGCTGCGTGTTGAGTTATTTTGAGGGGACAGCAAATTTACACTGTTATACAAGCTGTACACTCACTACTTTACATTGTAGCCAAGTGTCATTTTTTCAGTGTTGATGAAAAGATATAATAAAATATTTACAAAAATGTGTGGGGTGTACTCACTTTTGTGAGATACTATATATATATATATATATATATATATATATATATATATATATATATATATATACACAGTAAAAGAAACATGAATAAAACAAAAGAAAAAACTTACCGGTTCAATAACATTTAAAATCTGGGCTCCCTTAGGTAGCCATAACATGACTATCACCCAAGACATTGGGCAAGTAAATTCCTGATCAGGATAATTCAATGACAGACAAAATAGCAGACATACCCAAATGCACGGGCACATCAAACCTAGGTTCCATTTTAAAATAATCCGAAACCCCAGTGTTTTTAAAATGATACCCAGAAAAATAAAGATTAAAATGGGGCAGCTGGAAGATGGTTGAATTCAAGGGGCCTGAGACTCTAAATGTAGCAAGCAATTATTTTTTTTTTGTATCCTGATAAACCCCTTAAACCAGTATATCATAAATAAAAAAAAAAGATAAATATATATTCACAGTTTATAGGATTTGACCAGACCCTAAGTTTCCAAAATGTTTCCTGGAGAAGAATTGTGTGACCAAAATGGTGAAATTCTTATGATACCTAAAACAATTTTTCCACTATGAAAAGTTGATTAGCTTGTTCAAGCTATTATTTTTTTTATAGTGTGGCACACAGTACTGATGAATAGCATGCATCAGCACTGAAAGTTTCCTTCCATCTACACATTTTATAGTGAGGCGATTTCTAATATCTTCAGCCCTGACAGAGTTTATTTGTAAGATGAACAGCCTCAAGTCTGTGTGAGAGAAGAACTAACACAGTCTAACTTCACTTATGTTTCTCACAAGGAAAATGAAAAGTGGAGCACAAATATTTTAACTTGTTGATGCGGTAAAATGTACGGATATTAAAAATCGTAAATGAAAGAACTCCATTAAGAAGCTTTCTTCCTTACTTTTGAAATTTTTTTATTAATATAAAAAAAAAGACTAGACTTGTGTTCTGTACTGTATGATCAAGAAACAGTATTTTGTTTGCACATTATTGGATTATAGCAAAGCTTCACCCTATTCACCAAGCTAAGGAGAAAAATCCCTTGTAAAGTAAACTGCCCTTTTGTTTTTTGTAAATTAACCCCAAAGTTGTGCTACACTAAATTACTCCCCCTTGTGCTTTCCCTAATGCTACATAAAAGGTTATTTAGGGAGAGTGGCAGAAAAGTTGGGCCAGCATAGACAGTAATTAGACGTTCCCAGAAGAGTAGAGGTCTGTTCCATGCAAGGAGGGAGTGGGCTGTGCTAATGAATTGACTCTTTCTGATGTAGTCTATTTTTTGCAAGTTCAAAAGCACATTGCAAGTCAAAAATTAATCATTTATGGAAAGAAAACAATTGAAAAAAAAAGAAAAAAATACTATGAGTAAGCCCTTAAAATGCACACCTTTTGCCATGCGTTTACCTGCAATTTTTAAGTTAAAGTTCAATTAAACCTACAAAAAATCTTTCAGTTTTATGTGGATACAGGCAGTCCCTGGGTTACAAACAGGATATTTGTTTTTAAGTTGAATTTGTATGCAAGTACATTTTTTAAGTTAAATAAAAAAATAATAGTTAAGTTTTGGATAGCATAGGGAAGGGTTAACACCCCTGCCATGTTTGTTTTGCTGTCTGTGCCCCTGTTCAGAAGATTTAATCTGACTTTCTGTCTCTGTGGCAATTGGATTTTGAACATTTTGGGTTGTCGTGTACACATGGATTGGTGATAAACCTTCAGTGGAGACACCTTTTTCCTATGATAACTGAATTTCCCTTCCTGGGGTAGATGTCCTCTCAATTTCTGTTGTCTCCCACCATTTGTAAGTATGCGGTGTATGTAAGTCGGATGTATGTAACTCGGGGACTGTTTGTACTAGAAAATTATTTTATGGTTTCTGTCTGCTCTCATAGACACCAATATTTCAACTCCTAAGATCCCGAAGAAAATTGTCTGCTCTCATAGACACCAATATTTCAACTGCTAAGACCCCCATAAAAATTGATGGTGTCATGGTGCACGATGTAAAATAATTAAGGCATATTTATTTTTATTTTTTTGGACAAAGTAACGGTTATAACTCATCTTTTTTTTTTGTCATCTGTGTCTCTTTGAAGAGATTTGCCTTTACCTGTTCTATGGCCAAAACAGAACAGCAAAGGGACTTCCGGCGCTAACTGTGATATCTCTCACTCTCAGGAATGAATAAAGTCAAGTTACCGTGTTGTGCTGCTGCTAATAAATGCTGATTCAGCATACGTCAGTGCATGGGGGGAGGGGCAGGAGCGCTATCCCATGGTACATAGTCTACAATGTAACTCAGGCAGGCTTGATGGAAAACCTTGAAAGGTTTATTTATTAAAAATATATAGTGATGATTAAAACATAATACAATGTGTTCCAAACCAGATCTGTGGCGTTGCTGGGGGTCACAGGATGACCGAGCCGCTGGGTGAGCTGGAACTGTGTAGATGATCACAACAGGGAACCAGGCAGGAGGGAGAAGGATCTTTTGTGCCAAAAGCAGACCGGACCAGCCGGTAGGGTGGCGTGGCTTCCTCCCAACCGAAAGTGTGGCTGCTCGCACTGGAGCAGTGTAGACGTGCCGTGGAGCCGCCACCCGGAGGTATCCACAGTGGAGGCCGCTACCCGAAGTAACGGTTATAACTCATCTTTTTTTTTTGTCATCTGTGTTTCTTTGGAGAGATTTGCCTTTACCTGTTCTATGGCCAAAACAGAAAGTGAGAGGAAATCCTTCCAAAGTCATGGAATCCCTGGCTGTCACCAGGGTTGCCAAAACAAGTGTCACCATTGGATGATTTCCCCTCTATTCGTGTTCTGGGAACAACCCAAAACCTGATATCTTCTTTTCTTTTAGTAAAACAGGACATATAGAGCAGGTGATTCTCCCTAATGTGGACACAGACTGCAATAAAAACCTAGAAGGTGTTTTACGTTCTCTCCACTCAGTCCAAAATAAAAAAAAAAGTTTTGCCTTTAGTTGTACTTTAAGTAATCCAGCAAGACAGTGACATCCTAGTTATGGCCCTATAAGATCAGTGGATGACACAAGTAATTATGGGAAATTGCTGCTGCAGTCTCCAAGAAAGCAAAAGAATGAAAGCAATTCGGCCAATTACCTACCAAAACCTGAAATATCTTTGTTGGGTTGAGCTGGACTTTAATCTAATCTGCTTGCCAAAAGGATATTTCTTTTTATTCCCCATAAACTCAGTTCCAAGATATGTGAACTTCTGCAGAGTTGATAGCAGTTCACCGCAAGCCTAAATAAGGCACTGCACTGTTTTGTGACAATGTACCCGAGTCTGAAAAGCCTGCATATCTAGCAACAATTTTGCAGTGTAACGGTTAATGAGCCACCGACAATGAGTGCGAATAACAATGGAACCACAAGTGTCTTTGACAGTGCTCTTCCAGAAAGCCATGCCATCTCTCTGTACCTGATTAAAAATAATTCTCTTTTTCTCATAGCAAAAGAAATAATTTTATTTTACTGAACATCCATCAAAGGAAGAAAAAGTCTTGGCAGGTTCACTGGTACAGTGACCAAGAAAAAGAAAGGCAGATCTCTCATCTTCAGTAGAAAATGATTACAGATCTGTCCATCTATTTTCAACCCCTAAACGGCATTAGACTGGCTGAGAAAATGAAAGAAATCTCACATTTGCTTTGTTTCCTGTGACTCCAGCTAATATAAAAAATATATATACATTAGATTGCAGTTTATGACAAAATAATCATTTCTAGCAGCTGGTCAGCCTAAAATATAGTTTCGAAATTTAAAAATACCCTTCCACAGTTTCATACACAGTCAGACTTTTCTATGAAATTAGGAACATGCATACAGTCTATCAGCAAAACAACAATATACTGAATTGCTGATGAGAAGGTTACTACATATCTGCTACACTTTCCATTATTAACTGACAGCTGTTCACCAAAAGAGGTCCACAAATTTAATAAAGGTATAATTCAATGTCACACATATGGACCTAGATAGCCTGGATATAACATATTTTTTATGTTCTATATTAAACATTTTTATTGTGGCTGCTAAATTTATTCTAACTGTATAAAAGGTCAATTTTTATATGTGCACAATGGATTATTGCATATTCTAGGCCATCAATATAGTATACGCTGCACAAACAAATAAAGTAAAAAAATAAAATGATGTAAATATAGACACACACAAATACAAGCCCATTTACTCTTCACCGTGCCGTTTAAATAAAAGAATTAAAAAATCCAAAATAAAACAACATAAAAACAAAATAAAAAATAAATAAATACCTATTCAGGTTTTTATTGTTCACTCTCATCAACGATTACCAACAGGCAATGCTGCTACAACATTGCAAAATTGCAGTAGAAAATCATTATAATTGCAATAATTGTACCATATAATCAAGGGAGATTTCTATGGTCTAGCTCCCACGCTTGGATTGGTTAATTACTTCATTTGTTCAATAGTTACTATTGCAGTTACATTGTACAAAAAAGGATTTGTACCATACTGTATTTATAGGCATGCTTTACTGAAGGAGAATGCAACGTTTAACCATTAACTCTATGAGGAGTTGATGTTGACTACATGCTTCACAGAGGTTAAATTCTGCTGACTGCTATCATCCAATCATGTCCAACCAAAAAAAAATGGTTTTGTTATTTTCCTTGCGCATGATTGAATATTCTTTGCAAAGTGAAATGTCATCAAATTATTTGACCTTGGGAGAAAATTCCCTTGAACAGTTCAACTTCCCTTCCAAAATGAACAGCCTATTTGCCATTCAGTAAATCAGCATCAATTTTTTTGGGATGGTGCTGGTAGGGTGTGGTTTTAGGAAAAGCTGGAAACCTGGAATTTTAGAATTAGGGACAATAATGGGTGCGACATAAGGCCACTAGGCTCAGGGAGCACATTCTGCCCTTGAAGCATTCTGTAGATAGTATCAGTTACATACAAAGTGCACAGTCACCTGATCTTACTTCAGCCTAGCAAATGCACATAAGTAATTAGTTGTTATAACGCACTGCATTGGTTGCTATGAGCAGTGCCGGGACAAGGTCATCCAGAGCCCAGGGCGAACGTGCCAAATTGCGCCCCCCCCCGCCAATATGTATGAGCATTATGTGTCCATAAAAATCCCCCTCCCAAAAAAAAAACCTCTCATAACACATATGCCTCTAGCACAATCCCTCCCCCCCCAACAAAAAGAAACTCCCCCCTCCAAACACAAATCCCCCCCCCACTCCTCTACCCCTCAAATTTTCCCTCCAAACACAAATCCCCCCACTCCAAATCCCCCTCCCAGCACAAATTCCCCACCATTAGTTCCCCATCCTTGCACAATCCCCTCCAAATGCCCCCCCCCCCAACCATCCCTACTGCCACAAAACTCTCTCTAAAAAATGTTTCCCTCTTGGAACAAATCCCCCCCACCATATTACCTTATGTAGCACAAGCCCCCAAAATCCCCCAATACTAGCACAAATCCCCTTCCCCCAACTCCCTTCCCTCAAATAACCACTCCTAGCACACCTCCCCAAATGTCCCATCCTAAAACCATTCTTACCCCCTTCACCCCTGTTGAAAAAAAAAAGCATTCCCCTCTGGGTGATCTCTGTACATTGCAGGGATTTTAACAAACTTTGTTGCAGATTCCTACCTTTTGTCATTCTGAAGGAATCATTGTTTGTTACTCTGTGCCTCTGTGCTTAGTGGGTCAAATGGGGTGGTTTCATAATTATCTATCAGCTGTGGCAGCTGCAGGGCTCTAATGAGGAAAGCTGCTGGGCCTGCATCCCTTTAGACGTGTTCCTATTGGGAGTATCTCACCAAAAATGACATTTTTGTTGCAGGGTATGCCAAAAATCTGACTTGTATCTTAGGCAGACTTTTGGGAAAATTGGTGAGGCAATCACACAAGCAGGAAATGATGTTTCTGGAGGTGTGGTCAGTATACATTCTGTGTACAGAACACCTCCATGTAGCCATATTGCATTGCATTTTCAGAAAATTACAACAGCTGCAGATTGAAAAGGAAAGGTCATTTGTAATAACATTCAATTATAATATGATTTGTGTTGCAATTGTATACGCTATATTGTTTTTTCTTTATTAGCTGATTTTTCTTTCCCCACGAAAGTGGAGTTACCCTTTAAATGGTTAAATTTACTAAATAATACCTTAAAAAAAATTCATACCATCTACATAAAAGCATTTTTGTTTTCAACATCAGAAAGCTGTCTGCAAAAACTGTTATCTATTTCTAGCTTTCTGTGGTATAAACAAAAATGACAGAAAAGTATGAAATCTTTGAAGTAATTAATTGCTGGAATTAAATCTTTAATGATTCACTAATCATCTTATTGCATTATTACCCTTAACAAGATTATAAAGACCATAAAAAAACACTTTAATGAAGTAGTAAGGCTTCCTTTGTTGCCCCCCCCCCTTCTGCAAATGCTAACTGCCTGGCTGTTATGCTGATTTAATGGATTGAGGTCAGCAATGTCATCCTCATATATTTCTCAATGTGAAATACTGTTAAAATGCTATATGTGTTTGCTAAGTTCACTCTCTCTATTGTGCACAGGTGAAAATATTTGTGTTGCTCCTCATTTCATTGTTTTTTTTGTTTTGTTTTTTTTACCAGACAATAAATTATGTCTTTATGAGATGCTCATTACTGTCAATGACAATGATCAGAACTGAATTCTAAGGCCAACTAAACTTTCAGTTTAACCACTTGCCTACCGGGCATTCAAACCCCCTTCCTGCCCAAGCCAATTCTCAGCTTTTAGCGCTGTCCAACTTTGGCTGACAGCTGATCAAGTGGTAAGGGTCCGGAACTGAGAGCGGCAGCTCATGCATGGGGGGACGTACATGGACGCCCTCCCGGCAATTAAGGTCCGCACTGTAGCTGTCTTTCAGCTATATCACAGACAGGAAGTGGTTAAATCAGCTAAATACATTCCAGATGCATAAAAAATAAAAGGTGTTCAAAGTCGTACATTTCATTTTCCTTTGAAAACAGCCACAGTCCAAATAGAAAAGATTGTCACCTGCCAGCTTGGTGCAGAGACTCTTGTTCTTTTTTTTTTTTTAAGCAGCACTGATGCCTCCTCTGTTGTTCAGAGCCTATGAAATCAGCAAGGGTGCAAATTTTGCACATTGGAAATCCATAGGTCTGATTCATAGGGGGTGTGTTGAAGCTCAAAAGAAGAAAATTGTTGCGCACCACCACGGAATCCGACGAAGAAAAGTTCCTTTGTTCACATAGGTGGTACAAGGTACATTAGGGTAGGATAGTAGACGCGTTTCACACGACTGCTACGTGCTTGTTAACTCTGAACAAGCACGTAACAGTCATGTGAAACGCATCTACTGTCCTACTGTGCTGTACCTTGCACCACTTATGTTAATAAAGGAATTTCTCTTCATTGGATTCCGTTGTGGTATGTGACCATTTTCTTCTTTAGCACCCACCTTGAATCATGGACTTTGACTAGTCTCAGTGGTGTTATCTCTCTTCAGTGTGTTGAAGCTCTCTAGAGTGTGCTGGTAAGAGGAAAGGCGTTTCTACACTGATTTCCTAACATAATAAATTGTGGGTCTCTAAACAACTCTTTTTATGCATCTGTAATATATTTAGTTGATTTAAAATAAAAGTTCAATTTAAGTATGCACATAGACAATTTTATTGTTCCAATCATATCTTAATGGCCACACAGGTTCTATTGCAATGTGGAGAGCTGTATTATACAGAAAAGGAACATATAGCCTCCACCTGTCTGGTTTTGAAACAAATAGTTTAATTTGAACCCCTCTTCCGGGGTCATAGATCTGTGTCCAAGTATCTTACATCTACAGACCAGAACACGGACCTAGAATGAAGAAAGGTTGGATTGCTTGTTATAGGAAGTCTTTTACTTCTGCCTGTCTCCTTCTTTATAATAGCTGCTTCACCACTGCTTAGAAACTGAAAAAAGTTCAATGGCACAGAAAAGATTTCCCTGACAAGAAAGTTGTCTGTGATGACTGGCATCAAGGGCAAATTGTGTCTTGGCAGTAATCCTCGAAGGCAGTAAAGGAAAGGTTCTGGGATCAACTCTAGCAGAATCCTCAGGCTTCCTTGGTGTCTTTGAGTTTATCTCTGGCTGCAGAAACAACTCAGTGGAATGTGCTCTACACCGAGGATAAGGTGGTAACCTCAGATACATAGGAATTTTGATGTTTCTTTAAGAAAATGTTTGTTTGTTTTGTGTTGTTTGCAGAATAGAAGATTTTAAAATAAATATGCTACATGTATAGCATTAAAAATATTCATATTATTAACTAGATTGTAAAAAAAGACACTTTTCCATCATGTAAAAAAATGTTGGTTGATTTACTAAAAAAAGTAGAGCATTTTCCCTTTCAAAGTGAATTTTCACTTTGCAAAGGGAATTTCTGTTGAAGTTATGCTGTCCTCACTCATGCAATCATGTGCAAGCAAAAATCCTTTCTTTTTTTCTTTATTTTAATTTTCCCTGCACACCTTTGTATATTCTTTTTCAAGTGAATTTTCACTTTCATTAACCTACTTCACTAAGTATAAATTCACTTTGAAAGTAAATATGCTGTATTCCTTTAGTAAGACAAGGTAAGAGGGGGCAATTGGTTACATCTCACTTAACACATGCTTAGTCTTGTAGAATTTTTAGAATCAATCCATTCAAAGAATTAAAAACAAAAATAAAATTTCTTTGAGGTTTAATGTATACACACCTAAGGAATAACCTGCAGCAAGCATTTTCAATCTGTTTGCAGCTAAGTTCCACATGTGGAATGGTCCATTGGTTGCACTAGGCAATGGATGGACATTTGTGCGGTAGTGGTAGCGGTGATGTCTTATTGTCTGTTAGGATGCCAGAGGCTGTGCGTAACCAATGTATCCTTCTTTCTTGTAAGTGCACGTCTTTACCAATAAATAGTTTTTTTTTTAATGTCTGCGCAATGAGTTGTTTCCTCCTTTTTCATGTGTGACATAATGAGCTGGAGTGTGGATTACTAGCACAGTTTCATGTTAATGAGATGGGGTTTATCCATCCATGCTGAGGGCCTGGATTTGCTAAGAAAGTGTCATCCCATTGATGAGGCGCTCTTTGTTTGCATTGAAAAAGGCTACAAAAAGGCTGTGTTAGAACTGCAAAGGTCGATCCATCTGGTAAGAAGCAAATCCTCTTTTGTGCATAGTGGAGAACGGTGTATTTAAATATGATCACAAATATATTCAGGAAGAATCACCTCTGAATGGTTGTTGGAAACCTATACCTGATCACACTATCTTGTGCATGGGACTTTTTTTCATCTATTTATTTAACCATGAACTCGCTTTTGGTTTAATTATTTTACTTCCATCCAGGGAGGATGGAAATCCCCAACCAACCCCAGGATAGATGACGCCAGGAAGGGATGGGAAGGGAAGAAGGGGAGGAGTAAACCACCCGATGCAGAAAACCTTGATGACCTCAAATACCAAGATGACAGTCCTATTTGAATCAAATTATTTATGGAACTGTATCAATGCATATATGTAACTTATGCCTATTGTGTTTAGCAGAATATGATTTCCTCCAATATTGGTCCTGAGGAAGCTACGCAAAAAAGCAAAATGCGCTGACCAACGGAGGTGACCCAGTGTTACAGACACGCTTCTGGAGTATTGGAACCCAGGATGTACTAAGCAAGGGAGGTGCTGTATAAGGGTCATATTCTGTATCCACACATCTGTATGATTTTAATGTTTTCTTCTTTGTATCTTTGGATGTTTTGCAAACATCCTATATTTTTAATAATATGTGTATCAATAAAATTATTGTGATACTTTTATAAAATAAATTAAGTTGGTCTCATGCTATTGCCAGTAAACTCCATCTATTGCAGGACTAGGTCCTGCATTTTTTTGTCTATTTTGTATATTTTGGGATATGGCATGGTTAGAGTTTAGCAAAACTATACTCCCACAAAAGCTACTGGCTCAAAAACGTTGATAAATGCCGAATAGCCATGTTTTTCAGCATTTTTTGCCGTTTTTCAGCTTTTATCAGAGTTAGAGTATTTTTACAGCTATAAAAAAACTCCTCGCAAAACCAACTAGTTCTGTTTTTTTCTTTTCCTGCCAGAAAATGCCCCTGCCAAAAACTGCTGATAACAGCCTATGTGTGCATAACAACCCCGCTGACGAAGTCTCTGACGCAATGCGTATGGGGGAGGAGCCTGTTCGGAGTACGTTGATTACTGGAGGTGTATAGGAAACTGTGTATGACGCTGTAAAGCCCGCACTGCTTTAAGTGCTTTTGAATTTAAGTGGAATTTCATCGATTTGAGAGGAATAAATAGCCTTATTCAAACAGAGAGCATTAGATCTGTTTTTCTTTTTACACCGGATTCCTGGCCAATTCGGAGGGATAGCTGGAGGCGGTGAAAGGAAGGGGCATCAGGCTGCTATATATATCCCAAAGCGTGTTTGACTCTCAGGAGTCTAATCCTAAGGTGAGCTGCTTATCTTGCACCATCCACTGGGAGCACTGGAGTGAAGCATGCAGCACTTTGATTTATAATCACAGATGAAGATAGTTTTGTTCATTTTGATTTCACTTTATGATCCACTGTGAATTGGGACTATTTAGATCACTTGATATCACTTTTAATAGAGTTGATTGAATAAGATTGATTTTGATATTTGATTTATAACCTATTTGACACATTGATTGATATTTTCACTTTTTGCAACACTATTACTTATTGACATAGGATAACATGCTGGGGAGTTTATTGGCTGCAGAAAAAAATGTCTGATGCCAAAAACAGCCGCTGTAAAAACGTCCAGTGTGCATGAGTCCTTAAAGAAGGGGCAGTCAGTTACAGACCACAGGTGTAGGGGATTTGGTGTCCTCCCATATTGATGAGTTGTTTCACACGGCGTTGGTTGCATTATGCAACTGTTGAACATTTGGAATGGCATTATTCATCTATAAAAGATGTATAACCAGCAGAAGAGGCAGTCAGATATGAACCACAGTTGTACAGGATTTGGAGTCCTCCCATATTAATAGGCAAAGTGGCCATTGGCCAAGAACATGCGTATCATTGACTTATTAGCTAAAAGTTAAAATGAGCAGCTGATAGAATCCCTTGCCTGAGCAGTGGTTACTGAGGAGTGTTCCTGGTGATTAACCCCTTGGGGAAATCGCTATTCATTTCATTTTCAGGTGAGCGCGGTGTATTCACTGGTGGAGGGGACTGAGTTTTTTCCTTATTTCCTGCACAACACGAATTGGATTGGGATCTTGCTGTCTATGGACTATCTTTTTATCTTTTTATCTTGCGCTGCACTTTATTGTTTATGGAATATTTTATGAGATAACAGTGATTTATCTTTTGTGTTCAGCTGCAATATTTTATTTGATTTTACATCATTTGTCTGCGCTGATTAATTTTTGTATTAGGATAAAAGTTAAAATGGCTCCTAGTAATGGATCAGGTGAAATTATATTCAGAGGTTGACATTGGTGCTCCAAAGTAACATTATGTTTTGTGAAAAACAAGTGACGATAATAGAGAAGTTTTAGTCCCCGTTCACACTGGGGCGACCTGTGAGGCGACCTGGTCCCCTCACAGGTCGCTGTAGGTCGCCTTCCATAGGGAAGCTGCGGACCCGTTCTAATAGGAGCGACACAAGTCGCTCCGACTTAGAAAAAGGGTCCGGAGCTTCTTTGGGGCGACCCGGAGCGACCGTCATAGACTTCAATGTTATGAAGTCCGTGCCGGCCGCTCCGAGGTTGCGGCGCGCTGCTCGCACCGCGACCTCGGAGGTCGCCCCAGGAAGTCGGATCGCCCCAGTGTGAACTGGGCTTCAGAATGTAAAGAAAAATAAATTATACTTGGCTTGCACCCAACTGCTAAATAAAGTGCTGTGTATCGAAAGACATGCCTGAAAGAACATTCACTCAGAAAATATACCGTAGGTCTGTGCTAGAAATTCTAAGGATTTTTAGAGAATAGTAAAGAAGTTCATTTACACTATTTCCATTTATATATTCACCTGGTTATCAGGAAAACTGTTCCCTGTCAGGTATTATTTAAATCTTGGAATCTTCATTGCTTACAAAAACGAATACAATGAGGTCTTACAAAGTTTCAACACAACTTTTTTTTCTGCCATAAAAAGGGCTACCCACAAAATCTGAGAGCAAAGATTTGCTTCACTATATCTACACCCTTTTACAAATACAGTTTGCAGTGTCTTGTAATATCTTTCTCATGTTAGTCTTTTTTTCACAATCCATGAATCCAGGAAATAAGTCACAACTGGCGACGTAGAGCCGTAGGCACAAGCTATTTTGGCTTAAATGGTTGACTCATCATAAAAAATGTATCTCCTATATAACTGTTAGGTATTATTTTGAGTCAGGGTTTATCTACCTGTAACCCTCCTTCTTTCTAATGCTAAACATATCACAGAAAATGCATATATTATTCCAAATTCCATCAGAGATTTCAAACCATGCTAACAAGAGGATTAGCAGAAGCTTAAACAGATATAAAATTTGTCCTGTCTTTAAAAATAATAGAAATGCAATCTGATCTCCAGGCACACTCTCCTATACAGTATATTGGTAGGCCAAGCCTATGTCACACTACAGCCTATGTAGAGCCTAAAATGTATACATTGCATGATGTAAGTATCTTCATTGGGTCACATGTGTATATATATGCTGTATATATAAGAATTATAATTAAAACAATGAGCTGATCACCTTGATTCATGGTTTGATGGGAACCTAAATGATCAGGCAAATGTGATGTTTTCCACAACTGCAATTGGTTATGTTACTTGAGCCTGCTCATGCAGAATTAAGATGTGCATGATCTGCTTTGGATCAGGATAATCAGCACAGTTATATTCAAACAAATAAGCAAATCACAATTTGAATGACAAGTATCTAATTTACCCAAATTAGCCTATCCGTGACCAGTTCCATATTGATGCACTTATTTTCTAGATCAGAATCCCTTTTTTTGCCTAAGTGACTCTATTCTTCGAAAATTGCATAACTATCCATTTTATGAAATATCAGAATTCTATAAAAAAATAAAAAAAAAATCTAATTTTAAAGTCTATATTGTTAGATTAGGAGTTAGCGTACACATCTTATTTTAACACCAGGGTCCTCGTTTTTCAATATTCCCACCTTCTACTCTCATTACTATCAATTGTCTCCTAGGTGTAAAATAATTAAATAATTCTGTCTCATATTGAGCTCAGACAGTGAACCATTATGGTTATCTCCCATATTACGTATTTATATTTTGTTGAATCAGCCAGCTACTCCACTCTCACCATGCTTTTCATTATGTGCCACAGCACGTTATAATACTTTTAGATTTAATATAACATATCCTAAATGGAACCATCCAGGAACTGATGAAACAGAAGTCATTTGAAACACGATGATTCCTATATTATCAAGTCAGCGTAATGTGGATGCATATTATATTGCAAGCAAACAATTACATTAATTGGTAATGTTCATTTACTTGAATGGTAAACATTTCAAGCTTATTTAGTTTTAGGGACCTGCAGGTTTAAAATTACCAGCGCAGCAACAGCATTTTAAATATGCAGAGGG
This sequence comes from Pelophylax lessonae, assembly GCF_965119305.1. Lineage (NCBI taxonomy): Eukaryota > Metazoa > Chordata > Amphibia > Anura > Ranidae > Pelophylax > Pelophylax lessonae. Next base: position 66,290,531 of record NC_138777.1, read on the forward strand.
AATAAAATATTATGAGTATGTGGGAACAGCAATACTCTGACTCATTAGATTATAATAAAGCACCCTGATAAGCAGAAAACTCTGGTAAACATGACATCTGACTCTCTATATAGCCTATAAAGCTGCTGTATGTGTAGACGAAAAGATGAAGGGGAGAACTCAAGGGAAAAGCAGTTTGAAATTTCCCAATCTAGCAACAACTATGTTGACCCCAGGCCACCCTTTAGATCTGCTACAGTCCTATCACAGCGGAGCTGATAAAGTTCAGCCATAAAATAGTATGTGGCTTCGAAGTTGGAAAGTGGAGCTTGTTGTGGGGAAATTTGTGCTGTTTCTCTTTCACAACACACCAATAGGGCCTTTTTATACATGCGCAAAAGAGATGTTGGAAACAGGTGGCAGAGATGCTTTTTTAATGTCCATGAAACTGTCCACCTACACAATAATAATGCGGCCACACAGGATTTTAGACATTCTTGTAGTCAAGATGTTTCATGGTGTGGCATATTTAATTGATCATGTTGGGTTTTGCATGCTGTCTTCCAAACGCAACCAATAAAAAGTCAATACGACTTTGCCGCAACAGTAGCTATGACAGTTAAGGCACAGGAAATCAATGTCAATTTCTCCATTTTAGATTAAATAACCCCCCACCCCTGCAGATAAAAAAAAAAATTAGGCATGCAGGAAGCAGCAGTATCACCTTCAACCGGCTGTCAACCATGGTTTGAAAAGATATCTACTGAGGATCACTTTTCAGACCTCAGTAAAGTTTTTTGCCCATATAAAAGAAGAGCCCTAAGGGCTCTTTCACACGGGCGTTTCTTTTTTTTTTGCCCGATCAGGTCCTTTTTTTTTTTTTTGTAACGGACACGGATGACACTTGTGTCATCCGGTCCGTATGTCCGTTTTTCATCCCATCCGTTTGCGGATGAAAAACTGACATAATGCATGTCTATGTAAATACGGATGTCTGCAGGTGACACCACTGACATCCGTTTTTGCTTCCGTTCCGTTTTTTGAAAGGAAGAAAAAATAGGGTTCTCCTCCGTTCAAAAAAACTCAACTGAACTGAACTGACAAAAAACGGATGTCAGAGGATGATCATCCGATGACATCCATATTTACATAGAGATAAATTATGTCTGTTTTTCATCTGCAAACGGATGGGATGAAAAACGGACATACGGAACGCCCGTGTGAAAGAGCCCTTACAGAGTTGCAATGATATCTGGCTCTGCTACATTGGTTACATCTGCCAAATGTGATGACATGTAAGCTATATTATCAAAAGTATTGGGATGCCTGCATTTACATGCACATAAACTTTAATGGCATCCCAGTCTTATGCCTCGTACACACGCAACGATTATCGGCCGACCAATCGGCCGTCTTTTGTCCAGAGTGGTGTTTTGTTGGTTGGAATGTGCCTAGACTGCACACTAATTTTCTCGGCCAACAAAAATCTACTTCAGAAGTGATGTCATGTGCTAGTTTACTTTCCGTGTGTTTTTTCTTCTCTGAGCATGCCCAGTCTTGCTCATCAGATTTTTGTCTGCCGAAATCTGTACTGACTGACGGAAAATCGGCCGTTGTGTTGACGGCCAACAAAAATGTTATAGCTGGCACACCGTGATTTTTTCTCCGAAAAGTCGGAGTCGGTTGTCGAAAGCATCATACTAACAAGCCGAAAATCAGCCGATCAGACGTTGGCCGAAAATTCCCGGCCAATAATCGATGCGTGTGTATGAGGCATAAGTCCGTAGGGTTCAATTATGAGTTGACCCACCCTTTGCAGCTATAACAGCTTCAACTCTTTTGGGAAGGCTGTCCACAATTTTTAGGAGTGTGTGTATGGGAATATTTGACCATTCTTTCAGAAGCACATTTGTGAGGTCAGGCACTGAGGTGGATGAGAAGGCCTGGCTAGCAGTCTCCTGTCAAAATAATCCCAAAGGTGTTCTATCGGGTTGAGATCAGGACTCTGTGCAGGCAAGAAAAGTTTCTCCACCCCAAACTCACTCATCCTTGTCTTTGGCTAGTTGGGCCCAATTTGGACATTGTCAATTAGGGGAGTACTCACTTTTGTTGCCAGCCGTTTAGACATTAATGGCTGTGTGTTGAGTTCTTTTGAGGGGACAGTAAATTTACACTGTTATACAAGCTGTACACTCACAACTTTACATTGTAGCAAAGTGTAATTTCTTCAGTGTTGTCATAAGAAAAGATATAATAAAATATTTACAAAAATGTGAGGGGTGCACTTTTGTGAGATACTGTATATATATATATATATATATATATATATATATATATATATATATATATATATATACTGAACCATGTACATGTAAAAGGTGAGTTCTGCTTGGCAACAATTTTGTTTTTTATAAAGGGGTTGGGGAACCTAAAAAAAAAAAACAACAACATAGGGCAGGAGCCTGGAATAATTTACCTGTCACAAATTTAGCATTTCCAGACTTCCTTATAAAATGTATCAGTTGTTTCCCATTCTTTACAATTTTTTTTTTATATTGATATTGCTCAGTGTAGATCCCGGTGTCTTGTATTTCCTGTAATAATGTTGGTGGTGACACCCCATGGATTTATGTGTTCTCCTCTATTCATCTAGCTGCCTGTACTGTTGAAATTGTTTCAAAAGTGGCTTCCTTTTTTTAAAGTTATGTAATCAGGACTCCAACTCCCAGAGAAGATTGAATCTTCCAGCATGCTGACTGTCTCACAAGAGCAGAACTGCTGACAGTTGTAATATTATGCTTGCCTTCTCGTGCATTAGACATTTTTTACCATTTTCTAAAATTAAAGTGTCAAACTAATATAACACAATAGCTGCCTTTATGCCCAAGACACCTTTTGTGATGTTAATGAAAAGCTAGTATTTCAGAATAGTTATGTGGTATAAAAAAAAAAAATCCCCTTTCTCTCTTAATTATAGATATTCATATAGTATGACTTTAATATAGTAATTTATAGTGAAATGTGAATTCTGTGTGGATCAGCAGTCTCTTCCTCTCCAGACTGTATTAAAGTCAGTGAAGATGTAAAGTACCAGACTTAGCTTTAAAAGTACTTATTTAGTTGGAAACTTTATACATCCAGTTATTCAGGATAATGTGGAGGGTTCGTATGTGATATATATATATATATATATATATATATATATATATACACCGTATTATCAAAAGTATCAGGACGCCTGTCTTTACACGCACATGAACTTTAATGGCATCCCAGTACGTAGGGTTTAATATTGAGGTGTTACACCCTTGGCATCTATAACAGCTTCAACTCTTCTGGGAAGGCTGCCCACAAGGTTTAGGAGTGTGTCTAAGGGATAGTTTGACTATTCCTCCAGAAGCTCATTTGTGGAGTCAGGCACTGATGTTGGACAAAAAGTCCTGGCTTGCAGACTCCCTCATCCATGTCTTTATGGATGCTGGTGCACAGTTATGTTGGAACAGGAAGGGGCCATCCTCAAACTGTTCCTACCAAGTTGGGAGCATGAAATTGTCCAAAATGTCTTGGTATGCTGACACCTTAAGAGTTCCCCTCACTGGAACTAAGGGGCCAAGCCCAACCCCTCAAAAACAACCCCCCACCATAACCCCCCCCTTCCACCAAATGATTTGGACCAGTGCACAAAACAATGTCAATAAAGACATAGATGAGCATATCTGGGGTGGAGGAACTTGACTGGCCTGCATAGAGTCCTGACCTCAACCCGATAGAGCACCTTTGGTATGAATTAGAGCGGAGACTACGAGACAGGCCTGACCTGGCCTCACAAATGCGCTTCTGTGATTGGACACAGTGTGAGCCAACAATCAGGGGATCCGGTGGACCCGAAGTTAGCTGGCACCCGGCGATTGTTCCTGATAGAGGCAAAATGGTGGTCTGCCTATATAAACAAGGTAGATCACCGATCTGACAGAGAGGAAAATGGAGATCCTGTGTTTCCTGCTGAGCAGGAACACGGGTCTCTGTTCTCCACCAGTCAAAGCACCCCCCAGTTAGAAAGCACTCCCAGAGAACACCCTTTGATCGCATTTGATGTTAACTCCTTCCCTGCCGGTGTCATTAGTACAGTGACATTGCTTTTTTTTTAGCACTGATGACTGTATTAGTGTCACTGGTCCACAAAAAGTGTCACTTAGTGTCAGATTTGTCCACCACAATGTCGCAGTCCTGCTAAAAATCACTGGTCGCCTCCATTACTAGCAAAAAAAAAAGTTAAAACATTTGAAATATACAAATTTATCCCATATTTTGTAAGCGCTTTAACTTTTGAGCCAACCCATTAATATACGCTTATTGGGATTTTCTTCTTACCAAAAACATGTAGCAGAATACATATTGGCCTAAATTGATGAAGAAATTAGATTTTTTACATTTTTTTTGTTTATAGTGCAAAAAATAAAAACAGCTGTGGTGATCAAATACCACCAAAAGAATTTGTCAGATAAAACATAGAAGTGCCGTATTGCAAAAAATGACCTGGTCATGAAGGGGGGTAAACCTTCCGGAAGTGAATTGGTTAAAACAATCTCTGCAACCAGTTTCAGTAGCTTTACCAAAACATGCAGAAAATTTCGGTAGTTCTTAATAGCCCTGATTTTACAAAGTGCCGCTATTGATGCATTACATTATAAAATAACTACTTCTAAGTCACAGACAATGAAAATGGAGCAAGTTAAGACCAACTCTAAGTTGGTGTATGTCTGTCTCTGTATGCTGTATAGCAGACGGCATATTTGCTACTGCTACCTCTTTCCTTCCCCAACTATCATTGATTGTTAAGAAGTTTGTTGGCTTCATGGCTGACATCCTCCTAACAACCAGTGATGCCCGACAGTGGGTCGAACCTGATGGGGAATCTGAGATACTAGTTCCTCATCAGGTCTAATCTCTCCCTGTGACTGACAGCAAGCAGTGGGTAGATTTTAAAGTCAGTAGCAGACTGTCTATTGGCTATGTGTACATTTTTTTTTTTAAATAGATTTTATTGAAGAAAAGAACATCAAAAACAAGGCATATTGTTCGATCAACAAAATTTTGTGACTAGACAATAAACACATCTATCACAAATTACGTATTCTCACAAGTCATAAATGTAACCTTAATAAAGGGATAGTTGGATGGATCTCAGCAAAAGAACCACTAATGCGATCAAAGAATTATGGTGGGGGGGGGGGGGGGGTGGGAAAGGGTCCATACCCAATAGAAAACTTAGTGAACTTGAGTCCTACAGTGGAGTATTACTAGCTGGCAGCTGCGTCGGTGAAAGTTCTATTGAAAGATTCCAGTCCTTTGTCATCAGATAGTGATGTTAGAAAGTTCTGCCATTTGGTAAGGAAGCGTACTCGTGACGATTTTGAGTTGAAATCTGTGTTGATTTTGTCCTTGTGGAGAAGGCTGATAAGCTCTTGTTTAACCTGAGTAATAGTTGGACAGGTCGGGGATATCCAATTAGAAAGGATAGCCCTCTGAGCTATCAGTAAGCAAGTAAGAATCCAGGTGTGAGGGTGGGGGGTAGGTCTGCTGGACCTTAGTTAAAGTTGTTTGTCCCAATGTCCAAAAATTAACAGTAAGGAGTCCTTGGGATGTAGTAAATGCGCGATTACATTATTGACGGACAATATTTGGTCCCAAAATGTAGAGATGAAGGTATATGACCAGAATCTGTGTTTTAGGGTTGGTCTCTCAGCACTGCATAACAGGCAGGTACTAGATTTGGGATTGCTATTTTCAGATAATCTTTTTCAATGGAGGATCTTCAGCTGTGTTTCTTTCCATGTTTCATTGGGTTTTAGTTGCGGCTATGTGTACATTTACTGCCTGCTGTCAATCACAAGAGGAGGAGATGGAAACCTTTGTCTGTAAAATACCACCAGGCTCCACTACTCAGCTTTAAACATTCTTGGCATCTTCAGTGAGAGAGGGCATCTTGGCACTAAGGGTTTGTATGGACAATCTGGTCTCAGCGTGCATCTACACAAAGTGCATGCTCCAGATTCATGGTACATGATACAACAGGTACATGAATTAGTTGCCTGCACTTACATTTGCCCAAAAAACATAAGAGTTTGGTGCTATAGTGTAGCCATAAAATAATGACCTAGCCAATCACATCAGCACCACATCCCAATATATGATAGTTGTACAAAGAGGACAGACAGAAGTGGGACTTTTACGGTGAAAATACACAAATCATAAAAACTATTACTTTGTTCATTATCAATAAAAAGATTTCTTGTCACAAACCACAGAATAAATCAGATTCAAAAGGTAGTATTGCACATTGTGATAAACAATTCATAAATAACACCACCCTCAAACTAAGGAAGTTCTCCCCCGACAGATCGGCTGTATAATACAGTATGACTGGTGTATGTGACGGAGGACAGCGAACACCTAACTTGGGCGCGTTTCGCCTTTCTGGCTTCCTCAGAGGTATTAAGTAAAGAGGGTTCGGGTGGTGACTATAAAGAAGAAAAAAAAAACACTAGTACAGAGTAAACTATATAATGCACTTAACATTCTTTTTACTATTTACTAGTGTTTTTTTCTTTTTTTTTTCTTCTTTATACAGACGGTCCCCGGGTTACGAACACAATAGGGACTGTAGGTTTGTTCTTAAGTCGAATTTGTTTGTAAGTTGAAACAGTGCATTTTTAAGTGCAACTTCAACCTGTGCAGGGATGTGGGATGTTTGGGTGCTTATGGGTGTGCAGTCATGTTACCTGGGGCTCTTGTGGCCATGCAATACATACACTACTGCAGTGTGTAATGTGTCTGGCGGTGCAAGATGGCTGCTGAGTGGTAACTGTGACCAGCGTGGAGCACAAGTGACCGAAATTGACATCCGTTCGTAAGTATGAGTCGTTCGTAACTCGGGTGTTCGTAACTCGGGGACTGCCTGTAGTCACCCACCCACCCAAACCCTCTTTACTTAATACCCCTGAGGAAGCCAGAAAGGTAAAACACGTCCAAGGGAGGAGTTTGCTGCCCTCCATCACATACACCGGTCATACTGTATTATACAGCAGATCTATGGAGGGTGGTGAACTTCCTTAGTTTGAGGGTGGTGTTATTTATGAACTATTTATCACAATGTGCAAAACTATCTTTTGAAACTGATTTTTTCTGTGATTTGTGACAAGAAATCTTTTTATTGATAATGAATAAAGTAATAGTTTTTATGACTGTATTTTGAACTTTACTGAATGGGGAAGTCAATGCCGTGAAAGTCCCACTTCTGTCTGTCCCCTTTATACAACTGCTAAAGTGTAACCATCATCTCAAAAGGATTGTAAAAAAGGAATACCCTCTAAGACACCAAAAGAGGGGGGAACTATTATGAGCTACCTAGAAGCGCACATTGGTACAATAATGTTTTTAAAAGATATCAATTTTATTATACAAATAAATATTTAAAAACAATTTACAGCTTAAGTGTAGTAAATTGCATAGATATCTCAAAGCATGCCAATGGATAGTCTTGGATATGAAGGAAAAGCACCCAACATTTGCCCTGCGGAGGCATGACAGCATTTTAAAGAGTGTCTTAGAATTCCACTGAGAGTCTCTTGCTCAGCACACATTTTTGCTCTTGAATGGTCTATTTCTACAGCTAGAGAACAGGAGCAGCACACATTTGCATTGAATATGATTGACCTGGAGAATATATTTTTTTAAGCAAAACTGGAATTTACTTTACACATAAAAAAACAGACTAGAGGGGAATTTTGAACTTTTGGCATTGACTGTAACAGTGGGCCATATTTTATATCATTGGTATCTGGTAGGAAGTTTAACTACTAACGCAATAACATGAGAACCACCAACATTAGTGTTTAAAAAATTTTTTTTAAACTCTTAATTAAATGTAAACAGCACATCAATTTGAAAATCAAGAGAATTATTCACTAGTACATTTTTTTAATTTTCTTTCATCTATAAATGCAGATTTCTCCACTTTGCAGATAATCATAAATCATGAAATCATAAAGCATCCTCAATTTATCCTTCAATATTTTGAATTGCTGATCCTTTTAGTTCACTCATAATAATGAGGCAGCTCTCACTCTACTGTCATCTGGATAATAGTATGAATTTAGACCTTATATCAGAGAAACCCCAATGAACCATACATTTTACGGCCTTCGCTAGGTAGGTTTGATACTCCTACTGTGTTTATATAAGACCCCACTGATATTTTTAGAATTGACTCGATTATGCTTATGGAAAAAAAAAATTCTATATACATCACAAGATAAACTACCACTATTTCCCTCTAGATGGGATTCATGGTATGCAAAAAGACAGCTGTTCCTGTCTTAAAGTATAACTTTTATTTGGGTTTTGGATAGAGGGGAAAGGGATTAGAACACCTGTCAGTTTTTTTTTTTTGCTGCTTTTGCCCCCATTATGGAGATTCACCCTCTCTATTTGTCTTGTTTACTATTGTTATTAGAAGTGAAAGTAAAAGAGAACCCTAAATTTTGGGTTGTCCCAAGGAAAGTAATAGAGGGGATATCTTCCAATGGAGGCACTAGTTCTGGTGACATGGGGGTCCCCAAGGAACTCCCTTAAGCACTTACAAACCACCACCATGTATTTACATTGGTATTTTGACGTTAAATACTGGGGTTATGGCACCAGATGCCAGATAGCTCCCATAACCCCAGTATTTTTTTAAACAGTGGGCGGTCTGCTTTAACATAACGGTGGTCCCAGTGGTGGATTCGCTGCGGGATCACCTTTATGGGCAGCAGGAAAGATGTCTCCCCCTCCCGCCGCTCCCGGGTCATTTTCCATGCTTACCGGACCCGTCAGTAGCAGGGAAAATGATCCGGTCTGCTGTCCCCTCAGGTAGGAAGTCCAGTGAGGGCAAGATTGCCCTCACTCAACTCTATGGCCTTGGAGGACTGGAGCAATGTCATATGTCCCTTCCTAGCAACAGATTTAATGAGCCCATTTTTTTCATCATGAAAAAATTTCTTTTTTTTTTCCTTTTTTAGTGTAGATGTGAGATCTGAGGTCTTTTTTGACCCCAGATCTCACATAAAAGAGGTCCTGTCATACTTATTTCTATTACAAGGGATGTTTACATTCCTTGTAATAGGAATAAAAGTGATCAAAAAACTAAAAAAAAAAAAAATAACAGTTAAAAAATTTAAAATAAAATGCGTACCTGTTAGCTCGCGCACAGAATCGAAAACACATGCAAGTAGCGCCCACATATGTAAACGGTGTTCAAACCACACATGTGAGGTATCACCGCGATCATTAGAGTGAGAGCAATAATCTCAGCCCTAGACCTCTTCTGCAACTCTAAACTGGTAACCTGTAGAAATTTTTCAATTATCGCCTATGGGGATTTTTAGGTACCATGTTTGTCGCCATTCCACGAGCATGCGTATCTATTTACTCAGCGTAACATTATCTTTCACATTATAGAAAAAAATTGGGCTAACTTTACTGTTTTCTTATTTTTTAATTCAAAAAAGTGTATTTTTATTTTAAAATTGCATTTGTAAGACCCCTGCGCAAAAAAAAACATATATAGTGTTTGGGGGTTCTAAGTAATTTTCTAGCAAAAAAAAAAAAAAACTGATTTTAACTTGTAAACAACAAGAGTCAGAAAAAGGACCGGTCCAGAAGTGGTTAATTTGTAGTAATTTCCTCTCACTTCCTGTTTGGCTATCGGACTTGTATTAGCAATGGAACATAGATGGCAAAATAAAATCTGACACGAGTTATAACCATCCCTTGCTCTATCCAAAATGAAAAAAAAGTTTTGCCTACAGTTTTACTTTTACTGATTGACTCTTGTTATTATGTGTTTATAATACCTGTTTATTGATCATTCTGATATATTATATCCTAAAACTATTTTGTGATTGTGACAGTATTTTTGATATTTACTTCTTCATATTGTATATTTCTTCTACACATAGAAACTGTACGGTTGGAGATATGTCATGATGATACTATTCTGGTTGAACTTACTTAGTACTTTGTACCTTTTTGGCCATTTTATGTTCCTGGTATTTTGTACTAAATGTCTAATTTCAGTAAATAATTTGTAAACATATATGACCCACAAAAACAAGGACTGGAAGAAAAACAGGCGCTGCTAAGTGTAGCATAAAAGTTTAATACATGAAATGATATAGCAACTCACATGGGAATTAGCTTATGTCCATATTCCTAAATTGCTTCCTGTATTGGTATGTCCGCATGCCGACTGACCTGCAGCCGGGAGATGACGATGCAGGAAGGACCATGAGGGAGCTGGATCGGGTAGAGGCTGCGGGGAACCGCAAGCCTACCGAAATTGACGTAACGCGTTTCAGAGCATGTGTACTGGGGCCCAGTACGCATGCTTCGAAACGCGTTACGTCACTTCCGGTAGGCTTGCGGTTCACTGCAGTCTCTACCTGATCCAGCTCCCTCACGGTCCTTCCTGCATCGTCATGGCCCAGCGATCCAGTGAGCGTGGGGGGTGGAGCAAAGAGCTGCTGACTCACAGTCACCGGCTTTCTGCTCAGGGAGCTCTGAGAACTGAAAATCGGCGGTGTTTGATTGCTTGGTTCTCAGTGTTAGAGGCACCGGGGACAGATGTGTCAGAATGTTTATACTCCCACAGGAAAATGCAATGTTTTATAGAGTTGGAAATGCCATATATGTATGTATAAATGTAAATCTTTATTTGTTCTTTTTTGTATTTTGTTTATATGTATTTTGGAAAATTCATTAAAAACATATAATATAAAAAAAAGAGAATGTTTATACTGCTCTGATAAACAGTGTCTATTTATGCAAATAAGCAAAGATCTTAAAGTAAGGAGATTCTTAAATTATTTCCATAAATCAACAAAAATACAAGATTGTTTTAAGTGGCACTAACCTAAAGATAAGAAGAATACAAATTTGTGCAAAATATATATATATATATATTTATTAAATAATTCAGTGCAGAATAATGTCAAAAAGATAATTGCTAATAAACACAAAATTTTGAACAAAATTAAATAAAATGTATCACACAGGTAATGTGAGAAATGTAATCAAAGAATATTATTATAGAATATCAAGGTAACCAAAAACCCATAACTTCTAGAATATGATTAAGAGCCTACCATGAGTACACGAAAGATGGTAACAAAATCTAACAGATTTGACACGTGACTTCTCTCAGCCAACAGATGTTTAAAAGAAATGCATAGACAAAAATTGTTACACCATGCACTGAGACTTGTTAAAAGTCCAGATATTTTTAGTAAAATAAACTTCTATTAGGTTAATCTATTAATAAAAATACATCATAACTGCCCCATTTACTATGGCTAAATTTAGCCTAAAATTAGCAAGATATAATATATACTTTACCAAACAAACTTAATCTTGTTGTCTGAGATGTCACGTTTGTGTAACCTCAGCTTCATATGTCTCCCATCAGTGTCCCAGAACCTCCTTCAAAGCATCTAACTCCCTTGATGGTCTGTTCAATTTTCCCCCCTCTAACTGACATGAAACTTTTATCCTATGGAAAAGTAGGCGGGGAACTTGTTTTCCATATGAAAAAAATACCTCAAAAAGGGCTTATTCGCTAAATTTCTATAACTCTGATATAACTCTGAAGATCAATAGGGGGCACTGTTGATCTACATACAAGTTTGGGACATTGAATTTAATTTAATTATTTTCTCAAAGATAACCTTTTGACCTAAGTCTAGGAAAGAAACTTAAATCTCATGGTTTGTCCGTCAGTTTCTGTCAAGAATAGAAGCTCCCTTTAAGATATATGTTTGCTTGGATAAGTCTGAGACCATAATGATACACAAACCTTCTTCAAATACCTTAAAAGTGAAGTAATTTGGTTCAAGACACAATTTAGTTCTTTACACATAAGAAAAGAAAATGGTATACATATCTACCCAACATTATATATTTTTAAAGTGCTTACCTACTATATCAATAATATAAAAATATTGTTGCTAATACATTTATATACATAATAATAATGTTCCCTCAAGCATATTTTTAAATGAGCCCTAAAACAAAATATACTGATATTTTTGTTCATTGTTAAAATACAGACAGACAAAAATTACATCAACCTCTTTAGAACCTGGTCTGGCACCACCATGATCTTATCTTGGTGTGATGTCAAGGGGCCTCTTTATTTATGGCTTGAAAAAGTCTTTGCTGAGACTTTAAAATTCTCTGTAAAGAAACTCAAAGACAATGAACTTGCATTCACCTCATGACAAAATGGCTGCTAGGCTGCCCAATAGAACAATATATATATATATATATATATATATATATATATATATATATATATATATATATATATATTTATTTATTTTTTTCCCCAATAGAACAATATGTATAAAATAATATGTATTGGCCTTATATGAGTCCTTTTTAGCCCCAATAGTGCTGACAGATGCGTCATTGGACCAATGCTGCATCCACCTAGGTAAGTATATATCTAAAAAAAACAAAAACACATACTTTTCTTTTAATTTAATTTACTTTGTTTTATATATATATATATATATATATATATATATATATATATATATATATATATATATATATATATATATATATTACAATTACAATTTATTGTATGCTCTTTCCTTTACATTACACTGTATTCGTCTCTTGTTTTTCTGGCCTTGTCCTAGTAATAAATGTGTTTGACTGTTCTCTGCTACGGTTAAGTGTGTATTGAATGACATTTGGAATACATTCTCCAGATAAATAACTGTTTGTAAAGGCTTTCCAACTATCAAAGCTAAAGGCACAAGATTAATTCAGCCTGTCTTTATAGCACAGTGCTTCCTGGTTTTAAAACTTCAATGTATTTTGCTCTGCAAATATTAGTGTTTGACTAGAACTAATACCAGGTTAAAGATGCTTTTTTTTTTCTAGACTTAAATAGTGTACAAAGACGTTAATCTAACCTTAATAGACCTTTATGGCAAACTTGCTTTAGATAGAGTCACTGCAATTTGTTAGGTTATAAAAGGTAATATTGAAGTATATTTTAAACACCCCATACTTTAAGACCTAATCCATCAGTAATTAAACTAAAATTAATTAAAAACTATTTTTTTTAAAAAAATGTTACAGAAAGCTGTGATTAAAACTACAAATAAAAGAAGCAGTTTTAACTACAACACATACAATTTTATTAGGACTATTGCAGTCTGATTATGAAATTTTGGTCCCAATTGATAATTGCTTATAAGTTTCTGACTGGTAAAATTATGCTTTGTGCCTTTTTGAAGCAATGTGTTACATGTATTGTTCATGGCAATAAAATTGCTAATTAACTTTAATATGGTTATTAATATAGTATAAAAAATAACCGCGCTAAGCACAGGATAGTGTAAATAATTAAGTGAATAAATAAATAAGTAAAAAATAAATAAATTGACTTGTGTAATAAAGCTGCAGCTGTAGTGGGAATCACTAAAAGAAGAATAATACAGAAAAAGCAGCGCTAGATTGAGGTGTTGATTATATATCAAACTAACAAAAAATACAGGTGGTATAGTGATAGTTATCAACCAATACATTTGAATAATGAATATACAAATTAATCAAATATAAATGTCCCAATAGGATAACGCAAAAAAGCGTTAAATAAATAATAAAGCAAATGTCCAAAAAAAGGCAAAGATCCAGTGCAGAGTGCAGGAAAGGAATCCACCACCATTTAATGTGACTTCCTCCACGGTTAGTGCTGCATGCTAGAGATACACTAAGGGCTTACCAGATCACATATATATGTCAGCATCCAACAAAGGGTGAAGGCATCAATGGAATCTTACAGGTGATGTAGTGCCTCTCTCAAAGTGGTCCACACAGTCTGCAGAGAGCCGCGATATCCACCAAACACCATGTAAAGCCAAACCTCATCCAGGGCTCAGTATATCCAAGTATACCCAAAGGGATATGCAAGAGAAAGGGTGGCCACAATGGTGTAGTATGCAAAGGACACTTTATTTCAAAAACAAGGTTAAAAAACTCACATTTGAATCAATAGCGCTATTCACAGCTCGTTCAATAGAACGCCGCCGCCCGACTTCCGGGTATCACGTGGTGACGTCAGCACGCCCTCCCAATGCGATTTATCATAGATGACGTCTTCCTGGGGATGTGGGCGGCGCGCTGACTCACCATTTAAATACCGTACATCCATACATTGCTACCGCCCCATCCGGAGTCACCGGAAGCAGCTGGGGCCATCTTAGATCATGGAATATGCCCATACATAGCTACTGTATGCACGGCAACATCTTACCATTGAGGAAACAAATATAAAAATACAGGAAACATTACCCCAATTTGAGCCGCCTCCAAAAAGAACTGGTACAGTTACCATTAAAGCGCACTCTTGTCCATGATATTTATACAAATAGAGCATTGACTCTTAACATGCCACGGTATAGTCAAAGAGTAACCGGGCATCATTAGATATTAAATAAATGGATCAATAAATAACAAATATCCATTTGTCATAAAAACACATATATATTACAGCAGGGCATAAAATCAGAATACTAGAACAATAAATGTATACCTAAACTAAATAATATAAAAATATTAATATTGGGTGATTCCAGAGAGTATACTCCTAGACCACCAATAATAATTACATAGATAAAATTGCCCTGTAAATTAAAAAATATTAAATATATAAATTACTACTTGGTTTTAAAATTGATACAAAAGTAAATAGAGTAGTAAATTGTTATCATACTGAATACCAAGAGAGGGGTACCTAAAACAATCCCATCTAATAAGCTAAAATACATATGCGTAAAAATATATATAAAATGTCCCGAATATGTTAAATTGTGATGATAAAAATACATAAAATGTCCCAGGACTATTTTGGATGCAACTCACACTGGGTTTACACAGATGCTGTATATTAATCTAAGAACAAAGTTAACATAAATAGAAAATTCTGAAAGAAATTTAAATTAAGAATTATCTATAAAAGCATTTACATCTGTGTCTATATTAAGGCCAAAGGGGCTAAAAGTTTTGCTTTTATTGGTACCGTTGCCAGACCTGTTCTGTCAACAAGTGTAAACAGAGGAATATCAAAGATTTTTTCTCCATGAGTACAGGATTGACGTTCCCAATCAAGCCTTTTATTTCCTGTTCTACAACAGGGGTTGTTTATCTATTGCAATGCCCATGTGGCTTGCAATATATAGGGAGGACCAAAAGACCCCTCTATGTTCGGTGCAATGAACACATAGCAAATATCAAAAAGGGATTCAATAATCATTCGGTGTCGAAACATTATCGTTTGAAACACAATAGAGATCCACGCAACACCATATTCATGGGTATCGATAGATTTTTTTCTACACTGGAGAGGAGAGCCATTTGTGAGGGGACTTTCCAGGTTAGAAATGTCCTGGATTTATTAAAGCAAAACTTTTAGTCCCTTTGGCCTTAATATAGACACAGATGTAAATGTTTTTATAGATAATTCTTAATTTAAATTTCTTACAGAATTTTCTATTTATGTTAACTTTGTTCTTAGATTAATATACAGCATCTGTGTAAACCCAGTGTGAGTTGCATCCAAAATAGTCCTGGGACATTTTATATATTTTTATCATCACAATTTAACATATTCGGGACATTTTATATGTATTGTAGCTTTTTAGATGGCATTGTTTTAGGTACCCCTCTCTTGGTGTTCAGTATGATAACAATTTACTACTCTATTTACTTTTGTATCAATTTTAAAACCAAGTAGTAATTTATATATTTAATATTTTTTAATTTACAGGGCAATTTTATCTATGTAATTATTATAGGTGGTCTAGGAGTATCCTCTCTGGAATCACCCAATATTAATATTTTTATATTATTTCGTTTAGGTATACATTAATTGTTCTAGTATTGTGATTTTATGTCCTGCTATAATATATATATATGTGTTTTTATGACAAATGGATATCTGATTTTTTTGATCCATTTATTTAATATCTAATGATGTCCGGTTACTCTTTGGCTATACCGTGGCATGTTGAGAGTCAATGCTATATTTGTATAAATATCATGGACAAGAGTGCGCTTTAATGGTAACTGTACCAGATATTTTTGGAGGCGGCTCAAATTGGGGTATTGTTTCCTCTATTTTTATATTTGTATCCTCAATGGTAAGATGTTGCCGTGCATACAGTAGCTATGTATGGGCATATTCCATGATCTAAGATGGCGCCGGCTACTTCCAGTGACTCCGGATGGGGCGGTAGCTATGTATGGATGTACGGTATTTAAGTGGTGAGTCAGCGCGCCGCCCACATCCCCAGGAAGATGTCATCTACGACGAAACGCGTCGGGAGGGCGTGCTGACGTCACCACTTGATACCCGGAAGTGGGGCGGCGGCATTCTATTGATCGAGCTGTGAATAGCGCTATTGATTCTTCTCAAATGTGAGTTTTTTAACCTTGTTTTTGAAATAAAGTGTCCTTTGCATACTACACCATTGTGGCCACCCTTTCTCTTGCATATCCCTTTGGGTATACTTGGATATACTGAGCCCTGGATGAGGTTTGGCTTTACATGGTGTTTGGTGGATATCGCGGCTCTCTGCAGACTGTGTGGACCACTTTGAGAGAGGCACTACATCACCTGTAAGATTCCATTGATGCCTTCACCCTTTGTTGGATGCTGACATATACTGTATATGTGATCTGGTAAGCCCTTAGTGTATCTCTAGCATGCAGCACTAACCATGGAGGAAGTCACATTAAATGGTGGTGGATTCCTTTCCTGCACTCAGCACCCTGCACTGGATCTTTGCCTTTTTTTGGACATTTGCTTTATTATTTATTTAACGCTTTTTTGCGTTATCCTATTGGGATATTTATATTTGATTAATTTGTATATTCGTTATTCAAATTTATTGGTTGATAACTATCACTATACCACCTGTATTTTTTGTTAGTTTGATATATAATCAACACCTCAATTTAGCGCGGCTTTTTCTGTATTATGGTTATTAATATCACTGAATGGATATTAATCTCTTATTGTTGCAATATGTTTATTGTCTATTTATAAAAAAGTATGAATATCTAGTACCTGCAGAAGAAAAATGTAGGGTTTTATAAATAAAGTATAAAGTGCTCATTTTTGTGTCAAACTACTGAAACAGAAAAATGTATTATTTTGATCTGGATTTTCAGGGAAAATGGCCCAATGTAAGACCTGCTCCCCGTTGTCACAAAAAGCAATAGAGTGTAGAGCAGCACTAAGAAGTCTATTTATAAAATTCTGTCTCAAGCATTCGATCAGCTCTCATGAATAATTGCCATTATTTGTGTAATATGTTTACTTTCTATGAGCATCAGCATCATCTAGTGCCCGTAGTACAGTACTTTCCTGAAATATCCCTCTTAATAAAACACTGCATTATGGCCAGTCTTATAAATAGACAACTGTATACCAAAAGTCAAGGACAAAGAGCAGAGAGACCCTAACCCAGGAATATAATTATATTCTTTATAGAAAATGTGCAAAGCATCTTAACCCATTAAAAGTGTATGTAGACCTAAAGTCTATTTTTCAGTATGTTTGACATACCTCACTGTATACAGTTTTCCAAACTACTGCAGCTTCAGAAGGTTTTACCTCCTTCATGACCAGACCATTTTTTGCTATGTGGCACTGCACTACTTTAACTGACAATTGTGTGGTCGTGTGTTTTTTTTTTTTATTTATTTTTTTTAAACACAAATAGAGCTTTATTTTGGTTGTATTTGATCACTTTTTTTATTATATAATAAAAAAAACAAAAACAACAATTAAAAAAATAATAAATATATATATATATATATATATATATATATATATATATACAGTAAAACCTTGGTTTGAGAGTAACTTGGTTTAAGAGCGCTTTGCAAGACAAGCAAAATTTTCAAATAAATTTTGACTTGGTTTACAAGCGATGTCTTGATATACAAGTAGCCTCAAGTCACAGCTGAGTAGAAAAGAGAAGAGAAGAGAGGCGCCTCTAAGTGTAACAATATGGTTAAATTTAATGAAGGTACAACATTTAGCAACTCACATGGTTGATGATTGGAACAAGCACATCTAAGTATGCAGGCATCCAGGCTAAAGCTGTCCACATAGACGGTCCTCCACACCACCATCTACGTCATCCCTTCCATGCTGCCCCTCGCTTTCAGATCGCTTTACTGCAGGGTGGTCTTCCCGGTCAGGATTACAGACTGGCAGTCGGCGGTGCAGAAGATAGTCTATGTGGACAGCTTTACCCCGGATGCCTGCATACTAAGATGTGCCTGTTTTATTCATCAACCATGTGAGTTGCTAAATGTTGTACCTTCATTAAATGTAACCATATTGCTACACTTAGAGGCGCCTCTCTTCTCTTTCATACTCTGTACCTCCTGCTGGAAGCGGCTATTTGTGGATGGACATTTTATGGTTATATAACCTCTCGAAATGCTATAATCTTTTTATACGGACTATAAACTGAAGGGCTTATGAATAAATGGTTGTGGAACGAATCATCTGAGTTTCCATGATTTCTTATGGGGAAATTCGCTTTGATATAAGAGTGCTTTGGATTACAAGCATGTTTCCGGAACGAATTATGCTCGCAATCCAAGGTTTTACTGTATATATATATATATATATATATATATATATATATATATATATATATATTTTTTTTTTTTTTTTTTACTTTCTGCTATAAAATGTATCCAATAAAAAATCAGATCTTTTAATAAATTTTAGCCAAAATGTATTTTGTTACAAGTCTTTGGTAAAAAAAAAATCCCAAAAGGGTATATTGATTGTTTTGTGTGAAAGTTATAGTGTCTACAAACTATTGATATATGGAAATCTGACACTAACTGACACTGACGAGAAATAACTAACTGCCCCTGACATTACCAATGAATTTATTACAGTGATCAGTGATAATAATATGCACTGTCACTGTACTAATGACAGTAAGCAGGAAGGGGTTAACACCAGGGGCAATCAAAGGGGTTAAATGTGTGCCTAACAAGTGTTTATGTGTGCTCTGTGTGCTGCTTTTACTGTGGATCTAGTTGTTTTCATTCCCTGCTTAGCAGGGAATTATCAAGCAACGAGATCCCCGGTCACTAAACACAGCTCTGTGTTGTTTGCATTCACAGAGCATTGTTCAGTGAAGCTCAGAGCCGATCACTGGGTGCTAGAGGTCAATCATTGGCTGGGAACTGGTGATCGGCATGTGCTGTGACGAATTACAGCACAGTAGGGCAGGCGGATGCACTTGCTCGCCCCCTACCCAGAAATGCAGAATCATATATATATATACATGATTCTACGCACAACGGCTGCCTTGTAGAAGTACATCTACAGGGTAAGTGACTAAAGTTGGCTAAAGTCTGGTGGTAGGCTTCTGGCAAAACATGAAAGTTTGCACAGCATTCTTGGCACACTTACCTGCAAGAGTGCACACCTTCAGTGCTGTCTGATGCAGGCTGTTAGTTGTCGCTCCATCCCCTGCTGTCATTATCTTCCCCATTGCTTTTCCCTATTCACTAATTTTGGGTGCAAGAGTTACATCATTACTGGGACCCCTGGTTCAATTGTTGGCATTTTATGGAAGACGGTAACGTACCCTGCATGGTGTATGCACCATACAGTGTACACAATAAATAAAGTGCAAGAGGAAAAAGTATTTTTTTCTACCTAGCATTTTTGTAGTTGTGCTTTAAAAGAGAAGTGCGGGTTTTCAAAATCAACAATCTTACTCACCTAGGTGAATGCAGCATTGATCCCCTGCCATCTCTAAGAACAGAGCGATCAATAACCATTGATCGCTTGGTTCTCAGTCTTCAGTGAGCAGAGTGGTGACTGTCACTATCAGTCACCACTCTGTGGTCTGCCCCTCCAGTGCTCACTGGAATGCTGGGCTGTGGGTGGAGCAGGAGCTGCTGACTCAGGCTCTCAATGGTGTGTTGAGAGGCTTAGCTAGCTCTCGGTCAGGTATCTGGGCGGATCCTGACATTATTGTTGGGATCTCTGCAGAGGCTGGACCGGCTCTGCACGACAACAAGTGTCAAAAATGTCAGTTAGGGGTCAGATCTGTCTGCTGCAATGTCGCAGTCCCGCAAAAAAATTGAAGATCGCCGCCATTACTAGTAAAAAAAAAACAATAAAAATGACATAAATCTTTCCCGTAGTTAGTAGACGCAATAAATGTTGCGCAAACCAATCAAAATATGCTTATTGCAATTTTTTTTTTACCAAAGAAATGTAGCAGAAAACAAATTGGCCTAAAATGTTAAAAAAATTAGATTTTTAATTTTTTTTTTTTGAGAATGTCATATAGCAGAATGTGAAAAACATAGTTTTTTTTCCCCAAAATTGTTGCTCTTTTTTTGTTTATGGCGCAAAAAATAAAATTTGCACAGGTGATCAAATACCACCAAAAGAAGGCTCTATTTGTGAGAAAAAAAGGACATCAATTTTATTTGTTGCACGACCGCGCAATTGTCCATTAAAGTAATGCAGTGCCGAATTGTAAAATAGGGCTTGGTCAGAAAGGGGGCAAATCCCTCCAGTCTTAAAGTGGTTAATGTAGCATTCACTTCCTGCCCTTAGCTCAAGTATGCATACAAGAGAGTGTGCTTAGCAGAGAGGCCCCTCCTCCCCTTCTAAAGACTCCTGGGATGTATGACATCATTTGCCTAGGCAAGAAACCAGAAAGTAAATGAAGTGTAAAAAAAAAATTTAAACAAGTAAATAAAATATACTTTCCAATAATAATCAGTGTTGATTGGGAGCGTGAAGTTATGTATGATATCAAACATACTAAAATAAATGCTGGATCTACTTACACTTTCATACCTGTAGATCCTGACAGCAACTGCAATTCCCGTTGCCCATGGACAATGCTAAACCACTGCATTGCTATTAGCAGCCAATGTTGTTATTCTGCACGTGTTCTCCTTCAATTAGCCATTGGTCTGCCTATTAGATCTATCAACTCCTCTGGTTGATTTAATATTTTCTCAGCAACCGACTTGGAAAAAGTATATAAGTAAGGAGCTGTGGCACTTGTTTAATAATTATTTACAGCATGATTTTGCCAGTTCTGTGATTTAAAAATGTTTACGCCAATTGCAGGCAGGTAGCAAGCATTTTAAAAGAGAAGTGTAGGAAATTAAAAAATAAATACACATACTCACCTATATGGCTGCAGCAATTCATTGGATTACATTACTCCGGATCACTCATTACAGTATTCTGCTCTGCCCCTCCAGCACTCAGTAAAGAGGCTGAGACAGCTGCCATTGAGACCCATGGGTTGATCCGAACATTAACCACTTCAATACAGGGCACTTTGACCCCCTTCCTGCCCAGGCCAATTTTCAGCTTTTAGCACTGTTGCAATTTGAATGACAATTACGCAGTCATGCAACACTGTACCTAAACCAAATTTATGTCATTTTTTCCCACAAATAGAGCTTTCTTTTGGTGGTATTTGATCATCGCTAGGTTTTTTTTTTTTTTTGCTAAAATAAAAAAAAAACGAAAAGTTAAAAAAAAAAAAAAAAAAGCTTTTTTGTTTATGTTATAAAATTTTCTAAAAAAATATGTTTTTTCCTGCACTGATGAGGCCGCACTGACAGGCACTGATGAGGAGGCACTGATGGGGTGGCACTGATGATGGGGCACTAATATTCAGCACCGATGGGCATTTATAGGCGGCACTGATATGCAGCACTGACGGGCACTGATATGTGGCACTGATAGGTAGCACTGATATGCACCATTGGTGGGCACTGATATGTGGCACTGATAGGCAGCACTGATGTGAACTGATAGGTGGCACTGATGGGCACTGACAGGTGGCATTCATGGGAACTAATAGGCGGCACTGATGGGCACTGATAGGCGGCACTGATAAGCGGCAATGATGGGTACTGGTGGACGGCACTGATAGATGGCAATGATGGGTAGCACTGATGAGGAAGGCACTGGCAGGCTCCCTGAGCACTGATTGGCATCCCTGGTGGCATGGGTGGGCATCCTTAGTGGCCACGGGTGGGCATCCCTGGTGGCCATGGGTGGGCAATTTCTGGTGGCCACGGGTGGGCATCCCTGGTGGCCATGGGTGGGCAATCCCTGGTGGCTCTAGGGGCATCCCCCATGGGTCTGAACTTGTAATCAATACTCTGATTACCAGCACAGACCCCCCCCCGTCAGGAGAGCCACTGATCAGCTCTCCTCTACTGGGGCCTGTCAGGAATGAGCTGAGGAAAGCCAATCAACGGCACTTCCTATTTACTATGTGACCAGCTGTGATTGGACACAGCTGGTCACATGGTAAAGAGCCTACGTCATGGGCTCTTTACCAGGATTGGAGATGCAGTGATTGAGAGTGACACACCGCACCACCGATCGCCGATCTGCATGCCCCCCGAGTGGTCTATCCTACTGGACGTCATACGATGGCAAGTCAGGATAGTGCAACCACTTTGCCGCCGTCATTTTGCTATATGGCGGGCAGCAAGTGGTTAAAGTCGGGATTCTTCCAGAGCCTGAACCGGCTCTGTGATGTTAGCTGACAGTGGGCTTTAGCCCACTATCCACTAAATCTGGAAATAAGTGCTGTCCTGAGACCCAGAAGAAAAGCTTTGGCCATACTTCTGTTTTAGGAAAGAGATCCAGCATTGGCTAAAATGTTCAGAGATTAAAATGTTGCCTTCCCTCATAAAAAAATCAGCTTCGGCTTCTCTGTGTAGCTATGTGAGTTGACAACAGGTCTGAAATCAGAGGCTGTGTGTAATGTTCCGGTACCTCTGGTACCCTTGTCTCCATATTTCTCCTCTCCTAATTGCGTCCCATCTTGTGTAACAAAGGACGCATACACCTTTAAGACCGGATTACATCATTGTCGAGCGCCGCTATGAGCGGCTATTTCAATCGCCGGTTTGCTCTCACTCATCGCTCGTTCAAACCCACATGTTCATCGCACCTACGCCTGAGAAGTCGGAGCTGCTGACATACCTCCCTTGCTGAACTGAAGCCGGAAACCTCGCTGGTGATCCGTATCTCGCTACGGGATCACCCCTCTCCAATGGACACTGTTATTCCTAAACCTATCTAAGTGATAAGTACCCCGCAGGGGATTCTTGCTAACCAATCTCCTACTGTCATCTACTGCAATTACCAAGACTATTTGTATCTATCTATTCACTATCATCTGCATAGACTGTTAGCTCTTGGGACTACCTTCAACTATCCTTGCACTAGGTTACTCTGTCTAAGTATACTCCATCTGTGTCCTCTTACCATCTGCACTATACTTGACATCAGAACCTATCTGCTTTACCATCACCTGCAAACTCTCCTAATACTACTTCTAGTGCTCACCATACAATAGCCTGTCTCTCATCTATATATCCTCATATACTCTATCCCTCCATTAAACATCTATTAATATATATATAGTATATAACAGGCTGTACACGGTGATGAAGTCCTGAGAGTTGGATATGTTGTTCAACAGATTCTCTACAAGGCTACTGAGTGTAATAATTCTGCAGCTGTAAATCCATCCACTAACAAAAACGCATGAACGTTACACTGTGTTATCTTGCACCAGTTTCCAATGCTGTTTCCATTGTTGGTATTCCCTCCCATCAGTTGCTCACTAACATAGGGGTCCTGGAGCTGTGCGATCACATGACCGCACCTAAGAAGAGTGAAAAAAAAACAGGCATTTACACTGATATTTTTAGCAAACATATGCAGCATGTGTACAAGCAGGGGGGTGGCAAGGGTTTAAACCCTGATCATTTTGGCCTTTGATAATACTTTAAGAATGGACAGAAATGGTCTTTCAGTACACATAATCAAATGTTTACAAGGACAGAATGCGTGTTGTTAAAGTACAGGGCAGCGTACATATAACCTAAATTAAACATTTTTTTTTATTTTTTTTATTTTTTTGCAGAAGGAAGGGCAGAGATCCTATAAATTGCAATTCATCGATTATTTAAGTTATTTATTTATTTATTTTATTTAAGTTATGTTCGTCTGAATCACAATCTACACAGTTGAGTCATACTACCTATAAGATTCAAATGTTCGGGTCAGAACCTTTTTACCATCAGATTCTCATAGACCTATTTCTACAGTAAGAGCAGAAAGCACATGTTTTGATTTAGTTTTTATTTGCATTTTTGTATAGTCTTGCCCCCCTGGACTCCTGGTAAATCCAGCAGCTGGGAACTAAGTGGATTTAAAAGACTTTCTGTAGTTCAAATACAATGCATTCTATTCTCTAAAGGTACTTGATTGATGTACTCTAAAGTTTAATGGCAGCTGTGAATATAAATCAACATCATGCTTCCTGCAGTAGGGCATTCTAGTTTTAATTGTCATCACAGTAATTACGTAACATGGTTTGGTAACACAACCATAAGGATGTGCAATGGATATGGAAGCATCCTCTTAAAAAGGGAAAGGATACTGGGGTTTTAGGTACAAAGGGATTTTCATAGGGTTCATAGTTTTATTTGACAATTGTTTGCAGAAGAAAACATGAAGACCATCTAAATAAGAAAACAAGCCATTGCCTGATAAATCAGTATGAAAATACGGATTTACACAAAAATACATTCAAGTGCCTCACTTACACCACAACAGGACTTTTCATAAGTCATTACAGTCCCATATAATTAGTCACAGTACCAAAAATGTGGCCAATAAGACAGCAAAGCATGCTGATCGCATAAGTTTGTTTCTCAAACCAACCTGCCCACTAAGACAACAAAAACAAAACTTATTAAAAAAAAAAGTTATTCTAAGCTGTCAAGTGTAATGTGTTTTTACATTTTTGCCCATTAAACAGTTTATAATAATAATAAAAAAAAATACTCAGTGATTTATTTTTAAATGATGTACCATATAAAAACAGTTAACATCCATAAAAAAAAAAAAAAAAATGGAAAAATTATCTAGCCAAATTAGCTATAGCATTATGTTCAGTTTGGTCTATGTATTTTGTTTTAATAAACACAAACAAGGTTAAAAGGTTTTAAAACATTTGGGGATTGAAACACATAGGGGTTAATTTACCTAAACTGAAAAGTGCAAAATCTGGTTCAGCTGTGCATGGTAGCTGATCGGCTTCTAATGGGCCATACACACTATACAATTTTCTTTTGATTTTTTCCTTTAGATTTACCAAAACCATATAATATGAGGTCAAGCCTAAACCCTTTTAATTTGTATGCAATCAGACAGGCTCTTCCACTACATAGTTGAAGGTAAATCTAAAGGAAATCTAACCACAAAGTTGTATAGTGTGTAGCCAGCTTAACTTTAGCTTGTTCAATTAAGCTTCATCAAAAAAAAAACTGGATCCTAATTTCTTTGCAGAGATGCACCAGATTTTTGCACGTTCCCATTTTAGTAAATTCACCCCACAGAGATCAGTCATAGTGTGTAGTTGAAAAGATATAAGTGAGAATTCCCAGCCAAATTCTACTGCCCATGAAGAAAGTATTCAGTGCTAGAATGGTTTGATTTGCAAAAGAGTAATTCTCATATATTTTTTTTAGCAACACTAAACACCTTCAGTTTTAGAGCTAAGGGTTAAGGTTAGGCTTTGGGCACATAACAAAGTGCAAGTGCTCGTCCCAGCTCACCATCGTAGACCATGAAGATACCAAAGAAAGATACACTCCCACTCCACATCTGAGATAAGATTATGAAGTTCCTTTATTCATTGTCAGACCAGACAGACAGGGGACAGGTAGACAGGTTAACGCGTTTCACCCGACTCACTGTGCTTGTTCACAACCAGCTGAATGTTAAGGTCTTTTTTGGGTAAGGTTATGGGATATAGATAGGGTGATGGTTAGATTTTACTGTCAGGTTTAGCTTTTAGAGTCAGGCTAAGTGTCAATGGCTATATATTTAGGCAAATGTTAAAGTGATACTAAATCCTATTTTTATTTTTCTTTAAAAATAACAAACATGTTATACTTACCTGCTCTGTGCAGTGGTTTTGGCCAGAGCAGCCCAGATCCTCCTCTTCTCAGGTCACTCGCTGGCACTCCTGGCCCTTCCCTTCTGTCAGGTGGGTGCCCCCATATCAAGCAGCGTCCATTCAGACACAGGGGCGTGATTTGGCCCCGCCCCCTCTCCTCATTGGCTAACTGACTTTGATCGACAGCAGCGGGAGCCACTGGCGCCACTGCCATGTCTCAGCCAATCAGGAAGGAGAGACAACCTGGACAACCGAGGCACTCATGCACATCACTGGATCGAGTTGGGGCTCAGGTAAGAATTGGGGGTGTGGGGGGGTGGGGTTGGCTGCTGCACACAGAAGGTCTTTTATCTTAATGAATGGAATGCATTAAGATGAAAAACCTTCTGCCTTTACAACCACTTTAGGGATATCTAATCCTAGGAAGAAAAACATAATACAGTATAATGCAGCCTACCAGTCCTTAGATGTGGAGGCTGCATTAGTTTTAATTTTTCAGACAACAACATGCTTATACCTGCTGATCTTGCCAGAAATGCTGTGTTCTTGTCACTTCACTGAGAGTACAAACAATGTTATCTTCCTTCAAAGCTATCTTCTGTAGATAGCTTTGAAGGAAGACTACTAATTACCTAATAGACTTCTAATTACCTACTAATTACCGTGCCTCTATGTAATAAAGATGAAGAGAGGAAGACGTGTTAGTAGCCCAAATGAAGGGAGCAGCATAGCCACAGCTCAGGGTTTCTTTGTAGATGTAGTGGAGGAGTAAGGGTAGCCATCCCGAGACAGGAAGTGTGTTATTCTCAGGATTGCTTGGTCAAAGCAAACAAAAAAGTCCCAAAAAAATCCTGCGCTATGTGTGTTGGCAGTCCACTTGTAGTCTCCACCAGGGATGCATGTGACAAAGTGACAATGCAGGAGCAAAGTTGGAAGACACATCTGGGGAGAAACAAACAGTGGTATTGCAACACACGGGTCATCAGAAAGGCAAATATATTGCTTCTTCTTTTCAATATGTTTATTCTGTACAAGTGATTCTGTGGTAACAGGATCGCTTTAATGCTAAAAGGCAGATACATTATTTTGTTGATGTATATCATGACATGTCAGAAATCTATTCATGCTGACTTACAAAATTAATGAAAGGTTTGTTTTAATACCCTGATTCAGTCCTGTAGCTATAGCTGCAACTCTCCACCCTTCTTCACAAATCTGAATTATGCTTTACCTATACACAGGGTATATGGATAATACCTGCCATATGAAACCACCTAATTTTATAGTTGGGTCATTATTACTTTCAAGTTATACAAATGATTAAAAAAACATAATTAAAAAAAAAGAATTGCTCTACACAGCAGCATTATCTTTTAGACATCACTGGCTTAAGAAAATGGAAAACTTTTACTGTGTTTTACAGCTAATGTAAATGCTGAAGGTAAATTTGGCAAGCTAATGCTATGTTCTGCTTACTGTCTAGAAAATTCCTGTTTATATACGGGAATACCTGTGGAGACCTCCATGAGTATATGAAACCATCTGTCTCTTTGCTATCCAACACTGTCTCATCAGGGGTACTGCCAAAAACTACCCATCATGTAGGAGCATATGTCCTTACCCCACATCGTTGCGGCCTAATTAACTTTGTTGTTTACACGTTGCTTTTTATTTTTTATACTCTTGCTAAACTTTTATTTAGCAGTAAAGTTTTCCTAATCAAATATTTCCAACAGTTTGTAAAGCATCGTCTTAATTTTTTTTATTTCTTTGTAGACTTTCCATTTTTATGATTTTTTCTTTTTTATGCTCAGAGATAAAGTCTGTGAGTCATAGTAAAAAGCACTTCTTTAATCACTTTAGCTCTGGTAGCTGTATACCCCGTATGGATCATTTATTGTACACGGAAATGCATTTCTGACAGTCAGCAATTTAATGTGTGAGATGTGGCCCTTTACTTGCCTTTAACAGGTATCACTATTGTTAGGGCACAATTCCTCCCACTGACACCACTGATGGGGCACTGTACTCCCACTAAAACCAACTAGAAACCTTATCGAAGTCTGGGAATGAATTCATTTCGGTGACAGTTCCCCTCCTTTGTTTCTTACAGCACCCTTCTATCTCCTCTCTATATACTGTATATTTGGACAACTTTTTTAACCTCCCTGGCGTATGATTATTTCAGATTTTAGGTGCTGAAAGCGGTACCATTATTTTGCATGTAATTCTTAAGGATGAGCAGCCCAAACCAACTATTTACTTATGATTTTTTTTTTTTTTACTGTGCGTTCTTCTTTATAACATCTCGGGTATGATAAAGTTCGAAACACAAAATCATAAATTATAATATAATAAATAACTATAAATAAGTTAAGAGTATATATATATATGTATATATATATATATATATATATATATATATATGTATACACACACATATATATATACATATATGTATACGTATACACACGCACACACATATATATATATATAAAGTACAGTAAAGTATATATATATATATATATATATATATATATATATATATATATATATATGTATATAAAGCACAGTAAAACTGCAGGCAAGGGCACTGGGGGGGGGGGCAATCCAATAGGATTACAATATATCAGTGTGTTTTACTTTTTGAATTTTCCGCCGGTTCCACCCCCCTGGGCCGCAGCGCTCGCAGGGAACGGAAGCCGGGGCACACAGCATGGAACGGAAGCCGGGGGCACACAGCATCAGGCGGAAGATCCGGCCTCCGTACACTGCCGGAATACATCACAGGATCCTGGGGACAAGGTAAGTAACCTCTTCCAGGATCCAGCAATTTCTCCCAGGCGGTACCCCGAGTGTGGCTTACCGCTAATGGCACTGAAATTCCACCCCGAGCCACACTCCGGAATACTGGCAGGGAGGTTAATTGCTGGCTTTGATCTGTGGACCTCCGAGTGAAATCTTTAGGACAACCGTTCATTCCTGATCTAGAATTCTTGATTCTGTGCTCCTTTTGACTACCTGTAATGGGGGTCAAATCTATCTGGTAAGCGGTTTGTGCATGAGGATATCGGTGGAGAATCTATCTATCCCACAGACACGGCTGGCTGTTTTTTGATACATAAAGGAGAAGCTGTCATTTATACATATGGACTTTTTCAAAAGCACTTATTTCACTAATGTGTATGTTAATCACAAGATTATAGTTTTCTGGTATTTTTGAGCACGGTCTACACACTTTTTCACAACTATAAGCACAATTCCTCCCACTGACAGCAGTTGGGGAACAACATTGGGGAAATATTCCTCCCAATGATACCTGCATTGGGTCACTGGTCTTTCCACTGACAACAATGGGGGATTATTTCTCTTTCCACTGACACCACAGTCGCTAGATAATATTTTACTCTCACTGATCACCAACCCAGGGGTATTTTTTATTCCTCCACTCACCACCGACTGGGAATACAAAAACAGAATAAAACGGGTCAACTGTAGGTCAAATGCAATAAATTATGAATGAGAAACCTTTTCCTCCCTTTACCCCTTTTGATTCTTTTTTTGAGGGGAGACGTCTCAGTTTTTTTAGTATAAAATGCATATTTTTTTCAGGAAAAATAGGGATTTTATTTGGTGCTAGTGATTTTAGAATTCCTAACTATGTACACAAAATATAATTTATAAGGTCTTCTGATTAGAAGCGTATCATATTAGTATAATTTTTTATGTAACATAGCAGAAGCATTGTATTCACAGTCTTTGATACAGAACGCTTTAGTAGCAGGCTTGGAAGCCCAGAAGCTGACCTATTCTCACTGTTGTGCTACTGCATTGGTGTGATGCAGAATCATCCATTCTGAATGGCACCTTAGCAAATTCAATGCACTGGCTTTGCAGCATAGCACAATGCACCACAATGCACAAAGATGCTGTGCGCTGCTGAAAATCCTGTAGACACATTTTTTGCAGTGTGTGGGTGCATTAGGCCCCTTGAAATAAATTGGCTGCATAACTGCAACACACATTACCGTGTGCACTGCTGTAGCATGACAACGTGCACTGGCAGATCTAGCACAGACTCCTGCCAAGACCAACCTAGCCAAGGAACCACTGCGAGGTTCACATTGGTGCGATACAGGAAATCCCACAAATCCACTGCGAGTTTCCGCATCAAACTGCTGGGAGTGACAATACAAAGCTAATGACACCCCCAGACCGGCTCACATATCGTAGTGCGAACTGTCAATTCAGGCAGTAATCGGATCGCAAAGGTGTGAACACTTATGCGATCCGATTCTGGTGCGGACCAAAAAAGGCGTCCTGCACGAGTTTGGTCCAAATGCAATGTGAATTCAGCCATACAATCTGTATGGCTGAATCTGCATGACATAGACATCGCATGTGATTTGCACAGTAGTGTGGTGCGAATCACATGCAAAGTCTTCCATCGCACAAGTGTGAACCGGCCCTTTAACTGCATACTGTGGTTAAAATTAATACTTAGGAGCTTGGTATCCTTAAAGTGGTTCTAAAGGCAGAATCTTTTTTACCTTAATACATTCTCTGCATTAAGGTAAAAAACCTTCTGCATGCAGTGCCACTCCCTCCCCCCTCCCCAGGGCCCCCTAAATACTTACCTGAGCCCGATCTCAATCCAGCGATGTGCACAAGAGCAGGGTCTCGCTCCACTTTCTCTCTCCTCATTGGTTCAGAGACAGAAGTAGGAGCCAATGGCTCATGCTGCTATCGATTACAGACAGTAAAGAGGGGGAAGGGCAGGAATAGGCCACACTCTGTGTTTCCATGGAGATGTACTGTAGAGTTGGGTTCGGCAGCAAGCGTGAACAAATGCCTACATGGCAATCTATGGGGGCACTCAGCAAGGGGAGAAGCCAGGAGCCCCGGCAGGGGACCCGAGAAGAGGAGGATTGGGGCTGCTCTGTGCAAACCCATTGCACAGGGCAGGTAAGTATGACATGTTTGTAATTTTAATAAAACAAATTAGCATTTACAATCACTTTAAGTTTGTTTCCCAATAAGCTTGTAATATTAGAGGTCTATTAACTATAAAAAAAAAATATAAATTCAGAAAAGCAAACACAAATATTGCTGACAGTAACCTAGTATATTTCTTATTTAATTTTTAAAGGACATAAATGATGCCCGATTGGATTCTACAGGTAACATTGCTATTTTATTCCTTTTTGATTTGCATGATTTTTTATTTTATTTTCTTATTGTTATTTTTTATAAACAGTTCTCACCATTTTTAAAACTAAAATGTTCTGCTTACAAAACAGAAGTTTGAATTGCAGAAGTATGGCTCCCTTGCAACAATAAGCCAGTCAACGGGATATTAAAGTTTACTGTGGATAAACTCCTTAATACAAATATATGATGCCTGCTACAATGAATCAAATATTTTTGGCCAGGCAAACATATATCTAAGCCAAACAAGTGCATCTGCCACACTGAAATACAAGGCTGGCAATTGCCCCTAAAAATTATGCTTTGCTATCTTGCTTTTATAGATACATTCTGAGAGAGATATATATCTTGTGACGAGGCACTTCACAATGAATGTATTCATGGGCTCTGTTTGGCCAGGATGAATTTGTACAATTCAGACAGAAACTAGAAATAGCAGCCAGTGGATGCAACTGGAGTTAAAGTGCACATTCACATTTAATATATTTTTACTTGTAGGATATTTGCTGTCCAGTCTTCTTTTTTTAGTTGTATTTAAAGCGAACTTCAGCCAAACAGCCAAATACAAAGATGGAATACATGTACATGCTGGTTTACCTGCCATGGATTTGTATTTTTATTTTCTTCATACAGTTCTGGGATTTACACAGCCCCACCACACTGTACAGCTCTGTCGGCTAAGGCAGGAGATCTGATTTTACTCTGCTTCAGTTAAAGTGGAACTAAACTTACTTTTGATCCAATGGTTCCGTCCCTCTCCAGTGCCAGCATCTTCTGATGTGTCTTCAACCGTTTTCATTGGTCAGCATCAGTGGCGGCTGGTGCTCTATGGACGGGGGGGGGGGGGGTGCGGCAGACGGACCACACCATACCCCCCCCCAGGACCACACCAGCCCGCACACCTTACCCCCTTTCCCGGTCACCGACTCACTCACCCTGGACATGTGGAGGGCAGGCAGGCAGCAGCAGCGGCAGCAGCTTCCCCCTCAGTCTTCTGCATCTCTTCCCTCCTCCTCCTCCTTGGCCTTCTCCTGCATGGCTTCTCCTTTCGGCCAATCGGGAAACGGGTCTCAGGACCCGCTTTCTGATTTGGCAGGAGGAGGATCCATGTGACAATAGCAAATATTCATTCGCTGTTGTCACACAACTGGGTGGGCTCAAGGCGCAGTGCTCTGCGCCCTGAGCCCACACTTTTTTGAAGCCTATTAGAGCCTCTGGCTCTAATCACATGCTTAAAAAAAAAAAACATTGGAATCCATGCGTCTGGCGCCCTGCATGTAGATTAGGGGGCCGGACGCATGGATAGGGGGGCGGCACCCCTGCGCCCCCAATGGACGGGCCGCCACTTGTCAGCATGGAATGATGTCACTCCAGCACATGTGCAGGAGATTGTCATCACAGCACACAGAGACCAGGCAGCGGTGTAAGTTTACATGGTAGAGGACACAATGAGCAGGTAGGTAGGTACATCTTACTGCAGAAGAGACAGCCTACCTGTTTGCTGTCTGTAATAGCAGAAGTTTAGTTCCTCTTTAACCACTTGCAGACCAGCCGCCAGAATTATACGGCAGCAGGTCGGCAGCAGGTCGGCAGCTTCCCCCGAATTGCCATACCTGTACTGCGGTCCGTGGGAGTGATCCTGGGGCCGCGTGCGCACCACTGGAGATGTGCACGCACACCCACTCACCAGTGGGGAAGCTGATCCATGGGGCCGGCTGCCGTAATTGCTGCCGGCCATCTGCGATCACTCCCTGTGAAGAGAGAACAGCGGTCGGCTATTGTAAACACAGCAGACTGTTGTTCTTTCTAGAATCAATGCAGAGCTCCTGTGTTCCTCCTATTTAGGAACACAGGTTTCTGTATTGATTTCACAAGCCCCCCCACAGTTAGAAAGCACCCCCCTAGGCTAACACTTAACCCTTTCCCTGCCAGTGTCATTATTACAGTAACAGTGCATATTTTTAGCACTGATTCCCCCCCCCCCCCCCAAAAGTGTCCAAAATGTCAGTTAGGGGTCCAATCTGTCTGCCGCAATGTCGAAGTCCCACTAAAAATCACTGATCGCCGCCATTACTAGTAAAAAATAAATAAATACATAAAAATGATATAAATCGTTCCCCTAGTTTGTAGACGCAACAACTTTTGCGCAAACCAATCAAGAATTTTATTTTTTTTTTCTTAGAGAATGTTATATAGCAGAAAGTGATAAATATTGTGTTTTTTTTTTTTTTTTTTCAGAATTGTCGCTCTTTAAAAAATAAATAATAATAATAATAAATAAATAAATAAATAAATAAAAATTGCACAGGTGATCAAATAGCAAAAGGAGAAGCAGCAGATTGATGGGCTCGTCTTTCTGTGTTTTGCTCTTTTTTCCTATCTGCATGTTTCTTACTAGCATATGCACACTGCAGCATAAATGGCTGGCTCCTTCTGCTGCATCCTCTTCCAGTCTGAGCTTTGCTATATAGGAGATTGTAAGAAGCAGATACCAGGTTATATTCAGGTACTTACAGTGCTTACGTTTTTTAAGAAAAGTCCATGTGAAGTATTAATAAATATGGGGCTGCAATAATATGTGTCTTTCATATATGCCTGGAGTTCACCTTTAAAGCTGGATTTCAGATATGCAGCTAAACATACAGGTAAAATACACATATTTAAACTTATTACTGGTAATTTGATTTGCTGGGAACTTCGGCTATTGAACCAGGTGAACATGCAAGTGTAGGGAGTACCGTATATACTCGAGTATAAGTTGACCCGAATATTAGCCGAGGCCCCTAATTTTACCACAAAAAAGTGGGAAAATGTATTGACTCGAGTATAAGCCTTGGGTGGAAAATGCAGCAGCTACTGGACCCAACTGGACCACCACGAGACACAAAACAGGGGCTGCGGGCATGGTACAGGAGATGGCGCAGGTCATGGTATAGGCATGGCATAGGTCATGGTAAGGGCATGGCACAGGTCATGGCACAGGTGATGGTACTGGCGTGGCACAGGTCATGGTCAGGGCCGGTGCTTCCACTAGGCAAACTAGGCAGCCGCCTAGGGCCCATTGCAACCTAGGGGCGCAGCCATGAGTTGGCACTCTCTGTCCATCATGAATGATCCTTGTGAGAGAGGAGGGGGCGGCAGTGGGGGAGGAAGAATGGACAGAGGAAGATGCCAGGTGTATGGGGCAGTGGCTGAACTACCAGGCCCTGGCATTCCACCACTGTTGGGGGGGTCCAAGAGGCAGGAAGGGAGCCCACAGGAGTGCTGCCTGCATGATGATCCTCCTTGGCTGGAGCTGAATGGTGTAAACCCTGGGCAGGAAGTGACTCTCTGCACTGAGCTGGTGGGCAGCCGTTCATTTCCCTGGGTCGGTATTAAGCAGGGAGCGGAGGAGAGCTGAACCTGACCCCAAGCTTGGCACTGGAGGGTGGCACCTTTACTGGAGTAGAAACGACGAGGCACCGGAATGGTCTGAGGAGGTTTGGGATTAGGGACGTGTGGAGTTCTCGGACTGCTGCTTCTCCCTTCACCAGGAGCCGGTTGGAGCTGTGGTGAGCACTGTGGTCCAGAAGAGGAGCATCCTAGAAGAAGGAATCAGCAGGATCACGGTGAAGGAGGGCAGAGTGCGGGCCACTCTCTTCATATCACCCAGTGAGTGTCCCCAGAACAGGGGATCAGGGTCCCTGGGTGTGACATGGAGGTTCCCTGATGTGAAAGGGAATCAGGGTCACCACGTGTGCCATGGGGGATAGGGGTCACCGGGTGTAACAATGTTTCGGGGTCACCAGGTGTGCAATGAGGAATTGGGGTCCCTGGGTGTGCCATGGGGAACTGAGGTCCCCAGGTGTGACATGGAGGAAAATCAGGGTTCCCCAGGTGTGACATGGAAAAACATCAGGGTCTCTGGGTATGACATGGAGGAACATCAGGTACCCCTGATGTGACATGGAGGATCATCTGGGTCCCTTGGTGTGGCATAGAGGGACATTAGGGTCCCCAGGTGTGACATGGAGGAATATGGGGGTCACTGGGTATGACAGCATAACATAGAGGAGCCATCAGATCAGGGTCACTGGGTATGACAGAGGAGTTTTTAACCCCTTCCCTTTATATTTTTTGGGGGGTGGGGGGGCGCAAGTAGCTGGCCTTGCCTAGGGCGTAAAATAGTCTAGCACCGGCCCTGGTCATGGTACAGCCATGGCACAGGTCATGGTACAGGCATGGCACAGGTCATGGTACAGGAGATGGTATTGGCATAGCACAGGTGATGGT
The DNA here is from genome assembly GCF_965119305.1 of Pelophylax lessonae. Taxonomy (NCBI): domain Eukaryota; kingdom Metazoa; phylum Chordata; class Amphibia; order Anura; family Ranidae; genus Pelophylax; species Pelophylax lessonae. The sequence continues at coordinate 66,326,122 of NC_138777.1, forward strand.
ATAGGCATGGCACAGTAGGTACAGGCATGGTACAGTATGTACAGGCATGGCACAGTATGTACAGGCATGGCACAGTAGGTATAGGCATGGCACAGTATGTACAGGCATGGCACAGTAGGTATAGGCATGGCACAGTAGGTACAGGCATGGCACAGTATATACAGGCATGGCACAGGAGAGACAGTGCTGCGGGCATGGTACAGGAGAATGTCCTGTACCATGCCCGCAGCCCTGTATGAGGAAATGCAGGAGCTGCGGAGGAGTCTCACTTACCTTTCGGTGAAGCGCCTTCGATTTAAAAATCGTGCCGCCCGGCGCCAATACGTCACCGTGAATGCGCCGCCGATGCTCAGGAAAGCCCGTACACGTTCGGCTATTCCCGGGCATGCATCACATGCGCGGTGACAGGTCGGTTCCGGGCGGCGCCATTTTTAAAAAGACAGTGACTCGAGTATAAGCCGAGGGGAGCATTTTCAGCATGAAAAAACATGAGTATATACGATAAGTGTTACAATGTTAAAATCCAAAAATATCTATAAAAATGAAAAGTTCAAGCAAAATATATCAACATTCATATTGTCTGGTTTTCATCACTCATAGCGTTACTCAGTTATACCATGAGTGATGTGACTCAGGTCACACTAGCACAGGATTCCATTGGACCATCCCAGGTATTTGATTACGTTGAGCTTATTGGTTTGGGTTGTCTTTAGATGTCTGGCATGGTAAAAATGAAGGATGACACATGGTCAATGAGGTTGTTCCATGTATGTGATCTGATTTTTTTTTATTTACAAAAAAATGTTCTCCTTTAACTATTGTTTGTTACTAAGGAATTGGTTGTAATTTAAACTTAGAATCATGTGACATGAAGATGTAGGCTCATCCAGCAGCCCATGTGAAGCACTTTATTGGCTAAAACAGACCTTGGCTGTCAACTGCAGGAAAAATGGTATGCGCATGTAGTGGGCTTACTATACAAAAAAAAACTCTCTATAGAGATGGGGTGAAAAGAGGAAAAGAAAAACTGGACTTTTCTGTACCAATAAAGAGATAACACTTACACAAAATAAAACATGAAAACATTTCTTTACTACAAAGAATAAAAAACTATCAACAAAAGGCATATAGCAACCACCAATCCCTATATTAGACCAAATAGCCTACCACAGTTCATAGGTCATATTATAATTATGTGGCGGTAAATGATCAACTCATTTCACAATCACATTGCTTCCTCATGATCTACGCCTATGTAGTACCCTCTAGTGTGCTAGAATAGGTAGTGTTAGATTTTTGTTAGTGTAGGTAAAATGTTTTGGCTCGGTTGGCAACCAAGTCTGTGTTTTAATCTGGGTCAGGTGAGTGATCTAGGGAGGGCTGGTATGACCCATCAGGTAGCATCTCTGATACCTCCCCCTACTTCTAGAACTTGCTGGAAACGTCCAAAAGAATGGGAGGGAGGTTAAGGGGAGCTGCCTGGAGTATTCATGAGGGCCACGACAAATCCCCAACAGATGGGTTGGCAGGGGGCAGGCACCCTCAAATACTTAGAGTCAGCCCAACTGGGAGAAGAGTTCAGATGGAAGTTGGAGATGGAGTGCTAGGAGGCTGTTGGTGGGCTCTTGAAGATAACCCTCTAGTCTAGGGGGGGGGGTGATCTCAGGCCTGGAAGTTTGGGTGCAGCAGTGATCCTCTGATATCCCAAAGAGGAGTCCTGTGCAATGGCATGAGAGAGCGGGTGTGAGGACACCAGGAGCCAGAGGGTATGTCTGGGAGATCTCTAAGAAAAAGACAGCCAGGTGGGCTGGTGAGTGTTATAGTCAAGGAGGACCGAGAGGCAGCCTGAGAGTACTGGGTGACAGCAGTCTGAGATGGATGAAGTATCAGTCTGGGAGGACTGTGGAAGCTTAGTCAGGAGGGCTAGAGAAAGGGGCAGCTGCAGCCAGGTGGGCTGGCAGTACCTGAGGAGGTGGTGCTGGGATCAGTAGCCACATAAGGACAGCTGGGCACAGGGATTTTGCTAAACAAACAATGGGCCCGCGGTCCCTGCCTGTAAAAGGCATTTGCTAAAATCTGACTGAGCCCTATTGTCAGATCACCTAACCGTGTGTTAACTGATCCTGGGAGTTTCGTGCTCAAGCAAGTGTTGTGCTGGAGGAGCTGAGAAAACTGTAAATAGACTCTACAGAAGAAGTTGTCCCTTAAAAGTTCTTCTAACGTCGAGTGGGCATCTCATAATACCCTTAACCCCATCCAAGTTCAATACCCCTAATAAAAACACAAAAATCAAAGCTGAAAGGACTATTTCTTGACTCTAGAGTGCTGTGGAAAATTCTGTGTGCCTGGCTGTGCAAGGTGGAGGATTCCTATTCACCAGCGGCTCCTGTGGGAGTAGTGCTACACCTATATCTTGATTATTGTCTATGATGGTATACTCTAAAGAGAGAAAGCTAAATAAATAAATATAAATAAAGCAATAATGACCAAACAAACACAGGATATAGTTTCAAAAAGACAAAATGGAAAGTCTCTCCCCATCAGGCCAACATGTGAGGAATAAAAAGTTCCCATTTTTATTTTCCTTCTTTCATCTCATCTGTGTGGCAGTGCCATCTTAAGAGCATAAAAGGGCCCCTGGCAATGCAGTGCACTGGGGCCCTACCGACACAAACACCCACGAGAATAAAAATTCAAGTTATGGATAAGGCGATATTTATTGGTACCGCAGTGCCAGGCTAATGACAGCTTTCAAGTTCGGCGGATGGGTCCGGTGAACACACACGGATGGGAGTCATACTTGACTGCCCTGTGTGTGCCTGTTCCCATGGAGGCAGACAGGCATTCATGCAGTTGTGGGCTCCCCCTCCATGGCCCAAGTGGCCTCACAGCAGCGCAGGACCAACAGGCGCTTGCCACCTGCTAAGTTTGTTGGTGGGATGCACACAGGAATCAGGACTAATGCTTGACTGGGTCACTGGGCAGGTGGGGCCCCCCAGGCGACTGCCCAGCGGGGCTATTTGGTAAGATGGCCCTGCTGTGTGGGAAGATTGAGTGGCCCTTAGAATTTAAAGTGAATACCGTTAAGTATGCTAACTGCTATCTACATTAAACTGTATGTGTGTTACTCCACACTGGATTCCTCTTACATGAGGTCCCTGGAAGATTATAGTGAATGCAGAGCTAAGGGTTGAATACCTACTCATACTGTTTTATACACTGGATGAACAATATATGTGTTGGACTGAGCCTTCTTTTGATTATACATGGATGTTCAATTGTATAAAGCACATTGGACATTCTGGATTCACCTGTAAGAAATATACTTACCAAAGAGATGCATAACCGAGCAAGAACCAGCTCAATTGGTTATTTGGTTTTGTTAACACTTTTGAGGTTAACATGATATATATATATATCATTATGTGAGCACATATATATAGCATATATATCATATACAGGTCCCTCTCAAAAAATTAGCATATTGTGATAAAGTTCATTATTTTCTGTAATGTACTGATAAACATTAGACTTTCATATATTTTAGATTCATTACACACAACTGAAGTAGTGCAAGCCTTTTATTGTTTTAATATTGATGATTTTGGCATACAGCTCATGAAAACCCAAAATTCCTATCTCAAAAAATTTGCATATTTCATCCGACCAATAAAAGAAAAGTGTTTTTAATACAAAAAAGTCAACCTTCAAAAAATTATGTTCAGTTATGCACTCAATACCTGGACGGGAATCCTTTTGCAGAAATGACTGCTTCAATGCGGCGTGGCATGGAGGCAATCAGCCTGTGGCACTGCAGAGGTGTTATGGAGGCCCAGGATGCTTCGATAGCGGCCTAGAGCTCATCCAGAGTGTTGGGTCTTGCGTCTCTCAACTTTCTCTTCACAACATCCCACAGATTCTCTATGGGGTTCAGGTCAGGAGAGTTGGCAGGCCAATTGAGCACAGTAATACCATGGTCAGTAAACCATTTACCAGTGGTTTTGGCACTGTGAGCAGGTGCCAGGTCGTGATGAAAAATTAAATCTTCATCTCCATAAAGCTTTTCAGCAGATGGAAGCATGAAGTGCTCCAAAATCTCCTGATAGCTAGCTGCATTGACCCTGCCCTTGATAAAACACAGTGGACCAACACCAGCAGCTGACATGGCACCCCAGACCATCACTGACTGTGGGTACTTGACACTGGACTTCAGGCATTTTGGCATTTCCCTCTCCCCAGTCTTCCTCAGGGTCCGGTCACCTCTTCTCGTTGTGCAGCGTTTTCTGCCACACTTTTTCCTTCCCACAGACTTCCCACTGAGGTGCCTTGATACAGCACTCTGGGAACAGCCTATTCGTTCAGAAATTTCTTTCTGTGTCTTATCCTCTTGCTTGAGGGTGTCAATGATGGCCTTCTGGACAGCAGTCAGGTCGGCAGTCTTACCCATGATTGCGGTTTTGAGTAATGAACCAGGCTGGGAGTTTTTAAAAGCCTCAGGAATCTTTTGCAGGTGTTTAGAGTTAATTAGTTGATTCAGATGATTAGGTTAATAGCTCGTTTAGAGAACCTTCATGATATGCTAATTTTTTGAGATAGGAATTTTGGGTTTTCATGAGCTGTATGCCAAAATCATCAATATTAAAACAATAAAAGGCTTGCACTACTTCAGTTGTGTGTAATGAATCTGAAATATATGAAAGTCTAATGTTTATCAGTACATTACAGAAAATAATGAACTTTATCACAATATGCTAATTTTTTGAGAGGGACCTGTATAGCGTATATATCATATATAGCATATATATGATATATACGCTATATAAATATATATATATATATATATATATATATATATATATATATATATATTTATATATATATATATATATATATATATATATATATATATATATAGTGGTTGATTGAGTCCTAATCAGGTTTTTTCTTTTTTTAGTTGACTCATGATTCAAGTATTTACGACTCCTCCACTTATTATAGTACTTTATCTAATAATATTGGGACCTTGAGGTTTTTGTACTTAGTTGTGAATACTGTGCACGTTCAACAGCCATTGGTGTGCAGCACCTTATGGTTCCTATTCTCGCACTGTAAATTTCGTTTCTGAAGCTTTTCATGGTGACAGATTAATTTTATGTGTCTCTTGGGGTTAAGAATCTGAAACAGTGTAATACTCCCTTAGAAAATCCTACCATATAAGTCACCCAAGACGTAAGCTGCTAAGTGCCCTCATTTTACCTGTGCGACACAAAGAAATTTCACTAAGCCCCAGCGGGATCAGAGATAACCTTAGCGGCTGCCTGTTGGGCAGAAATGTCTTGGTTTGTGTTGAATGATATAGGAACAGTTTACTGTCTATCTTTAAAGAAAGCATAGATAAAAGTTGTGTCTGCTGGATCACACAGCCCGGTAGACTAATCAGTCAACAGTCCTGTACAATTTCGCTACTTTTCTTCACCTCCACCCTTCATTGTATGAAATTGGATCCCTGCAGAGTTTAGGAGATGTGCAGCACAATGCTATTAAACTGCAAAGCACCCTCTCAGAATATCGCAAAAATAACAAAGCATGACACACGCAACTGAAATCTAAGATCAGAGGTTTGCTCTTTAGGATTAAAAGAAATAAAAATAGAAAGCTTACCTTATATGATTGTGAAAAAGATAAATGCAGACTTTAAAGTTAAGGCAATCCTATTTTTTTTTTCAGTTTGATTGGCATCATGTCTCATTGTACTGTTTTCATAAGCAATGTTTTTAACCCGGAGATCCTGCCAGTGACTGCATTTCCTGTTGCAGGCTGACAACCCTAAGCAACATTGTAAGCCTGTCATATACGATCCTTTAGTTGACCATTGGACTGCCAAACTGGTCTATCAGATCAGGCCTACTGAGGAAGCCCAATCACATGGCGTAATGCGTATAGGTGGGAGGAGACGAGCCCGTGACGTCACATTGCGACCATTCAAGGTCTCGTGGTGAGCCATGGATTACATAGATAACCAAATGCTTGCTTTTTTGTGAAATGTGTAACTGTTTTTATCCCTGTTTTACGTCATAAAAAAATATTGAGGTAGAGAGCACTATGGTTTTTCCACGTGTGTGTCTTTTATCATGCGGTCATTTTGGTGACTGAATGAAGTAAGGAGTGGAAATATGGTGCATTCTGAGCCAGGAGGAGGAGGGGTATGGAGCTGATGCCTATGTGGGTGGAGTTGGTCACAAGTTAATAAGACTCTGTAGTGGCATCTATTTTGGAGGAGAGCAGGTTTTTCACCTACAGGTGGAGTTTCACAGGACACAGAAGATAGAAGGAAAATGAATCACTTACTACACTGTGGTGTTTGTTACTACTTATTGGAACCTTTTTTTGAGATATTCTATTGATGTTACTAATTTTCATATATAGACACTGTCACTTTATTTATTATGTAGAGTTATAAGTATATTTATTTTTCAACTATTTTGATATCAGTTGCGCTGCAGGCTTGGAAGTCTTAAAGGTCTAGCAGATCGCCAGCAAAACAGCCAACTGAAAAAACTGGCTGGCAACACAGCACAAAAAGATTCCAAGCTTTCCTTACCGACCAGTCTGCGACCAACCAAATTGACCTGTCTAACATATGCATTAAAAAACAGGGGTTTAGTTGGACACCCCTGTAAAATGGGGTGCCTTGTCGGGGTTCTGTGGCTTATGCATGTATTTGCAGATGTGTGCAACTAAACCCCTGTTTTTAATGCATACTGTTAGACAGGTCAATTTGGTTGGTCGCAGACTGGTCGGTAAGGAGAGCTTTGAATTTTTTTGTGTCTTGTTACATGCGTAGCTCTTCCAATGCTCCTTACTACAGAGACCAGTTACAGGTGTGGGCAGTAACCATTTGTTTGTGCTATGGATTATATTGGCCAGGCAACGCACTGACACCTCTGCAGCCATGCTGCTATAGGCTGAGTGTTCAGTGTGCCCCTGTGCCTTTAAGAAGGGGTGGGCTCCCTTCAGGTATATCTGCCCTACACCTGTCCATTTAAATGCATGTGCTTCCATTGTTGGAGACTCACAAAATTTTGAGTAAAGCCCCGTACACACGTACCGATTGTCGGCCGTAAATATTTGGCCGTCGACCGATCAGCCGATTGTAGGCTTGTTAGTATGATGCTTCCGACAGCCGACAGCGCATTTTCGGCCGAACAGAATCGGGTGTGCAGGCATTAAAATTTTTGTTGGCCGTCACCAGAATGGCCAATTGTTCGCCAGTCAGTACAGATTTCAGCCGACAGACAGCAGATTAGCAAGACTGGGCATGCTCAGAAAAGAAAAAAGACAAGGAAAGTTAACCATCACATGACATCACTTCTGCAGTCGGCTGTTGTTGGCCGACAAAATTCGTGTGCAGTCTTTTGCAGTTTTCAACAGACACGACAGCCCTGGACAAAAGACGGCCAATCGTTCGGCCGACGATCAGTACGTGTGTACGGGGCTTTAGGACCACAGAAAATGGGGTGCCTTGTCGGGGCTCTGTGGCTTATGCATGTATTCGCAGATGTGTGCAACTAAACCCCTGTTTTTAATGCATACTGTTAGACAGGTCAATTTGGTTGGTCTCAGACTGGTCGGTAAGGCGAGCTTGGAATCTTTTTTGAGTCTTGTTACATGCGTTGCCCTTTCAATGCTCCTTACGGCATAGACCAGTTACAGGTGTGGACAGTAACCATTTGTTTGTGCGTTGGCTGGCAACACTGCTGCTCACTTTGGGATATTGTCAGCCTATAACAGCAGGTGCTGTGCCTGGCATCATCTCCAGGTAAAACATTTTGCAACAGATTTACAAAAGACAATTTGCTTAAGAAAACTATATACAACAGTGGTGGGCCATCAGAGCTAGCAAGTAGTCCTAACAAACTTCCCGCACTAGGATAACAATGATGCGCCTTCATGGATAAAATACAAAAGGGTTGACTTACTAAAGGCAAATACACTTTTCACTTTGCAAGTGCAGTTCTTCCTGAACTTAGTAAATTAGTTAAAACCTCATTTTACAAAGAATACCCAAATCACATGCAAGGTAAAAAAAAAAACAACAAATCTTTGCTTGCATGTGAATGGATGATGGAAGTCAGTAGAACTTCCCCTCATTTATTAAGCTCTGGAGCAACTGCAGTTGCAAAGTGGATAGTCTATTTGCTTCTAGTAAATCAAGTGTATATGGCCACCCTGGGACAGGATGCATGTTATTTGCACAATCACAATACGAAATAAAGGGAAAAAAGTAAAAAATAAAAAAATGGATTCACCACATCTAATGACTGAAAAAGCAATAAAATAACATTGTGCTACTATGAAACTATACATATCTTAAACATGTGTTGCACATATTAATAAAAGATATTGAAGGTGGTATTAACCCCAAAAGCAAACATTTATTATATTGCAGCTTACCAAACCTTAGATGCGGTGGATACGTTAGTTTGTTTTTTTAAGCTTTCTTTCATTTTTTTCACCTGGTGATCCTGGCAGTAAGTCTGTTTTTTATTTTTTTCAACAGAAAAGCCCTCCTGCAAATGTAGCAGTTAGAAAAATGGGACAAACCATTTGCTACTGATAGGGAGGCTTACAATGACCAACTTGTTTAACTGAAGTTGTGTAACTGCTGTTTGAGCTGATGTTTGGCTTCAATTTGTTAGTGTATCTACTGCAAATTTGCCAATATATCTAAGGATCCTTTCACATGGGCTTTCCGCCCAATAGACTCCGTTTTGGTCAGAGGGGATCGATCCGCAGATCCCCGCTGAGCAGGCCGATGACAGCTCCGTCTCTGCTTACTTTGCAGAGACAGACCTGTCAGATCCCCGCTCTCCACTATGGGATCAGATAGCAGTGGGTGTCCGCAGACATGTCACTGCTGACATCCACTGCTCCATAGGGGTGAATAGAGCATCCGATCAGGTCCACCTGAAAAACTGACAGGCAGACTTGATCAGAAAGTCCCTGTGAAAGGGGCCTTACACATCCCTAAACCCAGACTGACAATGCTGCGGCCCAACGGAGTCCATGTGTTCCTTCATCTGGAGTAGGGGCACTCTAATACAGGAGGTGTGTTACTGACCAGACCATCAGATGAAAACAGAGGCAAAAAAGACTAAAAAAGAAAATGAATGCAGCAATCACATCGAATGACTGTTAAGCTGCAATATATTACATTTTTAGTTTGGGGTTTAATACCGCTTTTAATGACTAAATGCAAAAATGATTGGTAGTGCACATAATTATGATATGTGATCAATAAGTTGTCTATATCAAGAAAAAAAAAGAAATACTCTGTACCTCTATGTGTAATCACAAATAATTATTAAACTATTGGATCAAACTCATTGCATCAGACCACCTGCTTAAAAGTTATTTATTGAAGATACATTCACTTTTTAAAGTGAACATATTGGGGGGATTTACTAAAACTTGAATATGGTGGAGCTGTGCATTTTAATCAATCAGCTTCTAACTTTAGCTTGTTCAATTAAGGTTTAACAAAAAAAAAAATCTGGCAGCTGATTGGTTACTATGCACAGCTGCACCAGATTCTGTGTGAACTAGTTTTAGTAAATCTCCCCCTGCCCCGTACCGTGCAATAGCATTTTTTTTTTTTTTAGCAGAGGAGAAGATGGCCTTGGAACCCTGAATTGATGTGCGTTCCAGCCATAGGATGTTATGTCACTGGAAGTGACATGACGGCCAGAAGTACCCCCCTCAATGCGTTTCATCATGACTGGATGTCCTCCTCAGAGGACAGCTTTCTAAAATCGTCCAATCAGGATGAAACATATTGAGTCAGGTACTTCTTGTCAGGATGCACATGCCAGCAAACTAGATAACTCCTCTGGATGAACTTTTAAGCTAAAACATATTCCCTTTCGTGCACATAAGAATTTAGCACTGGCTAATAAATATGCGCATGCGCAAACTAGCGCAAACGCACACATGTTGTTGCGCATTTTCGTGCGTGCCTTTCGCATACCTGTAACAGATGCTGGCGTCAAACAGGCTATTTAAACTCAGCCAGTACTCAAGATCAATGCTCCTTTGTCTTCAGCCTTCTGTGTATCTGTGTTCCTGTGAACTTGCATCCTGCTTTCAGTTGCTTACCCGGCTTGTCTGGACCTTCCTCTGAACTCCACCTGCATCAACCTCGGCTTACCCATGACTTCTGCTTCTGCCTGCTCTTATTTCACTGATTGGTTCCAGATCCGGCTTGTCTTCTGACCACGTTCCTGCCTAAACCCCGTACCCGATCCATCCCGTCTGTGTATGACCCAGCTAGTCTGACTTTGCTACTCTGCCTTCTGTCACCAGCACCAGCCATTTACCTACTTAACTGATTGCAGAAGCCTTCTGGTGACTTCTACTGCCCAGCGTGGACACCTGCCCTGCTTCTAGCAAGAATTACAGACACTCGTGCCACTCTGTGCTCCTGCACTTCCTGTCTACACAGGGGCCCAGAGTCAGAGGTGTAAGAGAGACCTTCCTCATCATATCAGGCTCTGCTACCAGGTACGTGGTACCTCTGGTCGTCATGTCACATACTATGGTTGGAATGCAGGCCGCATTTGGTTTCCAGGGCAACAATGGTCAGCTTCCCCTCTGACCAGCGCTGAATACACAGAACAACGTTAGTGCAATAGTGTGCATTTTTGTTTTGTTTTTAATAAACTTGACTGCTTGTACAATGATGGCTTCTCGGTGGCATTGTTTCCCATAAACTGGAGCGGTATATGGTACAGGCTGGTTATGCACCTGAGAACCCGGGACTGTTTGGCAGTGTGAAAAAAAAAGAGCTTGACCCAAAAAAGGAGCATTGTGACCTATCTATCCTGTAGAGGGTCTAAACTGTCCAGTGAGTGCAAATCTATGTGGGAACACTTCTGAGCACGTTTAGAGACTGGAGTTTTGTGGCGCTGTCTTTGGGAACATGGGCACATTTGTCGGCATTAGGAATTTGGACACTCAGGAATATACAGACTATTTAACAAATTATTTTTCATTGATTTATCACTATTGTGTAATTATATGGATGAGATTTTTTTGTGACACTTATAGTGTGCCTTTTTTTGTCATTGTCACATATAATCAGTTATTACAGTGACAAGCTTGTTTTCTTATTTACAGATCTGCCAATGTTAATACATATGTTGTACTGTAAAATACTATGTGAAGTTTCACAGATGAAATATCTAAAGACCGATTTTCTTTTCACATGATTGGATAATTAAACCCTATATATATAAATTATCCAGCGCTAGATTATACCTCCTTCTCTATATTTATAAACAATATATATTTACAATCATGATATCTATGTTCACACACACATAATTTCACTAAAATTGAACAGAAATATTATGGTTGTTTATACAGTATATTGTATATAAATATAGAGGAGGGATTATAATTTAACGCTGCTTTATTTATATATACATTATACTGGGCAATTTGAATATATGTAGCATCTGATCGGGGTAATTGTTTCACCGGTAGAGCATGGAGTGTGTGTATATATAGATAATTGGATGATTGAAGTGGATCTTCACACATTTTATTGTGTGAACATTCTCGGATCTTTTAGTAAATCAACCCCTCTGAGTTACAGGCTTCCTTTCAGGCAAGCATTATTTTCAATAGAAACATTAGAAGAATTTATTTTCTCTTAACCACTTAACGACCGACGCACGACGATCTACGTCGGCACTCAGCCCCGGCCAGGCAAACTGACGTAGGGCTACGTCAGCACTTACTGCCGGCCCTGTGCGCGCTCCCGCGCGCCCCCGCCGCTGCCGATGGCTCGATTGGGTTCATAACCGATCAGTCATCAGGTCCAGGCCAATCATTTTTGGTCTGGACCTGTTGATCGGTCCTGCCCAATCAAATGGCACTCTAAGCCTGCGAAATGTAAACACAGGCTTAGAGGAGATGTGCCCTCCCCTCACAACGGTCTTTTTGGATCCAGCGTGAGAGGAGAGCACATCTTACTGTGAGTATTGCACCAAGCACACCCACACACAGGTAGATAGGCACATTTCACCCCCGATCGCCCCCCCGATTAACCCCTACAGTCCCTGACACAACACACACTATATACAGCATATAGCATTTACCTATATACCTGTATAAGTGTGATTTGTGGTCAGGTGTAGCGCTTGCGACCCCCCCTTTTCCACTCAAATTACCCCCCACCCCCCCTAATAAAGATTTAACCCACTGATCCCCCCTGACCCCCCCCCCCCCCTGATCACCGCCGTTAACCCCTACACCCTCTGTCACATCAGCACTAATACAAACGTAATATACGGTATTTTTGTATTTTTGTATTAGTGTCATTGTGATCAGAATTAGCGCAAGCGACTAAGTTTCTGTCCCAAGAAGGTTTAGGGTCCCCGCCACCCGCCCAATAAAGATTTAACCCCCTGACCCCCCCCCCTGATCACCCCTACACCCCCTGCCATAACACACACCGTATACAGTATATAGCATTTTGCTATATACCCGTATAAGTGTGATTTGTGGTCAGGTCTAGCGCTTGCGGCCCCCCCTTTTCCACTTGAATTACCCGCCACCCCTCCCAAATAAAGATTTAACCACTTGATCCCCCCTGATCCCCCCTGATCACCGCTAATTAACCCCTACACCCTCTGTCACATCAGCACTAATACAAACGTAATATACAGTGTTTTTGTATTTTTGTATTCGTGAGATTGTGATCAGAATTAGCGCAGGCGACTAAGTTTCTGTCCCAAGGAGGTTTAGGGTCCCTGCCACCCGCCTAATAAAGATTTAACCCCCTGACCCCCCCTGATCACCCCTACACCCCCTGCCACAACACACACTGTATACAGTATATAGCATTTTCTATATACCCGTATAAGTGTGACTTGTGACCAGGTTTAGCGCTTGCCACCGTTTCTTTTATCCGTAGGATACCCGCCAGCCCCTTCCAATAAAGATTTAACCCCCTGACCCCCCCTGATCACATCCAGTTAACCCCTACACCCTCTGTCACATTAGCACTAATACACACATAATATACTGTTTTTACTGTATTTTGTATTAGTGTCATTGTGACTTGAGGTTGCGCTAGCGAGCTAGTTTCTTTCCCAAAGGAGGTTTAGGGTCCCCGCCACCCCCCCCAGATCCCCAGCGCATAGTTTAGAAAAAACCCCTTGATTACCACACACACACGCACGCACGCACATACACTTCCATTTCTAGTATAGTGTTTGAACAGATCAATATCTGATCTGATCAGAACTATTGATCAGAACTATACTAGCGCCCCCATAGTTTAGGGTTCCCAAAACGCGGTGTTTGCACGATCAGCACTGATTCCTGCCAGCACCTGCGTTTAACCCTTTCACCCAGGCAAGTGTAGTAATCAATAGATTACTGTCACTTGCAAAAAAACACAACACACAAAACCGCTGTGTTAGCAGAGTCAGGCCTGATCCCTGCTAGCATTAGCAGTTTTTTTGGTAGCGCTTGAAATAGTACTTGACAACCAGGTGCTTTTATTACCTGTGAGTCGCATCACTGTACAGGTAAATTTAGTTACCAAAATGTCTAAACGTTCGTACAGTGATGAAGCTATATATAGTATAATGACCATGTCAGGTGAGAGCGATGGGGAAGCCTCACCGGCAGAATCCGGGTCAGTATACGAACCAGATGACAGCAGCGGCTCCCTGACAGATAGCTCAGACGACAGATGGGTCCCTGTTAGACCCAGGCGTACCCAACCCCATTCTGGAGTTGTTGGGGTGCAGGAATCGCAGGGTGCTCGTATGGAGCAGAGTGTGGTTACTAGTGCCGCTCATCCTTCTGGTGACCTGGCAAGCGCCAGCGGCCTAGTACACCCTGGACCTAGTACAACCAGCACTGCAGTAACACCTGGTGACGTGGCGAGTCCCCTAAGTGCAGTTGAAGCTGGTGCGGTGGCTAGCACAAGTAGTGGCCCGCAGCCACCGCGTATTCGAAGACAGGCCCGTAGAGCCCATAGTGCCCTCCCTGATGCGCTGACATATCCCAATTGGCAACCCACTGATTCTACAGCGCCAGTACTTCCCCCATTCACTGCCCAACCTGGAATCCACGTGGAGACAGCTGGTTTTACGCCCCTGAACTTTTATGAGCTGTTCTTCACGGAAGATCTTTTCAGATCTATTGTGGATCAATCAAATTTATATGCACAACAGTTCATCGCCGCCAACCCAAATTCGCCCCTTGCCAGACCATTCGGCTGGAAACCTATAACGGTTTCCGAATTTAAAATCTTTCTGGGCCTTTCCCTCCACATGGGCATAACTAAACAGAGTGAATTGCGGCTATATTGGTCCACTAGCCCACTTCACCATATGCGCATGTACTCTGCCTCCATGTCCAGGGCGAGATATGAGCAAATTCTGCGATTTATGCATTTCAGCGACAATGAAATCTGTCGTCCTCGGGGAGACCCTGCATACGATCGGCTCCACAAAATTTGGCCCCTCATAGACCACTTCAATCAGCGGTTTGCAGCCTTGTTTACCCCCGAACAAGTTGTCTGCGTTGACGAGTCCCTGATTAAATTTACTGGCCGCCTTGCTATGAAACAGTACCTCCCCAGCAAGCATGCCAGATACGGGGTCAAACTGTATAAATTGTGTGACAGGGCCACAGGCTATACAGTTAGTTTCCGGGTCTATGAGGGAAAAGATAGCTGTGTGGAGCCCCTCAACTGCCCAGACTACATAGGGAGCAGCGGTAAGATTGTTTGGGACTTGGTGTCACCCTTATCCGGAAAGGGGTACCATTTGTACGTGGACAACTTTTACACAAGCGTGCCACTATTTAGTCACCTGCTCGAATTACAAATTGGCGCATGTGGCACCGTGCGACCTAATCGCTGGGGCTTCCCCCAACGGCTTGTAGATTCCCGTCTTAGTCGGGGGGCGAGAGCCTGCCTGAAAACAGACAAATTGCTTGCAGTGAAGTGGAAGGATACACGGGATGTTTATGTTCTGTCCTCCCTTCACGCAGACACGACGATTCAAATCACTACGGCAACTGGCGTTGTGGAGAAACCCCTCTGTGTCCACGAATATAACCTTAACATGGGAGGGGTGGACCTTAACGACCAGCTTTTGGCGCCGTATTTAGTTGCCCATAAAGCCAGACGCTGGTACAAAAAAGTGTCTGTTTACCTTTTCCAATTTGCGATGCTGAACGCCTTTGTCCTATACAGGGCGTCAGGACGAACTGGATCTTTCCGGGAATTCCAGGAAGAGATCATCCTTGCCTACCTGTACCCAGGAGGCATGCCTGTCCAACTTCCCCTTCCAGATGCAGTGAGGCTGCTGCATGAGAGGCATTTTTCACATGTCCTCCCGCGTACCCCTACCCAAAGATGGCCCCAAAGAAGATGTCGTGTCTGTAGCAGGCGCGGATTTAGGCGTGACACCCGTTATTATTGTCCCAAATGTCCTGACCAACCTGGTCTCTGCATCGGGGAATGTTTTGAGCGCTACCATACACTAGTGGAGTATTAGTGTAGGGTACAGCACAACACAGTGTAGGGCACACAAACACTGGGTCTCAAAGGATGTTGGATGTCCATCGACATTTTGAGAGACCCAAGCTGGAAGATCGCAGTCCCAAATCAAGACATCAAGAAACAGTTAGAAAGAAAAATAAAAGGATCCAAAAACTGTTGTTGTGTCAGTCATTTTATATGTTCTACTCTTCCTACTGTACTTTTTTTAATGTCCTTTGTTTGTTTTTTTCATTCTTTTGTGACCTGTTTCTCTTGCAGGTACTCGTCGGCTACCACGCATTGATTTTATATATTCTGACACAAACAGTGTTTGCGCTCTCAGCATATATGGATACCTTTGCTGATAGCAGCTGTGGTGATTTTCTGATTTCAGCACTGCAGTTAAAATCCTATTTTGGTATAGTGTCGTGTATACCCATCATTAAATTCAGTGGGTGGTTGTTTGGGCGGTTAATGATGAGTAATACTACGCATTATTCCTGTGCTGATTTCTGATAGGTTCTCTTTTTTTCCGTTCAGCCCACAGGCTGCATGAAAAAAAAAAAAACCTATATGCCAAACAAGGACCAGCAATGTACTGGTACGTTGCTGGACTTTGAGTGGTTATACCAGGATGATGCCTGCAGATTTAGGCATCATCTTGGTATTGTTTTTTACAGCCAGCAGTCGGCTTACATGTAAAAGCAATCCTAGCAGGTAATTGGCTGCTAGACTGCTTTTACATGCAGTGGGAGGGGCCTCCCCCCCCACCGCCGCCTTCCGCAGCCTTCCGTGGTTTTTTCTCGGGCTCTCCTGTCCCACCGGTTAATCCGAGAGTGCAGCCGGTGGTTCAATTATCTAACCATAGAGCTAATTGGAGATTAGAATGGCTCCAATCATCTCTATGGCCTAAGATACCAGAGGCTACGAGCATTTCATCACTTCTGTTTCGCCAGAAATAAACAGGGCCATTGGGAAATTGGGAAAGTATTTTATCACACCAATTTTGGTGTGGTCAGATGCGTTAAGGTCAGAGGAGAGATCTAGAGTCTAAAAGACCCCAATTTATTTTTCAAAAAGAATACCTGTCACTACAGATTGCTATCATAGGGGATATTTAAATTCACTGTGATAACAATAAAAATGATTAAAAAAAAAAAATTAAAGGAAAGGTGTCAAAATAACATAAAAAACAAAAGAAAAAAGAAAAAAAAAATCGAGCCCCCCCCTTTCCCCCCGTGCTTGCGCGCAATGGTGCACGCAAGCGTTGGTCTAGTGTCATATGTAAACCGCAATTGCAGCATGCATGTGAGGTATCGCCGCGATCGCCAGATCGAGTGCAGTAATTCTTGCAGTAGACCTCCTCTGTAAGGCTAAAGTGGTAACTTTTAAATGTTTTTAAAAATGTACGTACGTTTTTGCCGCTGCGCAGGCATGCGCAATTTTTAAAGCATGTCATGTTAGGTGTCTATATACTCGGCATAAGATCATCTTTTAAATTTTACCAAAAAAATTGGAATTATATAGTGTATTTGTGCAATAAATTTTAAAAAGAAAAGAAAAAATTGCGTTTGGAAAATCTGTGCGCAAATACCGTGTGACAAAAAAATTTGCAACATCCACCATTTTATTCTATAGGGCCTCTGCTTTAAGGAAATATATAATGTTTGGGGGTTCAAAGTAATTTTCTAGTAAAAATAAAATATTTTTTCATGTAAACAAAAAGGCACAGAAAAGGCTTGGTTTTCAAGTGGTTAGAAGAGTGGGTGATGTGTGGATAAGATTGTGCATAAAATGCCGGGACAGTTCAAACACTCCCCAAATGACCCCTTTTTGAAAAGTAGACACCCAAAGCTATTTTCTGAGAGGCATGGTGAATCCATGGAATATTTTATATTTTGCCACAAATTCCAGGAAATATATATATATATATATATATTTTTATTTTTTACAGACAGTTGTCACTAAATGATATATTGCTCACGCATGCCATGGCAATATGTGAAATGACACCCCAAAATACATTCTTTTGCTTCTCCTGAGTACAGGGATACCACATGTGTGAGACTTTTTGGGAGCCTAGCTGTGTACGTGACCCCGAAATCCAGTCCACATCTTCAGGTTTTCTAATGGCGTAAATTGCTGATTTTATCACTGCGCTACCTTTCACAGTTTCAGAGGCCCTGAAATTTCAAGATAGCACAAAACCCCCCCCCCAAATGACCCCATTTTGCAAAGTAGACACTCCAAGCTATTGGCTGAGAAGCATGGTGAGTCCATGGAATAGTTTATATTTTGCCACAAGTTTCGGGAAAATTATTATTTTTTATTTATTTATTTTTTTTTTACACAAAGTTGTCAATAAATGATATAATGCTCACACATGCCATGGGTATATGTGAAATGACACCCCAAAATACATTCTGCTGCTTCTCCTGAGTACAGGGATACCCCATGTGTGAGACTTTTTGCCAGTCTAGCCACGTACAGGACCCGGAAAACCAATCTGCACCTTCTGGCTTTCTAAGGGCGTAAATTGTTGATCTCACTCCTTACTACCTATCACACTTTTGAAGTCCATAAAAAGCCAAGATGGCACAAAACCCCCCCAAATGACCCCATTTTGCAAAGTAGACACTCCAGTCTATTTGCTGAAAGGCATGGTGAGTATTTTGCAGCTCTCATTTTTTTTGGAAAATGAAGAAAAAACAGGAAAATGCATTTTTTTTCCTCTTTTTTCAATTTCCAAAACTTTGTGACAAAAAGTGAGATCTGCAAAACACTCAACATGCCTCTCTGCAAATAGCTCAGGGTGTCTACTTTCCAAAATGGGGTCATTTGGGGGGGGGTTTTGTGCTATCTTGGAATTTTAGGGCCTCCGAAACTGTGATAGGTAGTCAGGAGTGAAATCAACAATTTACGCCCTTGGAAAGCCTGAAAGTGGAGGTTGGTTTTCGGGGTCCTGTACTCAGCTAGACTGCAAAAAAGTCTCACACATGGGGTATCCCTGAACTCAGGAGAAGCAGCAGAATGTATTTTGGGGTGTCATTTCACATATACCCATGGCATGCGTGAGCAATATATCATTTACTGACAACTTTGTGTAAAAAAAAAAAATATATAAATATATATATAATTCCCAGAACTTGTGGCAAAATATACAATATTCCATGAATTCACCATGCCTCTCAGCAAATAGCTTGGGGTGTCTACTTTCCAAAATGGGGTCATTTGGGGGGGTTTTGTGCTATCTTGGAATTTTAGGGCCTCCGAAACTGTGATAGGTAGTCAGGAGTGAAATCAACAATTTACGCCCTTGGAAAGCCTGAAAGTGGAGGTTGGTTTTTGGGGTCCTGTACTCGGCTAGACTGCAAAAAAGTCTCACACATGGGGTATCCCTGTACTCAGGAGAAGCAGCAGAATGTATTTTGGGGTCTCATTTCACATATACCCATGGCATGTGTGAGCAATATATCATTTACTGACAACTTTGTGTAAAAAAAAATATATATATATATTTCCCAGAACTTGTGGCAAAATATAAAATATTCCATGGATTCACCATGCCTCTCAGCAAATAGCTTGGGGTGTCTACTTTCCAAAATGGGGTCATTTGGGGGGGGGGTTTTGTGCTATCTTGGAATTTTAGGGCCTCCGAAACTGTGATAGGTAGTCAGGAGTGAAATCAACAATTTACGCCCTTGGAAATTCTGATGGTGGTGATTTGTTTTCGGGGTCCCGTACACAGCTAGGCTCCCAAAAAGTCTCACATATGTGGTATCCCTGTACTCAGGAGAAGCAGCAGAATATATTTTGGGGTGTAATTACACATATACTCATGGCATGTGTGAGCAATATATAATTTCAATGACAACTTTGTGTAAAAAAAAAAAAAGAATTTTTAGTCATTTTTCAAACACCTGTGACAAAAAAATGAAATATTCAATGAGCTCAACATGCCTCTCAGAACATTCCTTAGGATGTCTACTTTCCAAAAAGTGGTAGTTTGGGGGGGGGTTTTGTACTGCCCCGCCATTTTAGCACTTCATGAAATGAGATAGGCAGTCAGAAATTAAAGCTTCGTAAATTTCAGTATTTACACCATAGTTTGTAGACTTTTGCGCAAACCAATAAAAATACGCTCATTGATTTTTTTTTGTCAAAGACATGTAGCTAAATATATTTTGGCCAAAAAAATGACATAAATTGAGTATATTGGATATTTTTTAAAAGACAAAGTTGAAAATGTCATTTTTTTTGCAAAATTTTTGCTCTTTTTTTATTAATATCACAAAAAATAAAAAGCGCAGAGGTGATCAAATACCACCAAAAGAAAGCTCTGTTTGTGGGAAAAAAAGGACGTAAATTTTGTACAGTATTGCATGACCGCGCAATTATCAGTTAAAATCACGAAGTGCCAAGTTGAAAAAAGGGGTCTGGTCTTTTAGCAGCCAAATCCTCCGAGGCTTAAGTGGTTAACGTTTCCCAATCAGATCTCTCACAATATGCAGCTGACAGACATGAAGAGTAAACTCATTTAGCAGGCCAGGTTTAAATGGAGTTCTAAACTGATTCTGACATTTATGAGTTAAGAGTTTTCGTTGATTTATCATGATTGATTGCAGAAATGTAAATAATGATCAAATATGCCTCTTCAATAATAAAGTCAAGACTTGGAGATTATATTAGATATGAATGACCTCCATTTCATTAGGACCAGACGTTAGGCTGATGAATTCATATTCCATAAAACAGGCAAAATAATGAACATCGGAGCCTGTGGAATTAGAAATGTTCCTAACAAGTCATTCATGAAAATACAAAGATCGTTCTAATAGATCAGCTTCCAAGGTAAATAAGCTAAGAAAATTCACGTTTCCTTGGCCTGCTATCTTTTTCATGAAGACAAGAAATAAAATGCACTTGTTTGTCGCTCTACAATCATCTAATCTTTAACATGAGTAAATACAGAATCTGTCATCTTATATACATAGGCGAGTTTAGGCGTGTCATTTTAACAGAACCGACAAATATAAAAATAAATGATGATAACGACGATTATTATTATAACTATTTGAAGAAACATAGGGGGGAATTAAATAAAACTGATGTGACACTTTCCTGGTAGTAATTCCTCTTGTTAACCCGTTGAGCCAAATTCATGAAGTACCTGTGACACTTTTGGTTCTGACAGTGGGGTTGATTTACTAAAACTGGAGAGAGAAAAAAAATCTAGTGCAGCTATGCATGGTAGCCAATCAGCTTCTACCTTCAGTTTGTTCAATTAGCCACTTCAGCTCCGGAAGGTTTTACCCCCTTAATGACCAGGCCATTTTTTGCGATTCAGCACTGCGTTCATTTAATGACAAATTGCGCGGTCATGCGATGCTGTACCCAAAAAAAATTGATGTCCTTTCTTTCCCACAAATAGAGCTTTCTTTTGGTGGTATTTGATCACCTCTGCGGTTCTTTAGATTTTGCGCTATAAACAAAAAAGAGGGACAATTTTGAAAAAAAAAACGCCATATTTTTTAACATTCTGCTATAAAACATTCCCAATAAAAAAATTTAAAAAATCAAATTTTTTTATCAGTTTAGGCCAATTTATATTATGCTACTTATTTTTGGTAAAGAAAATCCCAAAAAGCGTATTTTAATTGGTTTGCGCAAAAGTTAAAGCGTTTACAAACTACTGGATAGATTTTTGGAATTTTTATTTATTTTTGTTTTTATTAATAATGGCGGCGATCAGCATTTTTCAGGGGGACTGCAGCGGACAGATTGGGCTCCTAACAATTTTGACACTTTTTGGAGACCAGTGACATTAATACTGTAATTGGTGCTAAATAATATGCACTGTTACTGTATAAATGACACTGGCAGGGAAGGGATTAACAATGGCGTTGATCAAAGGGGTTAATGTGTACCTAAATGTGATTGCTGACTGTGTGGGGGAATGGTTCTGTGACAGGCACAGAGAGATCCAATTTTCAGCTTAGCTGAAATTTCTGATCTCTCCCTACCTGTCTGACCGAAGACTCGCCTGCTTTGTTTATATAAGCAGGCGGGTCTTCTGTCAGTTTATCTGACGATCGCAGGAGGCCGGCGGCAATCGCCGCCGCTCCTCCCACAGTCCGCCTCCCTCTGTGCTTAGACAGAGTGGGAGCGCAGCTCCAGCAGCGTGTGCACCGCCGAGACCTCGTGCATGAAACCACATAGTACTACGTGATTTTGCACAGCCGAGCTGCCCTGCCGCAGTAATACTATGGTGGGCGGTCAACAAGAGGTTAAGCTTTGACAAAAAAACCTGAAAGTTGATTGGTTTCTATGCTAAGCTGCACTAGATTTTGCACTCTCCATTTTTAGTAAATTAACCCCAGTGTCTTTTTCACCAATTTTAGTTAGTTCTAAAATGTGGCTTATTGAATGCACTAAATTAAAAAAAAAATACCAACACTTGATATCTTACGAAAAGTTGAGCTAATTAAGATCAATTCTCTTTTTGCATAAAAACTCCGGCAAAGACAGATTTTGCGAAAGTGTCTGTGTGCATTCTAAAAGTGGCACAGCATGCCCCATTCAAGTACAAGTTCTAGAAAGGTATATGAAGTTGGCGCATACTGTGCCACTTTTAAATTCGCGTAAGAGATACTTTTACAAACCTGTCTGTGCCAGTCTTTAGGAATTCCAGGGATTGCCTTTTATATTTGCATTAAATAACATGATAAAAAGTCAGAACTATATCATTTCTTTAACCATTTCCGCTCCGGAAGGTTTTACCCCTTAATGACCAGGCCATTGTTTGCGATTCGGCACTGCGTTGCTTTAACTGACAATTGCGTGGTTGTGCAACTCCGTACCTAAATATAATTGATGTCCTGCTTTTTCCACAAATAGAGCTTTAATTTGGTGGTATTTGATCACCTCTGCAATTTTTTATTTTTTTGCGCTATAAACAAAAACAATTTTGAAAAAACACAAATATTTTCTACTTTCTGCTCTAAAACATTCCACAATAAAAAAAAATTTAAAATCTAAATTTTTTTTATCAGTTTAGGCCAATTTGTATTCTGCTACATATTTTGGGTAAATAAAAAATCTCAAAAAGCGTATACTAATTGGTTTGCACAAAAGTTAAAGCATTTACAAACTACGGGATATATTTAATTTAATGGCTTTTTGGGGACCAGTGACATTACTACAGTAATCAGTGATACATAATATGCACTGTTACTGTATTAATGACACTGGCAGGGCAGGGGTTAACACTGGGGGTGATCAAGGGGTTAAATGTGTTCCCTAGATGTGCTTACTAACTGTGGGGGGGGGGGTGGATTTAACAGAGGCAGAGAGAGATTGGTGATTCAGCTTAGCTGAATCAAACGATCTTTCCCTGCCTCTCTGACAGGAGAGCCATCTTGCATTTCTTACATACAAGATGGCTCTTCTGTCAATCTAGCCAAAGATCATGGGAGGCCGGTGAGCCCACTGCTCCCACGGTCTGCCTCCCGCTGTGTCTAATCATGCGCTGCCAAAACCAGGTGCACATAATCACGTAGATCTATGTGATTATGCGCAGCCGAGCCGCCCTGCCACAGTAAATCTGCGTGGGGCGGTCGGCAAGTGGTTAAATACAAAAAAAAGAAAATGAAGAAAAAGACAAGAGAAAAAAAAATCTCCATTAAAAAAAGAAGTGAGCGCTCAGAGATAAAAGCAGCTAACGCCAGAAGGTGACAGATAAACCTTATATTATAAATATAATAAAAAGAGTGCAGCACTTAATAATAAAGTGAATCCATCAAAAAAAAAAAATCGAATTAAAGTGTATCAGTATAAAGTAAAATGTAAAACATCAAATATCAATATGTAATATATATATAATGACATACTGTCCATCAATGTGCAAACTTAATAATGTGCAAATACTCTTCCACTTATATTATAACAACCAAAAGTCCAATAAAAGTCCCATAGAGAGTGGAACTTCTATGCTGGATAATCACTTCCAGTGTTGAGACTTTTATGAAAGTGCATGAAATCCACCCGTGACCCTCCACTTCCAGATTGCCTCAATCCAAAAAGGGCACTGAGTCCATAACCGTCTCCTTCCTTCTCTTCCTTACCTCAACCAATAGTTAAAGTCAGCATCATGACAACTGGCAGCCACTACGGGGCCACCAATGGACCAATCTTTGCATCACCAAAACTTTGAGAAAAGTGACCTTCTTAAATTGTACATTGATCATATGACTTCTAGGTCTTTGGGTTCTTTAGTTTTAATCTTTTCTACACCCCATCTTTTCTCTTGAGAAAAAACAGTCAATGTTTTGGGAGCAAAACTCCATGTGGCTTTATAATAGGCTTTCAAACCTAGGCTGAATATAATCTTACTCCCCTGCCCCCCCCCTCCCTCTTGGTTATTGTATTTATTTGTTCAGTGACAAAGCTTTTGAGTTTCATTGTTTTTAATGTAACTAGAAATATAAAAAATTAACCGATGAATAAACTAGTCTCACTGCCATCCAGGTCAGCATTTTTTTTTTTTTGTGAACAAATATTTGCATATATCTTCTTTAAAGAGACCATGGATGCATGAGAGGGTGTGAAAAGTATTTTTGCTTGCAAATGATTGAATGACGGAAGTTAGCCGATCTTCACCTTATTAACTAAGCTAAGTGAAATTTCTTTCCAAAGCGAACAGCCTATTTTCATTCAATATATCAAGCCCCAATGTCATTAGAAATTTAAACAATAATATTATCATACACTTTTATGTAAATGTTATTTAGTAAATCAACACCAGGGGGGTTCTTTAGCATGCAAAGACAAATAGACTCTTCGGTTTGCAAGGGAATTTTCTCCAGTGCTTAGTAAATGAGGTGAATCTTTGCTGCCACCAATAATTCAATCATGTTCAAGGAAGAATGCAGTTCTTTTAATTTCCTTGCACTTGATTGGGTATTATTTGCAAACAGAAATTTCACCACAGTCACTAAGCTCTTGGGAAAAGTATCTTGCAAAGTTTAAGTTCCTTTGCGAAGTGAACAACCTATTTGCTTTAGTAAATCAGCTCCCTTGCGCAGGCATCCAAAAACCCTGAGTCTTCTGTTGAGTGCTGCAATCTTGGATGTAATGTTAGCAGTCTCAGTAGACTCAGAGCTGCCACTGGCAACTACATAAAAATGAGGTGAAGAAGCTGGGCCAGCAGAGACAGAAATTAGACACTCCCAGAAAATAAGAAGGCTATACCGTGTCAGGAGGGAGGGATAACTGTGGCTGTGCCATACAATTGACATGATCAAATTTCAAAGAAAATTCAAAACACATTAACACTAAATTAAAAACGGTTTTGGGAGGCAAGTAAGCATTTAACCACTTTACCACCGGAGGATTTTGCTGTCTTACGTCTGGGCCACTTTTTGCGATTCGGCACTGTGCAAATTTAACTGACAATTGCGCGGTCGTGCGACGCTGTACCCAAACAAAATTTACGTCCTTTTTTCCCTCAAACAGAGCTTTCTTTTGGTGGTATTTGATCACCTGTGCGATTTTTACTTTTTGCGCTATAAACAAAAAAAGAGCGACAATTTTGAAAAAATAACAATATTTTTCACATTTTTTTATATGAAATTCCCCCCAAAAAAATGTAAAAATCAAAATTTTTTATCATTTTAGGCCAATTTGTTTTCTGCTACATATCTTTGGTAAAAAAAATCACAATAAGCGTATTTTGATTAGATTGCGCAAAAGTTATTGCGTTTACTAACTAAGGGAAAGATTTCTGTCCTTTTTGGTGTTTTTTTTTTAACGAGTAATGGCAGCAATCTGCGATTTTTTTTGCGGGACTGCGACATTGCGGCGGACAGATCGGACCCTTGACTGATATTTTTGACACTTTTGGGGGTACCGGTGACATTACTACAGTGATCAGTGCTATAAATATGCACTGTTACTGTAAAAATGACACTGGCAGGGAAGGGGTTAATTTTATTGGAGAGGGAGGGGTTGATGTATGCCTGGTGGTAACTGACATGTGTGGGAGGAGGTGACTATGTGACACAACGACAGATCGCAGGTTCAGCTATGCTGAACCCTGCAATCTGACCCTGCCTGTCACTTAGGATTAGACTCGATTCCCCGACGATCGGGGAAGAGCAGCGGCGATCGCCGCTGCTCCTCTCCTGGCCCGACTCCAGCTGTGACTGAATACAGCGGGAGCGAGCCTCTGGTGGTGCACGTGCGCTGCAGAGAAGGGGGAGTGTCTGGCGACGTAGGTCTACGTCACCAGATGATAACGAACCACTTTGCCGCAGTAGAGCTCTAGTGAGCAGCGGCAAAGTGGTTAAAATATGCACGCACAGTTCATTGTTTATGTTTTAAGCACTTTTAAGATACTTTTTCTTTGTTTCACCTCCTTTTTCAATTGATAGCAGGGTCTCTTTAAGTGTTCTGGCACAATCCAGGATCAGCCCTGGGTTTACTATGCGTAAGTTTCCTAGTTTTGATAGTTGCTAAATTAATAAAGATTTTAAATAAATAAATAATAAAAAAGATAAAAAAATTCTACCTGCTAGAAGGTATGTTTCTAGATAGCCATAGATTAAAAAATTTAAAAAAAAATGGAGTTGAAATGTATTCCTAAATAATTAATAATCCAAAATATCTATTATCACTTATTTGATTAAGTTGATTGATGTGACATAATTATTATTAATAGGCAATAATTTGACCATTTAAAAATAAAAGTGTGCATAATGTTAGGTTCTAAATCAAATTTGTTATTCCTGAATTTTAAAATACGATGCCAAAGACATGAATTAAAATAGCATTTTTTTTTTTTTTTTGCATAAAGTGCTTATGTTTCCTTTATTTTTAACAGCGTTGTATTTTATGTTAGCTAATTGTTCAAACAGTTTTTCTCTGAATATCTTGTCAGTTAATGGCGTGAGTACAAATTTAAAATAGCGGTAACCAAAAATTGTTTTGACACATTCAGCTGAGCATCTGGAGTTTAGAATGTTTTGTCTCACATTATTCATTAGTCAACTATTCCATTAATTATAAAAACAGACACAGTGCAATAAGCAGGGAGCATTTACCCAGCTAGCAAACTAAGGAACGCGCCAAGGATTGCAGGGTCAATAGTCATAAAGACTGTTTAATAGAATTTCTGTACTAGGCTTGTAGTTTCAAATATTGATTAATGTGCAGGCAAAATGCTAGATTCTAATACTTTCCGAAGTCAGGCTATCTAGAATCGAAGGTATATTACATTTACTGTGTATGGAAATAACAATACAAGGATAATGAAAATGTATCTATAAAAAGAAAAGGTGGAGATAAGAGTCTTTTTCTTAAAGTGCTGTTCTACTTGGAAACTCAAATGCCTTACAAAAATACTTAAATGTAAACTATAGTCTTTTTTGTGTTTCTGCAATGGGCACATAAAATGGATAAAGATAAGTGCTATCATTGTGTGGTAACAATGGATGTTGACAAAATAACATAGAAGAAAAACAAAAAGAAAACAAAAAAAACAATATACAGTTAATGTACGTCTGTTGCAGAAAAATAAAAGCTTTCTTTGATTTTTAGAACAAGGCCTTACCTTAGCCCCTGGTGTGCTCCATAGAAAATGTAATGACTTACTGGTATGTAGATTTGGGATGTAATAATTTGTAAAACCCAGGAAACAGTTCACTAGCTGACCTCATTAGCACACACACCCCACACCTATTAACTATGTTTGCACAGCATCCATGTGAATTTGCCTGGCTTGTTAATGTAGGCTGCCACAGCATCCTCAGCATTCCTCTCGATGGGCCCAGGCTGCATGCTAATCTACCTGGGGTCGCGGGTTGGACACCACTGATGTAGTGAAAGGGCCAACCTGATTGGATACAGAGTGAATGGATGGATAGGTGGGTCCTTCTATTCCATAGTTTTGATTAAAAAAAGGTGAACTTAGGTTTTAAGGTACCCAACCACATATGTATATGTTTAAAATCTACTTTTTTATTTGTAACTGAAAAAAGCATAAACACGTATTATTAAAAGAACACATGTTCACATTTCCATTAAATACCCAACATCTATGGGCAGGCGTCCCTGCCCTCTCGGCGCATTATGTTCCCATTTGGGGTGTTGGGAGGGCGGGTTTCACCTATTCACTAGGTTTAGTGATTTCCTCAAGAGTTAACCATCAAGATTTTCATTGTGCTTTAGACTACCGCTAGATGGGTAATCTTTGTTTATCGTTGAACTCACTGTTTTTATCCATCCAATGTTGTGCCTGATATTTGTGAGTTATTGTCACAATGTATTTTTCATATAAATGCTGTTATTTTTTATAGATTTCTTCAATAAAAACCTATTGAAAATAAATACCCAACAGCCTCATTCAAAGAGTTTCTTCGCACTCACAGTCTCTGTAACCATTTTTCTTACATTAGTTCCTAAACCCCTTGTACATAATGTACTCAAACAATATAGTAATCAACATAATGAGGGCATAAAACTGGGAGTGGGAGTAGCTCTCAACTTGACGCGTTTCCCCAAGAATGATTGTGCTCCTTTAGGAATGTGAATGAGGCATGTATTGCACTGTCTAGAAATGGTAGCCAACAAAAGTAGAAAGCAAAGATAAACAAGTGGGTGGTGGGGGGGATTGTGAAAATATTTTAGCCGTATTCAGAGTTATGACCCAAGATGTCAATGTGACCAGGTAATACAGGGGGTAAGCCAGGGAACCAAGACAGTGATCCCAGCCTAGACCAGTAAAATCCTTGGTTTTAGGTAAGGAGGGGAATCCGGTGTGGGAGTGGCGCTCACTCACTTTTCCCCCTACCTTTACCCCACCTTTTTTTTTTTTTAAATAAAAACATATTTTGTCTAGAGATACACTTTGAGAAACAATTAAAAGACTAATGTATAGATAGCTTCACTTATTTGCTTTTTGTCTGAAGCTGCTTTTCATTAGGAGATGACTTACAAAGTATATACACTTTACGCAACATGGTGATTGTCTGTTCATGACAAACATTCAAACAGTTTATAGGGTTTAAAAGACAGTTTTTTGCTGGCTCAATGCATAAAAATAACATAAAATAATTATTCTGGAAAAACCGTGTGTAAGCTCTGCGTAGCCATTCAGACTGTTATCACATAGCTGTAATTCATAAGGTAAGCTATTTTGTATATCATATTTTAAATGAAAATGTAAAAATAAACACCTTTACAAAAATCTGGAAAATCAGCTATTTAAATGTTCGCCAAATTCAATGTGATAGACTATGGTATATTTTATCTTGTAAAGGTATTTTTCTGATATCTTGTCCCTTAAAAAAGTTTCTATAAATTATTTGAAAGTTTTTCTTAAAACAGGGAGTATTAAATCCCTAACCAAAAATGTAATATATTGCAGTTTAGCAATCACTAGATGTGGTGGCTGCATTAGTATTACTTTTCCCTCAGTTTCCATCTGGTGATCTGTCCATCAACACACCTTTTGCATTAGAATGCCCCCACTCTGGATGAAGGAGCACATGGGGGCACATTTCTACAGCAGCAATCTCAGTCTTTGGAGAAGGTAACATAGTTGTGCTCAGGGGGTGTGGTGGATGTGCCTGGGCACACCCTAATCACCCCGCGCGGTTGTAAAAGTAGATGCACCCCTGTGACCCACAGGGTTACATAGTTACATAGTTAGTCTGGCTGAAAAAAGTCCTAGTTCAACCAATAGAGGAAAAAAATCTATAGATAGATAGATAGATAGATAGATAGATAGATAGATAGATAGATAGATAGATAGATAGATAGATAGATAGATAGATAGATAGATAGATAGATAGATAGATAGATAGATAGATAGATAGATAGATAGATAGATAGATAGATAGATAGATAGATAGATAGATAGATAGATAGATAGATAGATAGATAGATAGATAGATAGATAGATAGATAGATAGAAAGATAGACAGATAGATAGAGTATAAACATATATACACATATAAACATTCCTATACCCACAGTCGATCCAGAGGAAGGCAAAAAAAAACTGAAAAAGTATAATCCAATTTGCTCCAGCAGGGGGAAAAAATTCCTTCCTGATCCCCCAAGGGGCAATCGGATATTCTCTTGATCAACCTTAACTATAAATATCAGTATCCAGTTAAATTATATGTATTTAGTAAAGAATCCAGTCCATTCTTAAAACAATCTACTGAGTTGACCAGAACCAAGTCTTGAGGGGCTCTACTTCACATTTTCACAGCTCTTACTGTGAAGAAGTCTTTCCATATTTGGAGATGAAATCTCTTTTCCTCCAGACGTAAAGAGTGCCCCCTTGTCCTCTGTGATGACCTTAAAGTGAACAACCGCACACCAAGTTCACTATATGGACCCCTTATCTATTTATACATGTTGATCATATCCCCCCTTAATCTCCTCTTCCCTTCTTTTCAGTTAGTATGATCGAAAAATATTTGGCCTAACTTCTTACTTTTTTAAAATATTAGTGCCCTGGCTGTAATGGCATCAATAAATTTGTAAATAACAAGCTTGGAAAAAGAAAATACCTCAATGAATTCAAGCCAGAGACAGACAGGGTACTGGCATTTTCAAAAGGAAGTTAGTATTGGCAATGGCAACCTTTGTATTTCTTTAGTTCAGATACAAATTAAATTATACTGAAGTATACATGTTTTTCCAGGACACAGTCTCAGCTTATCTCAGAATGCCCTATGAGTCATTTTATTTGTGGGCTGTTTTTAAGGGGAACATCTTGACATGAAATAACTTCTAAATATAGAACAAGCCGTGCACAAACTAGACTCCGGTAAATCTAACATCTAACCAGAAAACCCAATAGTAGTTAATAGAGCATAATAGGCACCTGTCATAGTAATACCAAACGCTTAGTTCTTTGCTAGTTTGGAGGAATTGTCAAGAGTTTCAAAGTGAAACATTAAGTATAATATTTTCACTGTAAGCAAAAATTCTTTAGATTGTTAGAGATGTTCTGTGAAATGGCTATTTGTTACTAAGTATATGTGATATATATTTACTCTTAAAGGTTTTGCCTACCTATAACCCAAATTTACCCCAAAACTCCTCTCCTTCTCTACAGCATGGACCTATATTATTTACTAAAGGGAACAGTTTTATTTATTTTTATTCCTTGTGACATCATATCCAAGCTTTTAAAATGATAGAAGAAGCAGCTGCTCGAAGCACAGTTCTTACGGACTTAGGCATGCCCCAGAACTACATCTTCCAAGAGTCCTTTCCTCCCACATTGGGTAGGTTCTTGCAGGTCAATGCAGCAACACTATTTTGCTGAAAAGAAAACTCCTTTTATGCATGTGGAGTGGACCAGCAAGGGACGGGGAATAGATGAAATTCTGTAGTCCAGCAAGGGTGAACTTTTGTAGGGCTAGTAACTAGGGATTGACCGATTATCGGCAACACCAATATATCGGGGGCCGATATGCACTTTCCCCAATATATCGGAATCAGCCCCTGAGGTTACTGATATTGCCAATATTTAGGGAAAGTGCATGTACCGGAGTGATGCCTGCAGCTAGAGGCATCAACCCGGTACCGGTGTCCATAGCTGACTGTTGGCTGGCTTGTAATGACAACCGATGCCGCTGAGAAGCCACTCAGCTGTCATTACAAGGTTTTGTAGGGGATGTCTCCCCCCTCCCACCACCTTCCACGGCTCGCCTGGGTCTCCCGTCCCACCGAGAGACCCGGGCATCCTACCTCCAAAGAAAAGGAAGAGAAGACTCAATCAAAGCCGCATTCGGCTCTGATTGGGTCTCCATGTAAAAAACTCAGAAGTGATGACATCACTTCCGGGTACTCGGTGCCGAATTAAAAAAACTGACAGCATTCAAAACAGTCAAACTTGGAGTTTTGAATGCTTTTCAGTGTCGAGGAGGGGTTTGGGGTCTTTTAGACCCCCAGATCTCTCCACATGGAGAACCTTTGGAAAAAAAAAATGTTTTTTACATGTCTAGAAATATCGGCGAATATCAGCCGATACCGATATCCGATGACCAAAATATCAGTATCGGCATTAAAAAAACAATATCAGTCGATCACTACTAGTAACACTGCTTGAGATTTCAATGTTAACTTGCAATGTTAACTACCAGTAGGAAAGTAGGAGCTCACTGGATGTCTATCAGAATC
This sequence comes from Pelophylax lessonae, assembly GCF_965119305.1. NCBI lineage: Eukaryota > Metazoa > Chordata > Amphibia > Anura > Ranidae > Pelophylax > Pelophylax lessonae. The sequence goes on from NC_138777.1 coordinate 66,357,890, forward strand.
ATACAGTATTCATATTTATTTGAAATATTTTTAAAGGGATACAATGTGGGAAATATGTATGTATTGCAGATACGGTATGTACATATGTTGTTATTATTATTATTAATATGCCCAGATATCCGCTTAAACTACTCCAGAATTTCCAAATTTCAACATATTTGCAGGCCTTCAAATTCATTTTCATACACTATACAGTTTATATCTACATTTAAATAACAACATTTACTTACCTCATTCTGTAGATCCCTGATCATTTTAGTTTTCCGTTCCATTTCAGTTTTTAAAAAGTTGATCTACAAAATAAAAATGTAAATGATAAAGCATAAGGAACATTTATTTAAAGTGCTGCTCCCATCTTCACATAAATGTAACTTTAGAGGCAGGCAGTTTCCAGATTTAATAGAAAAAAAATTGAAAAATGTAAATGTGATAGAGAGTACACAGTAACAGATGTAAATGACTATCTATATTTTTATATACTTGATGTGATTCCTATAAGCAGTACTTTTAGTGTATTAATGAAAAATAATAAGAAATAACAAAATTATAGATTTGTTCTTGTGAGCATGAATAAAGTTATATTTTAAGAACAATGGATCAGACAGTAGTGTTGAGCCTTTATCAGCCTGTGGGCTACATTTATATTAAAAATACAAATTATGACAAAATATAAGGAAGGGGAGCCTACTCAAAGGCTCCACTCAGACACAATAAAATTATTGTCCTGCTACTTTGTTAACTAGCCCAATTTCCAATGACTAATGCTGGCCATATACTATACGAAAAATTGTTCTAACTCATTCTCGAAAAACAAACATTCGGCCATAAATTATTGTCAATGTGTTTTTTGTTTGTTTTGTTTGTTTTGTTTGTTTTTTCCCATATACCTAGTGCAAACAATTTGGACGAGAAACACATTAACCTTTCAATTTATCGTTCATTCGGCAGAAATTCTCCAAACTTGTCCTTCGTTTTTTCAGCTCAAAAACTTCACAACCGATTACCGATTCATGCACATTAACTGGCCGAAAAACGAAAGAACTGTCCAAATGACCGAATTTTGGCCAATTTTTCGTATAGTGTATGGCCAGCATAAGGATGCTCTTAGCTCTCAGTAAAAGGTGCCTTCTTCATCCCATTGATGGCAGTAGCGTCATAGGGCATGGTTCTCTGTGCGCAATTCTGCCAAGACTGCAGTGCTGTCAGTAAATACCATTGTGAATGCACCCTGAAACTGACCACCAATGTAAAGGAATATTTAATGGGGGAATTTCTATTGCCCAATAATCCTAAGGTGAGTTTTATTACTTCAGAGGTAAGAGATTCCTTTTGACTACCAGTGCAAAAAGGGCGTTTGAGGTCCTTTATAAATCTTACAGTCAAAATCAATACATATATTCTGGTCCCCATTTGTAGTGTGCATAAAACACACAAATAATGTGTTTCTGCATTAAATTGTGTATTCCTGTATGTTCCTTAACTTCTTGCCGACCACCAGCAGTACATATACTGCGGCAGGTCGTCTCTGTCCCGCGAAACAACGTAACTGTACGTCACTTTGCGGGACCACGAGTGGGGGCACGCGCGTGCACCCATTCATCAAAAGGGGAGCCAATCGGCCGGTCCAGCGGCCGCGATTGCTGCCAGGCACTCGCAATCTCTCCCCATGGAGACATAACAGCGATCTGCCGTTGTAAACACAGCAGACCACTGTTCTGTCAGTAATGAACACAGGGATCCTGTGTTCCTCTTATATAGGAACACAGGTCTCTGTATTCATTTAGTAAATACACCCCCCACAGTTAGAAATTACCCCCTAGGGACACATTTAACCCTTTGATCGCCCCTGGTGTTAACCCCTTCCCTGCCAGTGTCATTAGTACAGTAACAGTGCATATTTTTAGCACTGATTACTTTAGTAATGTCACTGGTCCCCCAAAAGTGTCAAAAATGTCAGTTAGGTATTCGATCTGTTGGCCGCAATGTCGCAGTCCCACTAAAAATCGCTGATCGCCGTCATTACTAGTAAAAAAAATAAAATAAATATAAATTACATAAATCTTTTCTCTAGTTTGTAGACGCGATACATTTTGTGCAAACCAATCAATATACTCTTATTGGGACTTTTTTTTACCAAAAATATGTAGCAGAATACAAATTGGCCTAAAATGATGAAAACATTAGATTTTTTTATTTTTTTCTTTTTAAATGGGAATGTTATATAGCAGAAAGTAAAAAATATATATATTTTTTTCAGAATTGTCGCTATTTTTTTGTTTATAGCACAAAAAAAAAAATCTCACAGGTGATCAAATTCCACCAAAAGAAAGCTCTATTTGTGGGGAAAAAAAGGACATCAATTTTATTAGGGTATAGTGTTGCATGACCATGCAATTGTCAATTAAACTAACGCAGTGCTGTATCGCAAAAAATGGCCTGGTCATTAAGGGGGAAAACATTCTGGTCCAAAAATGATCAAACTTTTGTAGTGAAACCACTGTGGAACAACAAAATCCTTAAAGGAGGAGTATAGGCAAACCTTGTTTGGCTGTACATCTCCTATGGATCACAGGAGTCTAATTTGTTTTGCACTCCTGTGACCCGTTTTCAGCAGAGAGCGGGCTTAAGCCCGCTCTCTGCTGATGTCACAGAAGTCAGCCCAGCCACCGTGTTATCAGGACAATGGCAGTCGGGATGCACCAGGTACCTGGACTGACATCTATTGTAGCCTCTCAACAAGCTGCTGAGAAGCTGAGCCAGCCACTCCCACCCCCTCCACAGCCCAGCGCTCCAGTGAGCAAGGAGGGGGCAGAGTAGAGAGATGTGACTGACAGTCACCAGCACTCTGCTCTGGGAGCTCTCAGAACCGAGCGATCTGCAGTGTTCGATCACTCGGTTCTCAGTGCAGAGGCACCTGGGGACTGATGCAGCATCAGACCAATGTTGCATCCACCTAGGTAAGTATGTATCCTGGAAAAAAAAATAAAGCTATACTTCTCTTTTAAGATTTCCAAATTAATCTTTTCAGTTTTACTTTCCCTTTCTCTTAGTAGCTCAGCTCACCCTCTGCCAACAGTAAGCTGGCAGCTTGCCAGCCTTCTAGTCTCTGATACTGAACTAGAATGACTGTTATTTCTATCATGAAGTCTGAGGATGAATTGCTCCACAATCACTGTAGCTATGGAGGTCAGTGATAGCTTATTTAAAAAACATAATTACTGCTTGTCTCAAATATGTAAATATTTCCATGTCAATAACCTGGAACAATTATACTTAAAAAAAAAAAAGAAGAAAAATGATAAGCAGCAAAATTGCTTACACAGTCTTTTTCCTTTAATTTAATTGCCAGCATTCTTTTGTTTACATTTAGCTGTCAGTAGGGAAACCCACTGACAGCTGATGAGTCATTGGTTGTTAAGGTCGTGGCAGGCGGCTTCCCTTAACAACCAGCTATTCTGCACACAGTATTCGATACATTTTCAACCAATTCGAATTTAAACCATTCTGAAAATTAGGAATTTGTTAGAAAATGAATAAACAAAGCAAAACAAAACTAAATGAATTCCAAAGCAAATCCATGAAACACAATTATTAACATAATGAATTTATTCAAAAACTAAACACATTTTTCCGTTCTGCACATGTCTAGTGTAAACCACAACTTAACTGACTTATATTTGGTTGCTGGAGTGTACCTTAGCAAACCACATTTGTTACTGAATTTGCCATAATCCATGTATTAATGATATGATGTTCGAGTTGCCGTGCTGTTAGAATGAGATTGAATTGTTCAGCCCACGTCATGGATGTATCAATGCTAAGGTGTAGGTGTAAACAGCTTTAACCAGTACATGTACGACGCTCGCTTGAAAGCCGCTAGGGGGTGAGTGCGCGCCACCGAAGGCGCGCTCCCACCCCCGCTCGTTCACGGGGAAGCTGGCGTGTGTGTCATGTGGCTCTGATTGCCGCCTGACACCGGGGATCTCTCCCCGCTGAGGTAGAGGAACGGTCGGCTGATGTACAGACAGCTGTCTGTCCTTCTCCCTGCAATTAACACAGAAACCATGTGATCCTGCTATATAGGATTGCATGTCTCTGTGATCATTTCACAAGCCTAACCCCCCCACAGTTAGAATCACTCCCCTAGGCTTACATTTAACCCCTTGATCACCAACAGTATTAACCCCTTCCCTGCCAGTGTCATTATTACAGTATCAGTGCACATTTTTAGCACTGATTACTGTAGTAATGTCACTGGTACCCTCAAAAGTGTCAAAAATTTCAGTTAGGGGTCCGATCTGTGCGCCGCAATGTCGCAGTCCCACAAAAAATCGCAGATCGCCGCCATTACTAGTAAAAAAAAAAAAAAAAACAATACAAATGACATAAATCTTTCCCGTAGTTAGTAGACGCAATAACTTTTGCGCAAACCAATCAAAATACGCTTATTGCGATTTCTTTCACCAACAATATGTAGATGTTGATTTTTAATTTTGTTTTTTTTTGTGAATGTCATATAAAAGAATGTGAAAAATATTTTTTTTTTTCCAAATCGTCGCTCTTTTTTTGTTTATAGCGCAAGAAATAAAAATTGCACAGGTGATCAAATACCACCAAAAGAAAGCTCTATTTGTGGGGAAAAAAAAGGATGTAACTTTCGTTTGGGTACAGCATTGCACGACCATGCAATTGCCCATTAAACTAACACAGTGCCGAATCGCAAAATAGGGCCGGGTCAGGAAGGGGGCAAATCCTTCCGGGGCTAAAGTGGTTAAATCAGGCCCGACATATCACAAATATCTTCTGCTATATGCCTATCCTCCTCATTACTTAAAAGGGAGTAAAGTTTCAGCAAAGAGACCCACATTATAAAGTCCCTTTTTATTTTGAAGGAGATAAATGTGAAAACTCAGAAAAGCTTTTGTGTAATCTTAACACAAGCGTTCATAACCCTAAAACTGCAAGTCGTTCTGTTTAATGTTAAACTGCCCATTACCCTGCACTTCCCAGCTCTGGGACACAAAGCCAGACCATTACCAAAAAAAATGCTTTTATGTGTTTTAAAAGCACTTCAAACCTGACTTTAGCACCCAACAAAAGCACAGCAACACAAAAACACAGAGAAAAAGAAAAATGGAAGCAGAGTAATTGGAGAGTCACATGACACAAACACTTACAGTGGCCTGCTGCTTCTCAGCCTTTTCAGAAGCCTCATTAAGTTGCTTCGTGAATGCTTCCTGTAGGGATTTCATTTCTTCTCTGTTTTATTAAAAAAAAAAAAAGAACTTTTGTTTTTTATCACAATATTATATAACAAGCTTATGCAATAACACACTGCAAAGAGCAAAGAGGATGTTTAAAGCATGGTTACTCATAACTACCAATCTGATTTTACCATTCATCAGTCAAATTGAACAATGAAAGATGATTCCTGATTGGCATATGTTGTCTTAGGGTCCTTTCACACGAACGATCCGATCAGATCCACCTGTCAATTTTTTAGGCGGATCTGATCGGATCCTCCATGCATCCCTGTGGAGCAGCGGATGTCAGCGGTGACATGTCTGCTGACACCCGCTGCCATCCGCATCTGATACTGTCCGTGAAATCTGGATGGATGAAAACCCTATTTTCCATCCGTCCAGGGGATCGGATCGGATGGGAGCGGATGAGAGCAGACAGGTGGTCTGTTCTCATCCGATTCCCCCATAGAGAGCAGCGGGGATCTGACACCTCCCTCTCCGCACACAGAGGAGAGAGGGAGCTGTTATACGCCCGCTCAGCGGGGATCAGCAGATCGATCCCCGCTGAGCAGAGAAGGGAGTTCATCGGAAGGCGGTTCGTGTGAAATGACCCTTAGTAAAAGGATATTCTCATGGATTACATTGAGCATTATTTTTTAGTTTTAACTACAGAAATGTTGATGTCCAGGCACACTCAGGAGTATAACATACACATTCCAATACTCCTCACCACTCCCACTGTCAGGCCCTTGATTATGAAGGCTGTGCACACCTGCACACACAGCCTACTGGTCTGGTAAGACCTGGATATAGGGCTATAGGCTTCTCTCTTCCCAAAGCACGTTGAAGCCCATGGATATGGGACTCCAATCCGAGAATTACAAAACCCAGAGAAAACTGAAATCCCAATTTTCTCCTTTCAAAACAGCCATTCTGGAGCCCCTCAAACTAACACAGTGGCAGAGCCCAGCATTTTCACTATATACACACACACATTACTGTGCCAAAGTTTTAGGCAGGTGTAAAAAAATACTGTAAGGTAAGAATGCTTTCAAAAATACATTTTATTTGTTTATTTTTATCAATATACAATATGCAAAGTGAGCAAACAGAAGAAAAATTTCAATCAAATATTTGGCATGACTACCCTTTGGCTTCAAACCAGCATCAATTCTTCTAGGTACACACAGTGCTTGTGTTCACAGTTTTTGAAGGAACTCGTCAGGTTCCAAACATCTTGGAGAGCTAACCACAGATCTTATGTTGATGTAGGCTGCCTGGAATCCTTCTGTCCCTTCATGTAATCCCAGACAGACCCAATGATGTTGAGATAAGGGCTCTGTGGGGGCCAAACCATCACAGCCAGGACTCCTTGTTCTCTTTTACACCTAAGATGTGGTAGTTCTTACTGACATTGGCTGTTTGGGGTTGAATTACTAAAGGCAAATAGACTGTTGCCCTCTGCAAATGCAGTTGTTCCAAAGCTTAATAAATGAGGTAAGGCTTCACTTTGCAAAGAGTACCCAATCACTTGCAAGAACAATAAAAAAATAATAAAAAAAACACATAATTGGATGATGGAAGTCAAAAGATCTTTTTGTCATTTACTAAGCTCTGGAGCAACTCTAAAATGCAGTCTTTTTTGCACTTTGTAAATCAACCTCTATGTTTGGGGTTGTTGTCCTGCTGTAGAATACATTTGGGGCCAATCACCCCCCCCCCCCATGATGGTATGGCATGATGGATAAGTATTTGCTTGTATTTCTCAGCATTGATGACACCATTGATCAGACGATGTTTAGGACTGTAGATGCAATGGTGGGCCAAGGGAACATCTTGCTTACTTCCCTACGTCATCTGAAGAGTTCCATCAGTAGCAACAGCATATAACTGGTGGAAACCAGAGGGCCCCAGGTACACTTATCAAGTGCCTGGAGAAGTCTGGCCAGAGGTGCTCATCATGGAAAAATTTAAGCCAAAAAGCCATACCAACAAAGTGGAAACAAGGCTAAGTGACTCAGCACAAAAACGTAGGAACTAGGGTGCAGAAAAATGTCAGCGCGTGCTCTGGACTAATGAGTCAAAATTTGAATTATCTGGCTGTAGCATGAGGCAGTTGGTTCTCCAAAGGGCTGGAGAGTGGTACAATAATAAGTATCTGCAGGCAACAGTGAAGCATGGAGGAGGTTCCTTGCAAGTTTGGTCAGAATCAATGGTGTCATCAATGCCGAGAAATACAGGCATATACTTATCCATCATGCCATACCATCTAGGAGGCATGTGATTGACCCCAAAATTATTTTGCAGCAGGATAAGGACCCACAATATACTGGCAATGTCCCTCAGAACTATCTTCAGTGTAAAGGAGTCCTGGAAGTGATATTTAAACCCACAGAGGCCTGACTCAACACCATCAAGTGTGTCTGGGATTACATGAAGAGATAGAAAGATTTGAGAAAGCCTACATCCACAGAAGATCTATGGTAAGTTCTCCAAGATGTTTGGTAAAACCTACCTGCTGAGGTCCTTGAAAATGTATGTGCAAGTATACCAAGAAGAATTAATGCTGTTTTGAAGACAAAGGATAGTCATGCCAAATGTTCATCTGATTTGGATTTCTCATCTGTTCATTTACTTTCCATTTTGTTAATTAACCGCTTCCGGACAGTTATACTGCTGCAGGGTGGCCCTTTGTCGCGAACCAACGTAGGTAAACATCGGTCGCGCGCCTGCAGCTAGGGGGTGAGCGTGCGGCGCGCTCCCGCCCCCACTCGGGAGCAGGGACTCCGATGCATGGGGCAGATGGCTCTGATTGCCGCCTGATACCCGCGATCGCAACCCGCTCAGAGAGAAGAACGGTCAGCTGGTGTAAACACAGCTGACCGTTCTACTCTCTGGAATGATCACAGAGCCCTTGTGATCCTTCTATGCAATTTTTTGCGGGACTGCGACATTGCAGTGGACAGATCGGACCCCTAACTGACATTTTTTACACTTTCGGGGGGACCAGTGACATTACTACAGTAATCAGTGCTCAAAATATGTACTGTTACTGTAATAATGACACTGGCAGGGAAGGGGTTAACACAGTAAGTGTTCAAGGGGTTAAATGTGTACCTAGGGGCGTGTTTCTAACTGTATGGGGGCTGGGCTTGTGAAATGATTTTGTATCTCTCTCTGCCCCTTCCTACTGTTCAGTGCTAGTTAGTTCAGTCCTAGCTAGACCTTCCCTGTTTCTTCAATGTTGCCTCAGTCAGTTTTAGTTCTTTTTAGAGAAATGGCTTAGAAAAGTCATTGTCTTCTTACAATTCAAAAGACTGAATGAACATCCTCTGTGCTGTACTAATTTGAAGTAAAACCGCCTTGTCTTATTGAAGAGTTAAGCTGTTTGTGTATGGTGTCAAGTCAGAGGATGATCATATTTTCCAGACAGATTGGGTCAATGAAGGTATATCAATGCATAAAGCAGCATTTAAAAAAGAATTGTTCAGGGAGCATTTGCAGCTTCACCAGAGGCTACAACTAGTATAATGAGCACAATATTCTCACAGACTGTGGGATCCCTATAAATCTTAAGCTGTACCATATTCTCCAAGCTTGTTGAGAGATTGTATCATCGGACCTTAAAAAATGTGTTGGACCTTGAGATCATTTAAGAGTCCTTCAGTAGTCCGTGAAGCACTATAATCCTAGTCCCCAAGCCAAAAGGAGCTGGGTGGTTTTGTATGGATATTTAAAAATGAAAAAAAAGTCTCCAAGCTGGTTTAGTTCCAAACCAGTGCATCACTACTTATGATTTAACAAGGAGTTCTTGGAAGATTCCACTCTTCAAAGATGCTACAGACAAAGCAGCTTTTGCCATGCCAGAGGGTGGTTTGCTTTGTTTCTTTTTGAACATGCTGCATTAAAAATGTAATTGTTTGTTGTCTTATAACAAGTCAAGACAAGTCAGGACAAACCTGACTTGACTGTTCCTGAGTGCCTCTGTCTTATGTAATGGTTTACTACTGTCAATACTTTTTTTTTTTTAAAGTGTTACTAAACCCACAACAGTAAAATCAGTCTGTATATGCAGTAAAGCATGCTTGTTATTCTCACTGTGGAGCCTAAGGGGTTAATATGCTGCAATGTGTAAAAAGGCTGTTTGATCCTGTCTTCTCCGATCCTCTCCTTCTTCCACTGTCCCCAATCCATCTCCTGATAAGACAGAGCCTTTGGAGTCAATCTGCCCATGCTCAGTTTGGTGTGTATTGCTATAGGGTTTTTTTTTTTTTTTTCTTGGGAGGGTGCATGCGATCAGCACAGGGCCAATCAGCGCTGCCCAGACACAGGATCAGGAGTCATGCAGCCTCACAGGACAGTCAGAGTAGAATGAAAGTTAGAGTAGAATGAAAAATCCTCCTACAAGCTTTAACCAGACACTGATAGAAATCACAAGGCTGCTATATACTGCTAATGAAAAAAGAAATTTAGCAGTTTATATTTTCTAAAATAATTGCATTTCCATGTTATGTGTACTGTAGGAGACCAGATATAGTGAATGCAGGGTCCTGGGTTTAGTAACACCTAAAAATTTGTCATAGAGGCACAGCTACATTTTAACAAATGCTTAGAGCAAGCCTTTGGCCTGGAAAAAAAAAAAATATTTGATTGCATGCTTAAGGGTCTATTTATCTATGCTTTAACACAAGTTTCACTTAACTTTCACCCAAGACTCATTTATTTTTTTACATAGGCTTAAATTAGAAAAATGAATGAATGTTGGGTATAAATTGGGTTAATCATGGGTGAAAATACTGTTAAAATGACCACTTAAATTACTTTCTAAAAAATAAAACATATGCTGCTAAAGTATAACTGAATCTTAGAATATACAGTATATAGAAATGTCCATGTAATTTATTACTTTGCAAGTATGAAGACAACTGAAGGACAGGTCAAGTGAAGATTTGCAAAAGGTTTTACATGCTTTGTTTTGTTTAAAAATGTTCTCCCATATTGCTCATGGAAAAAAAAAAAAAAGATTTTCAAAAAAAGATTTATGAAATCTTCTGTATACACCACTCAAGTAGAAAAAAAGATTAATTTTACAAATTGAAAAGCCTCTCTGAGAGTGAAGCTCTGTACTTCAGTGAAGTCAGATCACAAAAGAAATAAAGTCACCGAAATTGTAAAGATTTACAGTGGAATGCTATAAATTTTCAGCCCACATTTTAGCTTCTGCAGTGTTTTGAAACATGTTTTATGATCCTGACTTTTGAGGTCTTTCCTGGGAATGAGGAATATGCTTTAGAATTTTTAATAGTTAGCCATCACAAAAAAACTTTGTCAAGATTGTACTTTTTTTCATATTTTTATTGCTCATGGGAAGTAGATTAAAGAGACGCAGTCACCTTTCCCGTTCATGGTAAACGGACAGTGTATTTTTAAAGAACTGACTGCACCTTGCCAGTCCTTTACCACTACAGTCCCCATTTCAGTTGATAACAATACCCAAACCTTCCTAATATGGGCAAAATGCGACCTCCTCCTAAGTGATGGTGTTCAGGTCTAACAGCTCATTTTTAATGCCCATGTAGCACCCTTTTTAGGTAGGTGCTTGGCAAATTATAAAGGAGGCCCTGTCTGCTTATCAGGGGGGTCTAATTGTTCAGCTAGGCTGTCATGTGTTCTCAGGTGTGTCTGTTCAGCTTGGGGAGTCTCCCCACTGTGTCCAATGATGGCTCTTATTGGACAGTGGAGGAAACCTGGCCAATAGCACATCAAGGCCTGTATTTATCCCAGGGGGCAGAATCTGCTGCAAAGCATCATGGGAGGGGGTATAACTCTGAGGGGAGCATGTGACAGGGTGTCTTTGGCGGGAAGCAGAGTCCCAGGAGGAGGGTGACGGCTGTCTCTCTTCCTGTCAGCGCTAGTGAAGGTGTCCTCGGCGGTCAGCCTGAAGGACAGAAGGTTGAGCTGAGCTGCAGAGAGGGATCCAGTGTGCTGTGGACTGTGTGGAGCTGCTGGGCAGGAGTTTTCAGGAAAGCAGTGTCGTGAGTACTGGAAACTACCCAAGGGTCTGCCTAGGATAGGGGACCACTCCAGGAGGTCTGAGGGATCCAGAGCCAGCTAACCTTTAGAGAAGGCTTAGAAAGGGGGTGCCAGTGTCTGAGCCTTGAAGATAAGTGTAAGAAAGGGGGCGCCGGTGCGGGCCCTGAAGTGTTACAGCAGTGCAGCAGATCAACAAGTAGCTACCTCAGCCAGGAGGGCTAAAGGGAGCAGTACAGAGGACTTTGTGCCACAAAGGAGTGTCAGAAGTCAGCTCAGAGTTAACCGACAGCAAGTCAGCGTTAACCAGTGCCAACCGGCATTGACCGGCATCCAGCCAGCGTCAAGTCAGCGTCAATAGGCATTTTTCAGTTGTTCCATTCAAATTGTGCATAGCTCAGCCAGAGGAGTGTCCCACTCATCCCTTCTCCCATCCAAGTTCTCAATAAACCTAAAAAACCCAAAGATACTGGACTGTTTCTTGTCTCAGTACTCACACTTGGAGAACATGCTTAAATGTGCTGTTGTTACTAGCGGTAACCCTGGTGGACCCACATCCAGCAAAACGGCTGGGAATCCTGCTACACCCCCATGACCAGAAAAATGACATCACTGCTCCGCGAAGTATCTGACACAAGCCAGCACTCGGGATATTAGTGCTGTGACTGAAGAAGAAGTGGCAAGAAAATACCGGCAAAGGGAGTTTCATTGGTTCAGGCCGGTAAAACTTCACTTTGCCATCAATGCAAGATGACAGTGTCTCTTTAACCACTTGCCACCTGCCATGCAGATTTACTGCAGCAGGGTGGCTTGGCTGTGCAAAATTACATAGTTCTATGTGATTATGTGCACGCTGTTTTGATGGAGCGCACGCGTTGCTGGAGCAGCGCTCCCGCTGTGATTAGACACAGTGGGAGGCAAACCGCAGGAGTAGCGGGCTTGATCGCCGCCGGCCCCCCACGATCTTTGGCAATACTGACAGGAGAGCCATCTGGTATGTAAACAATGCAAGATGGCTCTCCTGTCAGAAAGGCAGGGAAAGATTGTGTGATTCAGCAAAGCTGAATCACCGATCTCTCTCTAACAAGGGAAGGGGAGAATAGAGCAGCGCCACCGCAGTGTAGATTAAAAAGATAGGTTTATTGCATAATAATAAAATTAAACCTATCTTTTTAATCTACACTGAGGTGGCACTGCTCTCTTCTCCCCTTCCCTTGTTTGTTTTGCTACGGAGTCCCATCTAGCTCTGTTTGGAGTCAACAGCCACCCCGCTCACCCATAGATTTCTACTCAAGACTGTTGCTTACATACTTTGTCTACCATCAGAAGTGACTATGAGCTCTTATCCCATATGCATCATTATGCATGCACAGGCTATATAATCATCACTCATTATTTGCAATACTTGCCTTACAAACGCTGGCCTATGTTTTTTTTTTTTTTTACCAATCTCTCTCTGCCTCTGTTAAATCCCTCCCCAAAACAGTTAGAAAGCACATATAGGGAACACACTTAACCCTTCGATCACCCCCAGTGTTAACCCCTTCCTTGCCAATGCCATTATTACAGTAACAGTGCATATGTATTGCACTGATTACTGTAGTAATGTCACTGGTCCCCCCAAAAGTGTCAAAACTGTCAGTTATGGGTCCGATCTGTCCGCTGCAATGTCGCAGTCCCACTAAAAATCGCAGAACACCGCCATTACTAGTAAAAAAATCAAAATGAATCAAAATGACATAAATCTTTCCCTTAGTTTGTAGATGTGATAACTTTTGTGCAAACCATTCAAAATACGCTTTTTAGGATTTTTATTACCAAAAATATTCTAGCAGAATACAAATTGGCCTAAACTGAAAAAAAAAATTATATTTTTTACATTTTTTTTATTGGGATGTTTTATAGCAAAAAGTAGAAAATATTGGTGTTTTTTTCAAAATTGACGCTCTCTTTTTTGTTTATAGCGCAAAAACAAAAAAAACACAGAGGTGATCAAATACCACCAAAAGAAAGCTCTATTTGTGGGAAAAAAAAGACATCATTTGTATGTGGGTACAGCGTAGCTCTTCCACGCAATTGTCAGTTAAACAACGCAGTGCCAGATCTCAAAAAATGGCTTGGTCATTAAGGGGGTAAAACCTTCCGAGCTGAAGTGGTTAAAGAAAATGTTTCCAAATTCAGCACAAAGGATGCTTATCATATTTTAGAGCAGGGGTGTCAAAATCAATTTAATCCTGGGCTGCATCAGCATTATGGTTGCCCTCGAAGGGCCAGTTGCATCTGAAAGGCTATCATTCAAATTTTTCCAGGCCTTTTTTTCTCTTAGAGGATAGGTGCAGGAACTCAGTCATGCCCCCCACCCCTCCAGCCGAGCCGCATAGAATGGTGGATGTGGCCAAATTGCAGTAGGAGGATCTTAACGGGGCAATAAACACCAGGAGTATGTTAAGTGTGGAGCTCCACTTTCACCTACCCAGCCCGGCTCTAGTACCACCTGGCAGTGTAGGCAGCTCCGCCATTCTCTTTCATTTGCAAGGAGATCAACGGGTGGCATCTCTGCAACCAGGCCAGGGGAGTGGAGGGCGAGAGCTAGAGGCGGTGGAACAGAGTTCTGCCACATGCTGCCTGAAAAAAAAGCCCTGGGTGCTAGGACCACATACAATGGCCTGCAGGGCCGGTTTAGGCCCACGGGCCTTGTGTTTGACACATGTGTTTTGGAACAATGTTTCCCATCGTATATAGGTATACAACTAGTGGAGCATATGTTAACTCTGGGTAGCACGTGGCAAGTCTTGACCCGTAGATAGAATTAGCCAAGCAAACTCTTTATTTGTGAGTGCATATTATATCAGCGATACAGCAATTTTTAGGGAATTTGTCTTCTTTGATGTGTTAACACTGTACAAATTCACTGGCTGGCTTGCCTAGGTGGTGTGGCTTGAACTGGTGAAATTGGCACTTATAGCCTAATCCAACAGGTCTCTTTTAATTTTAACAATGTGGGAGTCCAAAAGACTAGCAAAGATATATTTTTAGCTGTACGATGGTTAAAAAAGAACGCTAAAACACATGAGTTTAGAACAGTGGATTGTAAAATGATATCCTCTCTACAAATCAATGTAATATTATCTCTGTTCAGTGGCTTTACTCATATATAAGCTTTTCATAAAAATAACATCATTTGTGGAGATTGCTCCAGAATACATGAATGATGGGAAAGAAAAAGATTAGCATCTACGAAAAAGCCCTTAGGGTTTGTGTAAACTGTCACTGCCTAGAGGAGGCTGATAAAAAAAAAAACGGCGAGAATATTTCTTATCCACTTGTATCAGTTTCCCTTGGGAAGTGTTTGTATACACAGCAGGTGCACTGTCCATAGGGTTTATTAAACCTTACAAGAGATATAATTGAGCTCCACTCAGGTTCCTTCAAGAAAGCTTGGAACAGACAGAAATCAGGCACAATGCAAGCACCTGTCCACTTGTACTGTTACAACATAAAATAATAGACTAAATTGTTGTTTATTTTACCTCTGCTTTTCTTCTATTTCCATCAGCTTTTGCACATCACTCTTGGATGATGCTTCATTGTTTTTCATGGGCTAGGGAAGAAAAAAATAATTACTTCTTTAACATGTCAAAATAACTAATTTACTACTAATAATTTAAATGCTGTGAAACAAAGGTTACATTTTTAACTGTAGCTAGGCAGTACCCTGAAAAATTTACCCTTTGTCTTACATTTCTTAGGAAAAATAACAGTGAGCTTCCTGGTATGTAAGTGTGCATACTCTTAGCTGTATATCTGAAGTGTGAGATTAAGGAACTGTGCATTTGGCTGCTAGTGTCATGAGATTTGGTGATGTCAAGCTCACTCTTGTTTTGGAGACTTTAACATGGGGAAACAAAAGCTCTGCCTCTACCAAGATGTCCGCCTCCACACAGAGATATAGTGTAGAACAAAATTTGATAGAATCCTATCACTTAGTACCCAGTGCTAGTGGCCATCATCCCGATAAGTAGATACAGAAAGGGTACCCCCAATGATTTGGGACTTTACATGCCACTAAAGCACTGAACAAAAATTACAACTGTGTATAAATAATTAAACAATTTTATTACATATAAAACAAAATATTGTGAACAAACAATTATATATCTTGCACATGACTAGATATGTGTGGCATTTAAAACCTGCATGCAAGGACAGACCAGTATCCAAACAGAAGACTCCTAGGCACCATTAGTGGAAAGAACCGGACAGGACCCTACGCGTTTCGGGTATGAAAACCCTTCTTCAGGGGTCAACCAGAGTTCTATGCACAATGTATATCAAGAGAAGTCTTTTTTGTAAGGGTAACTGGGCTGTCAATTAAAACCAGTGTTAGCCGGGAAAGAGGTGTCTGGTCTCACTAGGACATAGTTCACTGAGAAGAGAAATATTAAAGGCAATGGCCGACAATTGGCAAAATCGTGGGCGCCACGATGATCCACTGTTGATCCTAGATAGTTCCCATAGATGGGCCAGTGTGATATCTATGAAGTCACTGTTATAAGTAAGTATTGCTCGTGGCTAGAGGTAAGCGGAGTATATAGGAATGACAATCCGAGGACGTGGAGTAAATCCTATGTCCTGCCTCAGTGGGAGAAGGCAGCCTCTGGTCCTGTCCGGTTCTTTCCACTAATGGTGCCTAGGAGTCTTCTGTTTGGATACTGGTCTGTCCTTGCATGCAGGTTTTAAATGCCACATATATCTAGTCATGTGCTAGATATATAATTGTTTGTTCACAATATTTAGTTTTATATGTAATAAAATTGTTTAATTATTTATACACAGTTGTAATTTTTGTTCAGTGCTTTAGTGGCATGTAAAGTCCCAAATCATTGGGGGTTCCCTTTCTGTATAGTGTAGAACAAGACACAGTAAGTAAGAAGGAGCTGCCAGTTCAGTCTAAACATAGCTTTTGACTGAATTGTTTTATTCTGAGGTTTGGCAAGTGGCCAGACTAAATTGGTGTTTGGCCAAGTCGAACCTTCTGCTGCAGCCGAAAGTGATACAGTTGGCAGTAGTAATACCACTGATGGTAAATGTGACAGCTTCCACTCAGGCTAGTTGTTAGGTAGCCAGCAGCTGCTGACATCCTAAAACCATTACTTATCTCCTCCCGACCCATTCAGCTGTCAGCTGGGTATTCCTGGCTGACATTGGAATATAAACAAAGGGGTGAAAACTGTTAAAAAAAAGATCCTTCAGGTCTTGTATGGATCTATTTGTTCAAAGAAAAAGTTTGACCGCACTCAGGAGTAAATAAACTGGAAGTGTTTAATTCCCATAAACTTGAATACATAGGTGCATCATTCAGACATGGGACAGGTTGACGCGTTTCACAATTCCACAGATCGCTTACTCATAACCATCATTGGTGCGGTCAAACTTTTTCTTTGAACACTTGACGATTGGATGGCGGATCCGACCGGCACCTGAGTGATTCGCCTCACCTGAGCGGCTTTTTTCTGTTGCTACACTTGTATGGATCTATGACATGAGGCTCCTCTCAAATACAATTCCAGATCCTTCACAAATAGTAAATAAACACACACACTTTTTGACAAGTTCTTAAAAAATGTTTTAAAAAAAAAGCACCATTATGTAAATTCATTGCCAATCATGTCATCCAAAGACTTAAACAAATAGGTAGGGTCTCCAAGGTTGCGTTATTGACCAGATATGGAAATATACTTATATTTGGTCAGATCTGTGATCCCAGCGACATCATTGACCAAGTATGGAAATGTCTATATTTGGTCATTGATGTCACAGGACTGGGAGATTATGGAAGTGGATTCTGAAAAAAAGCCCTGGGTGCTAGGGCCACATACAATGGCCCTAGCACCCAGGGCTTTTTTTTTTTTTTTCTTTTCCTTTCAGCAGATCAACGACATTGTTTATCATGATCAATGTTAATCTTTAGGGGCCTATTTTAATTAAAGGACTGTGTGTTTTTTATTTATTTTTAACTTTTTTTGTGTGTGAATGGGGGTGGGGGTGCTATGTACCTCTTACTCATTCACATGGTAGGAATATTATTATGGCATAGCATAATAACCATGTAGAATGATTGTAGAATAGCATAATGGCTAGTCTATACTCACAGTAATTGGTCTACTTTCTTCAATATCCCCATTCACATCCCTGATTCATTCTAAACTTAAGATACTATGTAAGTTTGATTCTTCTGTGGGGTGTATAATCTCACTAAGGAAATTATCCTAGGAATTCAGTATTAACACTAGAATTGTATTACATCTCCTTCCTCCATACTTTCTTTCTCTTATAGCAATATTTTTATCATATATATTGCAGTTGTCTTTTGGTGACTCCAGTGGCTATGTCGCTCTGGGTGGCATGGTCGTCCTATGCAGTGGCACCCATCTGACAGCAGCATCTTCTTACATATTTTATGCTTGGTAACTGATTGCTCCTATTAAATATTCTTTGATAGGTTAGTCAGTATCTATATATAATGGCATATATTCATTCTGAATTTAAAATTCTGTTTACAATTGCATGATAAATATAATTTTTACTCTGCAGAACATTTTTTAAACCTACCTGTTTGCACCCCAGTAGAAGAGAATGTGTCTCCAAATGCCACGGGTGTCATCAGACACCACATGAGTAATATGTTCTATCAAACTGTCTAGAACCTTTTTGTTTGTAACCAGTTACCTTTTTATGTGTATACTTTATTATATGACATTTTTTGATACGCTTGAATATAGCTACACACTGAATATGCCGCATGCTGCATACAAAGTCCCTGTTAAGCCCCGGACACACGCGTCGAAAATTGGCAGAGAATTTTCGGCCAACATCCGATCTGCCGATTTTCGGCTTGTTAGTATGATGCTTCCGACAACCAACTCCGACTTTTCGGGTGAAAAAAATCTGGTGCGCAGACTATAAAATTTTTGTTGGCCGTCAACACAACGGCCGATTTTCGTGCAGTCAGTATAGATTTCGACAGGGAAAAATCTGATGAGCAAGTCTGGGCATGCTCAGTGAAGAAAGAACACAAAGAAAACAAACCAACACATGACATCACTTCTGAAGTAGAATTTTGTTGGCCGAGAAAATTTGTGTGCAGTCTAGGCACATTCCAACCAACAAAACACAACTTGGACAAAAGTCTCTATGATCGGTCGGCCGATAATCGGAATACACACCTAATGTAGATATGTGCGTATACAGTATACAAGCAGAATGTACAATGCAATGTCGTATAAAAGCTGTCATATTTTGGGCCATATTCCATACTATGGGTTGTGTTTAGAAAGAGGCTTATTGTATATATATACAGTATATAGTATGTGTACATGAGTGTACATATGGTACAGCCCCATTACTCGTGGACTAGGAATTATCACCATTATAATCCATATCACGCCTCATTATCACTCTGCCATTTACTGGTGTCTTGATATTAGATTACTGTATACCCATATAAACTCCACCACTAAATTTTCCAGTACAAACTAAAACTTTATGCATAGTTTTACAGTATATACATACATCCATTATGCTTTTTTAACTTTGTTTTTTATACGTTTTACCTACAATCACCACAACCAAAGGGTCTTTTTATCATTTTTTAAAACATAAATATATATATATATATATATATATATATATATATATATATATATATATATATATTTATTTATTTCTTTTTTTTTACTGTATATATGGATCCACATTGAAAATATTTTTTAAATATTTTTATGTATTTCATTTAGTGTACTGTACACCTTTTCCTGATGAAGAGGCACAAAACATGTTGATGGTATTTTAACCCGTGTTCATGATCAATAAATACCCACCTACCAGAAAAATCCACTTGGAAGGAACTTTTTAATGAATGGGCGAGTATGCCGACCACACACTGGTTCCATTTGGGGGCCTATCTGGTATTGTACACCGGTTCTGATCGCTACATAGCATGGTGCCAGAATTTTCAGAAAACCCTAACGAGCATCAAGTGTGACCACCCGGACACTGCGTGGAGACAATCATATTCTCCACATGTGCTAAAATGGGTTGCTTGACCCTAAGATGGGATCCAGAAACCTTATGAATGTGAGTATACACTTACTACACTTTTTGACTTACTTTTACCATACATCCAACTGAATACTACCCTTAGAAGGATCTCTCTCGTAGCTTTTAATCCCCCTTATTTTATTTCTTTTTTTCTTGTCTTCCTCCTTGTCTCTGCTCATCTGGAGCATCACTGATTTATTGCATTTTGAATATTTCCCCTTACCTTACATTCACACCTATGTGTTTTTTTGGTTTGTTTTGCAGTTTGCAGAAATCCACTTCAGTCCATTTAATATGGTTTCTCAAGGTATACGTTCACATCCATGCGTTTTGCAGCCGCAGCTGGGGCATTTTTGGAAAGGGTCAGGATTTTTTTCCCGCATTTTGTGTGTAATAGTGTTGTGCTTGTGATTCGATTTTTGATGCGTTTTGTGTTTTTTTTCCCCTTTAAACACTGTATATAGCTGGCTGCCAAGGAGCAGGCCAGAAAGCCGTCCGCCGTGTCTTTAACAGCCAATGAGTCATCAGTTGTCAAGGGGATTCCCAGCTGAATGTAAAAAAAAAAAGAATTGATGGCAAAAAAATTGTGAAAAAAACAGCATCGGGTCCCCCAGGTCTATACCAGGCCCTTCAGGTTTGGTATGGATTTGGTGGAGACACCCCCACACCAAAATTTAAAAAAGAAAAGGCGTGGCAAAAATCCATACCAGACCCTTATCTAAGCATGTGACCTGGCAAGTCAGGAAAGATAGGGGACAAGCGAGCGCCCCCTCCCCTCCTGAACCATACCAGACCACATGCCCTCAACATAGGGAGGTGCTTTTGGGTGGAAGGGCTCTGCCTCCCCATCACAAAGCACCTCTTCCCCATGTTGATGGGGCCTCATCCTGACAACCCTGGGCAGTGGTTGTGGGGGTCTGTGGGCAGGGGGCTTATTGAAATCTTGAAGCCCCCTTTAAGAAAGGAGGTCCCCAGATTCCACCACCCCACGTAAATGAGTATGGGGTACAATGTAACCCTACCTATTCACCAAAAAAAAAAAGTATAGTGTTACAAAACACAAGAGACAGTTTTTGACAAGTCCATTATTAAAAATCGTGTCTTCTTCCTCCGGTGTTTCTTCTCCCTCTTCTCTCTCTGGTGGTTTCTTCTTCCTCCGCTGTCTTCTTCCTCCACTGTCTTTTTCCTCCACTGTCTTTTCCCTCAGCTGTTTTTTCTCCTTCCGCTGTTTCTTCTCCCTCGTAGCTCTTCGGTGATGTCTTCTTTGTTTGCCACTGCTGACCCACTAAAAACAAAAAGCACGGTCTTCCTCTGATGCTGGCTGTCTCCGTTTCTTCCATAGCCATGGGGTGTGGCCATCTGGTGACATCACCCTGAGACCCGCCCCTTGTGACGGTACACAAACGCATAATACATGAAAATTGCATGCAAAAATGCATAAAAAAAAGGGTTTGAAACACAAAATGCACTGCAAAATGTGATTAAAAAAGCATCAAGCTTTTTAGATGTGAGCCTAGACTTAATCATTATTAGAATTACCAAAAGTAAATTTTTAAATTATTTTTAGGTTTTTGTTCCCTAGGGCAGTTCCCAGTTCCCTCATGCCATTTGTTTGGCAATCCCTTTCCCATTACCTCAATAGGGAGCTGCACAGCCCCAGCTGCAAATTCATAGGTCGGTCTCTTCAGTGTTTGCACTATGGCAATTTCATTTATTCCTTGAAGAGTGTATATAATTGGAGTGCATTATAAACATTTTCTCTGTAGAAATCATTGGCATTTTAGGTATCAGAAAAAAAGCGTGAAGGAAGCTAGAGACTGTCTGGTCATTTTGCATCATTTCTTAGCATAAACCTTACAGAAGCAGGGGTAGGTGAGTATGAAACTTTGGCAGGGTGATTGATGGTGGCAGGCTAGCGTAAACCTGTCATTAAAGAAACATGGCGGCTATAATTTCTGATGTTTCCTTTGGAAAATCCTAGTTGTCAGGTTGTCATGCTAACTAATTTGTGTCAATACTTTAGAGTCATGGTTCCAGTACAAGAATGCAGATTAGAACTTTTGGCTTTCTCTGACTTTATTGATCTGTACACTCGTTCCTGGTCAGCAGCTAAGAAGGTATTGCAGGCAGCAAGTTAGCATGATAGCCAGTCAACCAACACTTTTAGAAGAAGGTCAGAAATATCTAACTTCCCCTTGTGAAAGCTTTACTTTGAAGTGTACCTTCACTTGTCCAGTCATGTTTATCAAACCAGATAGTGATGATTGTTAAATGTATTTATTAAGTATATTTCCATTCTGCCTACTGCATTTCCTTAGAAGATACTTTTTTCTTTAGCTTTTACATACTAGAGGAGGACACTAGAGATAAGAGTCAGACCACAGAATCTCCTGAGGTCTAAGGCTGGGTTCACACATATACAAATTGTATGCCTTTTAAACAGCATCCAATTCACATAACATGTGACTGTGACCGGCTATCAATGCAGCCGGTTCACACATGTACGGGGCTGCCGCGGTGCGGTTTTGAAAAGGGTCCTGTGGGTTTTTGGGTCCAGTACAGGTGCGAATTCAGGTAAAAATTTGTACCTGAATCGCACATAAACCAGTGAAAAGAAATGCACTGGACTCCGGACTGCAAACCACAGCCGCATACGTGTGAGACCAGCCCAAAAGTTGTTCTCAACTCAACTACATGACCCCATGCTTATAACATATGTTGTGCACAACAGTATCAATCAAAGACCTCTGTAGTTCACAGGAATGGAAATACTATATGTATGACACTCTACCTTTCAGTTCAAAAGATGACCTCCCCAATATATATCTAAAAGGGGTGCATATATAAATCTTTTAGATGTGTGTCTACAAAAGTATATTTGAAAGTAAACCTCTTTGTTGTAAAAGCGGTAACATTTAAAAGTAGTGGTTCCCTAATGTATTCCATCAGCAGTTTTAAAGTTACTCCTTTTTTCCTTAAAACATGTAGCTTAAGCAAAATTAACAGTGTTGTTACTGATATGCAGTTTTCAATATCATTGTCAAAATTCAGTAGCTAAGCCCTGATGTGCATCTCTAACCACTTTCCTTCGTCCCTGGCATATACCTACTGTCAGGGTTTTTTCACTAAGTATGCACCAATACTTAGTCAGCACAGGTACCAACAACTCCAGCAGTCACAGGTCCTGTCCCCTTTCAGATTTCTAGTCAGCGTGGACCCACAGTGAGAAACAACCAATTGCTGATATGTAAAAAATGGAAATATCTACGCTAAAACATATACTGGTCGATAAACACATGAGCAGCTCGCATACATTTTGTTGATTGCAAAATTACAGATAAATAAAAGTCCAAATGCAGAGCTTTAAAACAAAATGTAACAGTCCATATACATTGAGGATAAAATTGAAAGACTCGATCCCAACAACAGCTTGAGTGTGAAAGTGTAGCACACCACAGTGCCAGCCAAATCTTCCTACCAGAGTCGAATGAGGTTGGTGGAATAGAAAACATACAGCATCATATCCTTTTGGTATCATTACCCGTGTATGTGAAATCACTAAACGGCATATCCAGCATAAAAGTGTAGTCTGCCTGATATTTTCACTTGGATTGATTCCTACTCAGCTGAAGTGGTTGGCATCTGTACATCTGATTATTGATATTGATCATGGCGCATTTCTATATGCCTATCATCCCTGGTATTTTTCAGGAGGGGGGGGGGGCGCTCGCTCGCCCCCACCCCCATCCTGGCAAGTCAGGCTGTGTGCTCGGATAAGGGTCTGGTATGGATTTTAGGGGGAACCCCACGCCGTTTTTTTCAGCAATACTGACATAAACTAAATTGCCCACTGGCCAAGAGATTCGATCTCACAACCATTGGAATTGCAGGACTGGTATTCTACCAGCTACGCCACAGTCAAGTACGGCTAGGTTAAATACACTTTCCCTGCCTAACTAACTAAATAACTCCTATTTCACCTTACACACAGTGGATGAGATAAAAGTTAGAGAGAGTGCATTCAGCTTAAGCAGGCTTGGTGGCGTAGGTGGTAGAATACCAGCCTTGCAATGATAAGAGCTGTGCCAGCCAGTGATTTATTTATTGGAATTCAGAAGTCAGAGAGTCCATGTTAATGCGGGAACTCAAAGTTCCCGCAAAGAAGCCCATTTGCTCGTCATTTGACGAACGAGCGAACAGCCAATGTTCAACTCAAAGCTCATCCCTACTCTTCACATTGCCTCATTCTGTACACTGTGCTGTACACTGCCTACACCAACCTTACAGGCCCATCAGCTCCAGCGTTTATGTCTGGGGGGTATAGTGGGTGATTCATTGTTGCCATTGGGGGATTTATTGTTGCTGCTTGGAGATTTATTGCTGCTGATGAAGGTTATTTTTGTTGCCATTGAGGGAGTTATTTTTGTTGCCATTGGGGATTCATTGATGCTGTTGGGTGATTTATTGTTGCAGCTGGATGATTTGGTGTTGCTGCTAGGAAATTTTAATGATGTTGCTAAGGGGTTTATAGTTGCTGATGGAGGATTGACTAATGCTATTGGAGGATTTATTGTTGCTGCTGGGGGGTTATTATTGGTGCTGGGGGTCTATTGTTGCTGGCAAGAAATCTCTTGATGCTGAGGGGGGGAATTATTCTTTCAAAGAGTGTTGTGCTGGGAGGTAGGTAGAGGCAAAGACAAGAGGAGGTGCAGGGAGGTGAGCAGGGGGACAGAGACAAGGATGATTTAGGGGTGGAGGGGGTACCTACACTTATTCTCTAAGAAAAAAACTTGTGCGTACTGTCCTGCACAAATTAGTGATGCATGACTGTCAAAGTAAGGGCAAAGAGGCCTGACATCTGGGCTGCAACTGACAACCCAGTTGCATCAGGTTTAAAATAGCACAGGGAAATATTTGGCATTCAACAGGGTGCCAATAGCAGAAATAGCAGAGTGGAGTAGAGTTTTTGTTATGCACTGTTAATTAGTTTATATAGTTCATATTTGACAATGATTTTTGTACACTTTGGAAACACAGATGTTTGCTTAAGGCTTCTTTCACACGGTCCGCCTCCGCAGGCGGATCCGTGTTGCTCAGCGGGGATCGATCCGCGATCCCCGCTGAGCCGGGCGGATGACAGCTCCGTCTCCGCTTGCAGAGCGGAGAGGGAGGTGTCTCAGCACCCGCTGCCCTCTATGGGGGATCGGAGGAGAGCGGACCGCTTGTCCGCTCTCATCAGATCCGCTCCGCTCCGATTACTGAACGGATGGAAAAAATAGGGTTTCCATCCGTCCAGATTTCAGCACAGGATCGGATGCGGATGGCAGCGGGTGTCAGCGGAGGTGACCTCCGCTGACACCCGCTGCCCCATAGAGCTGCATGGAGGATCCGATCAGATCCGCCTAAAAAACTGACAGGCGGATCTGATCGGACCGCCCGTGTGAAAGAGCCCTTAAGGATTCATTTTCCATTTCAACAAGTCCATATCATAACTAGGGATGATCGAACTTTTGAAAAGTTCGGTTCAGCCAGAACATCCGAACTACCCAAAAGTTCGGCCCGGATTTAAGAACCCCATTGAAATCAATGGGACCCGAACTTCGGTAATCAAAAAACACAATTTTAAAGCCCTAAAACCCAATAAATGCCCCTAAAAAGTGCCTAGGGTTCTGGGTCATGCCCCATTAACTATTAATCACACAAAAAAAAGTTCTTAAAAATTGTCATTTTTGATAAAAAAGCCAATTATTGAAAAAATTAAAAAAAAATAGATTTTTACTTTGGATTTCCTATGGGGGGGGGGGGGTCTAAGAAGTGTACCTGTGAAGTTTCAGCTCTGTAGCATGTCCAGAAAGAGAAAAAAAGAGATCGTTTGTATTTTGTCACTTTCAGAACACTAATATGGCTCCGCTCCCGTAAGCTTTTTTTTTTGCTGCAGGCGTTGATAGTGCTTTTTTGAGCACATGTTTGGAGTCAGGCAAGACATCTGAACATGTCTATAGGGGTATATATATACATACACCTATGTCTGTATATATACACCTGTACATATATAGGTGTTAAAGGAGCAGAACACTATACTTTTGCTAATGAAATAATTTCCATTAATATGGCTAGGCTCCTAACACACCTATATATGTGTAAATGTAAAATACATATCAGTGTGTGTGTATATATATATACCCCTATACATAAGTTCAGATGTTTTGCCTGCCTCCAAAGAACCCAAAAAAAATGCCCAAAAATGCAAGCGCCAAAAAAAAAAGCCCAGGCATTTTTTTGGGGTTCTTTGGAGGCAGGCAAAACATCTGAACTTCTGTATAGGGGTATATAAAAACACACACACTGATATGTATATTACACTTACACATATATAGGTGTGTTGGGAGCCTAGCCATATTTGCAAATTATTTCATTAGCAAAAGTATAGTGTTCTGCTCCTTTCACACCTATATATGTGTATGGGTATATATACATATAAGTGTGTGTGTTTTTATATACCCCTATACAGAAGTTCAGATGGTTTGCCTGCCTCCAAAGAACCCCAAAAAATGCCAGCGCCAAAAAAAAAATGCCCAGGTTTGTTCTTGCAGGCATTTTTTGGGCATTTTTTTTGGGTTCTTTGGAGGCAGGCAAAACATCTGAACTTCTGTATAGGGGTATATATATATATACACACACACTGATATGTATATTACACTTACACATATATAGGTATGTTAGGAGCATAGCCACATTAGCAAAAGAATAGTGTTCTGCTCCTTTAACACCTATATATGTGCAGGTGTATATATACAGACATAGGTGTATGTATATATATATATATACCCCTATAGACATGTTCAGATGTCATGCCATTGCCTGACTCCAAATATGTCCTCAAAAAAGCACTGGCAACCCCTGCAGCATAAAGAATGCTGACGGGAGCGGAGCCATATCCCTGCTCTGAAAGTGACACAAGAGAAACGATCTTTTCTCTATAGCGGTCACCCTGATATGGAAGGGTATTGTCACCCTTCCATAGCAGTCACAGTCAGTTAACCCTACACTACACTACGGTCCCCTTACACTTAACACTTTCCCTACAGAAACTGAATAAATGAAAGCTAACTATAGTGAAAAAATAGCACCTAACTACACTAGATATCCCTTTCCTCACACTAAAAATAGCTAAATGACACTTTGTAACACATTGTAACAGAACAGCATTCCACTCTCTTTCATGTCCCGTATAAGAATGCTAGGTATTTGGCGGGGGCTATCTTATATACTGGGGGGCGTATTCACTAATGATTGGACTATGGACCCCCTAGTCACTCCAATCACATTCCTAGCATTCTCCTGCCCCTCAATTGGCTTTTACTGATGGTTCTGGTCCAATCACGGGCTTTTAAAGCCCATCTCCTTAACCATTGCATTTTGGTCGGTTCTGGTTGCCGAATTCCGAACTTTTTGGGGAAAAAGTTATAAATTCGGCCGAACCTCGAACAGCCAATGTTCAGGTCGAACCGATGGTCGACCAGAACCGTTTGATCATCCCTAATCATAACTGGTTGTTTTTAAAATTTATCAAATCCCAGTTACTAAAATCGCTTTCTCGTGTAATGTAATTTTAAAAGTTGTGCTCAATTGTCTTAAATCTTTAAAATCTGCTTAAAAGAATAGCTGGTGATCAGTAGGTCCTTGTTCAAGTGCTTGAAAATATCTCATAAAAAAAAGTGGACTTTTTAGGCACCATACAACTGACAACATTTATGCAAAAATAATACATTTCATTACATGCGTATGTACAAAGTGTATATAATTATGTAAAAGATTTTTATTGAATATGCTCGTCTATCTAGAATATGTACTTAAGCTCCTGAAGAAGCACTATGCCGTGAAACATGTACGATAACAGACTATGTTAACCCATGCCAATCTTCAAACTTTGACAGCCTCATGTTCCCTGGCTGCTATAGTGATACCTCCATGGGGTGGGTTTCGGCTTTGAGCCTTTATAGTAGCTTGTTTTTTGACTGTATAGTTTTATTCTCAATCTCAATTTATCAAAGTTTTTCTATGTGATATACTGTATATATATGATTATGTAATAAAATGTATTATTTTTACAAAAAACATTGTCTGTTGTATGGTGTCTAAAAAATCCATGTTTTTTACGGGATATTTTCTAGATTGGTTAGGATGTGGCACTTTGCTACCTTTATACACATCCACAATACCACCCTGTAATGAAGTAAATACTTTAAATATCTTGTTCAGGCACTTTTTGTTATGGGGTGACAACTGTCTTCCACTTGTGCTACTGCATTGTCACCCTGTCACAGGTTCCCCTGGCAGTGAAAGGCAAGAAACTGCTGCAAGATATTTTATAGAGCGGTATATCTGAAACTATAACTATATTTTTCATTTTAAATAGAATAAGGAATGTTCTAGTTTGTAATTTCACTTCACGTCCTGTCTTGTATACACAGTGAAAAGTGAGAGGAAATCCTAAACTGTCAGCAAAATAAGTGTCCCGATTGTAAGATTTCTCCTCTATTTCTGTACCGGCTGGTGACAACCTAAAATTGTGTTTCAGTACAAAAGTCTCTTATAGCACACATAAAAATGACCACCTTGACAAATAGAGAGGGAGAATCTTCCAAACAAAGACAGAGACACCAATAAAAACCTGATAAGGGTTATCCCTCTTCCCTATTCAATCCAAAACAAAAAAATGACTATAACACCAAAGAACTCAACCATTGAAAATTCACAAGCCAATACATAGAGCTGATGAAAATGTATAAACTTTACAAAAATGGTACCATTTTCAGTTTTCCATTCTGAAAAAAACATTTTTATCAAGATTCTTGTTATGTATAATCTAATACTAAGAGACATAAACAATCTGTCAGGATAACAAATACTTGTATAGATGTCAGCAAATGTACACATAATCATAAATGATACAATAAATAAAAATAATAATAATAATAATAATAATAATAAAAACTCATGGGTATTACATAAACTGATAGAAATTGCTCAGATCCAGTGTTCATTGAATTAATTTACAGATGTTAAAACGGGAATGATAAAGTAGTTGGATAAAACCACAGCAAATAAAAACAATGTTGCAACGATGTAAAAATAGTAGAGTATGATCGAAACATCAAAAAACTTGACTCGTTTCGTGGACTTATAATGCCACTTCATCAGGAGTAGATGTTGGTTTCGTATCTAAAAAATATATGTATGTGTATAAATATATATAAAGCAACAATAGCTATATAATAGATGAAGACTGGACAAAAGAAGGAGAAGGGAGAAATTGATCTCTCGGTATGTCAAAAACTTACATGGCAATTGTTTTGCCTACTAACATAAGAGGCAAGACATAGGGCCAGAGGTCTCCCATGGGAGCTGAGGGAACACAGTTCAACCGGGCAGAGGCAACGGCATCACACACAAGGAGATATGGGCCAAGCTGAATGGAGTAAAATGGTGCATGTGAGCAGCAAAGAAAGTATATATAGATATTGCACAGTATATAAACTAGTACAAGATATATCAATTATAAAAAATAAGGTATATATATATATATATATATATATATATATATATATATATATATATACTGTATATATAATATATATAGTGCTGCTTAACAATTACTAGAGTGTAAAGAGTATATTAAAGTAGTGACACCTAAGGGGATATTGATGGAATATAAAGTAAAAGCCGAATGTGAGATGTTAAAAACCTGACTGTGAAGGAACACAGAAGTGCAAGAAGGGAGCCCCGGTCGTAGAGACCACATGGGAATAGTGAAAAGTAAAAACCAAATAAGGAGGTGAAGGAGTAGAAAGTAAGAGGTAGAATAGGAAAGACAAAATTCAATAATATAGATGTAAGAAAGCGACGGACGCCTTCCCCCTCTCCCTTCACCTCTCTCGGCGCGGGGGATCGGGTGGGCGGGACCTTCGCGCATCAGCGCCACGCATTACGCCGACGCAGTGCGTCATTTTGGTGCCAATGCGCCGGCGTTATCAATCCACTCTCAGTGCATTTGGATCACCTGCGGGTTGGTCTACCTCGGCGTCCTGACCCTCTTGTTGATCCATCGTATGCACTGGCGTGACGCTGGGGACACAATGTTGGGGCGATGTTCTTGGACTCACCCATTGGAAGCCTGGGCTATGCTTTGTGGTATTTATGCATTTCCTTTTATCTCTCACTCCCCATGCTTTCTCACATCTATATTATTGCATTTGGTCTTTCCTATTCTACCTCTTACTTTCTACTCCTTCACCTCCTTATTTGGTTTTTACTTTTCACTATTCCCATATGGTTTCTACGACCGGGACTCCCTTCTTGCACTTCTGTGTTCCTTCACAGTCAGGTTTATAACATCTCACATTCGGCTTTTACTTTATATTCCATCAATATTCCCTTAGGTGTCACTACTTTAATATACTCTTTACACTCTAGTAATTGTTAAGCAGCACTATATATATATTATATATATATACCTTATTTTTTATAATTTATATATCCTGTACTAGTTTATACACTGTGCAATATCTATATATACTTTCTTTGCTGCTCACATGCACCATTTTACTCCATTCAGCTTGGCCCATATCTCCCGGTGTGTGATGCCCTTGCCTCTGCCCGGTTGCCCTGTGTTCCCTCAGCTCTCATGGGAGACCTCTGGCCCTATGTCTTGCCTCTTATGTTAGTAGGCATAACAATTACCACGTAGGTTTTTGACATACTGAGAGATCAATTTCTCCCTTCTCCTTCTTTTGTCCAGTCTTCATCTATTATATAGCTATTGTTGCTTTATATATATTTATACACATACATATATTTTTTAGATACGAAACCAACATCTACTCCTGATGAAGTGGCATTATAAGTCCACGAAACGCATCAAGTTTTTGAAGTTTCGATCATACTCTACTATTTTTACATCGTTGCAACATTGTCTTTATTCGCTGTGGTTTTATCCAACTACTTTATCATTCCCGTTTTAACATCTGTAAATTAACTCAATGAACACTGGATCTGAGCAATTTCTTGTTAAATAGTTTTTAGTAAGATTATTTCAAATAGTAACAAACAGGGAAAAGAAATCATAATAATAACAGAGAAAAGCAAACTCATAAAACTTTGATATTATGGCCAGTAGCACATAGGTGCAGTTATGTAATCTAACTTCATGCCCATGTAGATAAGCCATTACAGCACTAAGAAATCCAAATATACAAATGGCATTAATACTTATAAGATGGGGTCGCTGACGGCCATTCTCTAATAGGGCCACCCCCAACCCCCCTGAACACCCCAAATGGGTACACACTGTGTCCAGTTGGGGGGGAGGGGGTAGACCCTCCGACAGCTAAACATCCGCGGAGGATCTGAGCAATTTCTATCAGTTTATGTAATACCCATGAGTTTTTATTATTATCATTATTATTATTATTATTTTTATTTATTGTATCATTTATGATTATGTGTACATTTGCTGACATCTATAAAAGTATTTGTTATCCTGACAGATTGTTTATGTCTCTTAGTCCCGACCTCCCTTGTTTATTCAATTGAATAGGAATGGAGACGCATGGCATATCCCACCATGCGTCTCATTTAAAGTCCCAAACTCCCCCCCTCTTTTTTGCATGTATAATCTGATGTTATCTAGGTAGACAGGTACACAGCACCCGCTAAGAGGTTTTCAACACCTAATGGTGCCTGGAGAAATATACATGTGTTATATAACATAGCCAATACATCTAGGGAATAGTAATCTGCAATATACAAAAATTATATTTTTGGGTTTAGATACCTTTTAAACATAATAATGCACCCTTACAACAAACATCCTTACCTGGATATTTCCGTTGAGGCCTTCCAGTTCCTTGGAAGTTTTGGAAAGCTGCCGGAGGATGCTACTTCTCTCCATGAAAACCTCTTTAAGTTGCTTTTCCAGGTCATCGTAGCCCTGTCTAGCAAGGAAGACATGAGTCAGTTACGTATCCTTCACAGTGACTAATTCACCAATTAGATAGCAAACAGAAAACACAGTGTCCAAACAACATGAAAAGGTTATACTCGTAATGCTAATATCAATCTGTCATCTTGGTCAAAGTACACGTACATATTGGACAAAATACAAAGTTCAGCTACTGTCATAAATCAGACTTTTGCTCATAACCATTTTTCATTCTTTATTATCAAGTCCAGAAGAAAAACATAAAAACAGCAAGCCTTGTACATAAACAAGGCTCTACTCTCTGCTTGAAAAACCTTGAAGGATAGGTCCATAAGATTAGAGCTCTAGCATAAAATTTGCTAATAAAAATGGTCTATCTATCTATCTATCTATCTATCTATCTATCTATCTATCTATCTATCTATCTATCTATCTATCTATCTATCTATCTATCTATCTATCTATCTATCTATCTATCTATCTATCTATCTATCTATCTATCTATCTATCTATCTATCTATCTATCTATCTATCTATCTATCTATCTATCTATCTATCTATCTATCTATCTATCTATCTATCTATCTATCTATCTATCTATCTATCTATCTATCTATCTATCTATCTATCTATCTATCTATCTATCGAGATAATAATGATTATTTTACGTCTCTAAATGCCTCTAAGAAATCCAATTTACCCAATACTTTAGGCAAGTATGAGGGAATAGGAAACCTGGGAAGAGAAGATAAATTGTAGATAAGGCAAAAAAAGCTATTTAAGTAACACAATAATCCAGTTTTCAAAATAAACCTGGCATCAGAGAAGTATAGAGTTTGCCATTGCTGACCTCCTTCTGAAAATTCTAGTTGCTGATCTACTGGGTTCATTACTTAAGTCATTGACCCAGAATACGTATGTAAATAAAAGTAATTTGTTCCAGGTCAATGACCTAAATGGGTTGATTTAACAAAAAAATAGAGTTATCTTAGTAAAATGAATATTCACTGAGCATAGTAAATAGGATGAAGCTGTGATCCTTTCAATCAACCAGTCAGGTGCTAGTAAAAATCCATTTATTTTTTTTAAATTTCCTTCACTCGTGAATGTTTATTAAAGTTAACACAGGATGACCCTATTTACTGTGACTCCCTTTGCAAACTAAGCATACACTTTTTAAAATGACCATCCACTTTGCAAAGTGAACATCCTCCCATCCTTTAGTAAATCAACCCCACAGAGTTATTGCGACCCTATCACCACAGGGTCATTTTTACCCAATACATACATATATTTAAAAAAAAAAAGAAAACCTAATATGAATACATTTTTAAGGGCCCATGTATTGAAAATCTACCCACCTCCCCTCTCTAGCAGCTGCAAATATTCTGCACTGTGTGCAATACTTGCTTTCTGGTCAGGAATCGCAGAGGCAATTGGGAGGGGCAAGTATTTGTCTCATCCAACAGCTGGGCAGCTAGCTGCAGTTAGTCTTGAAGTGATTCTAAAGGCTTAAAGTTTTTTAACCTTTATGCATTCTATGCATGAAGATAAAAAAAACTTCTGTATGCAGCAGCCCTCCGAATACTTACCTGAGCACCATTGAGATCCAGTGATGTGCAGGAGAGTCTTGGCTCTCTGGGGACTCTTCCTCCCCATTGGCTCAGGCAGCAGTGGGAGCAGGAGTGAACCAATGAGAAGAGAGAGGGGGCAGGGCCAAGCTGCTTGTCTGAATGAACACTGAATGTGTCCCCACAGCAAGCTGTTTGCTCTGGGGGCACTTGGAAGGAGGATGGTGGCAGGAGCACCAGCGGGGACCTGAGAAGAGGAGAATCAGGGCAGCTCTGTGCAAAACCGCTCCACAGAGCAGGTAAGTATAACATGTTTGTCGTTTAGAAAAAAAATGAAAAAATGACTTTAATATCATTATAAATACACGGGCCACTAGAAAGGTAAGTAAATCCAAATTTCTTTAACAGGTGACCTATTGGGTAAAAGCAACAGCATTGAAATGATATCCAGGTATTTTCAGAATGAGAGGTCAGCTGCCTATCTTATTCTCTCAAGATAGGATACTTAGAAAAAAAAAGCTGAAGAAGGGTATTCTGACTTAAGGCAACCATGCAGTGCATTACCCATGAAAATTTTTTAGTCTCATTCATATGATAGTACTTGACTACATTACTGGCTATCTTTGCGGACCATTCACAAGGCACAAAAACACAGTCAAAGTGTACTAGGGCAAATTTTCCATCCCCCTACCAAGTTGTAGATTCCCTTTATTTGGGTAAAGTCACTTACTTTGTGGGTGGACAGGGTTTTTCATGATTTGCAAAGGTTGGTTCTGCCTCTTTAACCCCGGCTGCTGGGGGCACCATAAAAACAGGTGACTTCACAACTTGGCCACTGCAAATTTACCATGACATGGCAAGTTGACAGGCACCATCACTTGTCAAACTCAATGTGTGAACCTGGCCTAAGATTGTTAGGTATACATTGTTTATAGTTATGGGTTTATAAATTCAAGTAAAGATTTAAACCCCAAAATAGTGTTGTAGCCACATTCATATTTTTATTATTTCATTAGATTTATATTCTGCTTAAAATATGCATTTTGGGGCGGGATGATAATGGGTGTGTGCAATTCTATATCCTAGAGATGTCAATACTTAGTCACTGTACTGTATCAATAAAAGTAAAAGCACTTTAAAAGAAGCCCCTTTTCACCTTTGTAGTTATAGGTATTGTGGAGAAATTGTTCTTCAAAGCCCACAAAAGAGCCACTGAAATCACAGCTCCTTTCCTCCTTGCATTTTGGAGAATTTTGAGATCCCTTCTAATGTAAACAAACAACAGGTTTAGAGTGATCTTTGAAGATGAATTACTTTACAGTACAAGCAGCTAGTGAGGATTTGTTTTAATGCTCATTCAGGGCTCATTTACACCTGTGTTGTCCTTTGAAAAATGATCTGTGTTGGATCAATCTTCAGAGAACTTCCTCTTGTTTTAACCCCTAAAAACCTGTAAAACCATGCTACAACTGTGTGCACTGCATTGCATGCAGTTGCAGCACAACTCATTCAGCTGACAACTTGCCGACCACCTACCATGTGCAGGTCAGCTCTATTGCGCAAAATCATGTACCTGTAGTTCCTTCCATGCAATAGCCACTAAGGGGCACGCACGCACTGCCGGAGCCGCCATCACGCTCTGATTGGACAGAGGAGAAGCCAATCAGCAGGACCTGGTGGACCTGATGTCCGCCAGCCACCCGTGATCGTTCCTGAGACAGGCAGAATGGCGATCTTCCTATGTAAACAAGGCAGATTTCCATTCTGACAGGGGAGAAGATAGAGATCTTGTGTTCCTGCTTAGCAGGAACATTGATCTCTTTCTTCCCCCAGTCAGAACAACCCCTACACAGTTAGAAAGCACCCCCAAGGGACATATTTAACCCTTTGATCGCCCCTGTTAACCCCTTCCCTGCCAGTGTCCTTAGTACAGTAATATTGCATATTTTTAGCACTGATCACTATAATAACGTCACTCAAAAGTGTCAGTTAGGTGTCAGATTTGTCCACTGCAGTCCCACTAAAAATCGCTGATCGCCGATATTACTAGTAAAAAGTTAAAAATAAAAATGCCATAAATATATCCCATAGTTTGTAGACGCAATAACTTGTGATCTTTTTTTTTTACCAAAAATATAGCAGAATACATATTGGCCTAAATTAATGAAGAAATTCGATTTTTTTATTGGATGAGTTTTATAGCAGAAAGTAAAAAATAGTGTTTTTTTTTTTTTTTTAAATTGTCGCTCTTTTTTTGTTTATAACGCAAAAAATAAAAACTGCAAAGGCAATAAAACACCACCAAAAGAAAGCTCTATTTGTGGGAAAAAAAGGACATCAATTTTATTTGGGTACAGTGTCACACGACATACGCATTTGTCAGTTAAAATAATGCAGTGTCATATCGCAAAAAATAACCTGTTCATTTCAGGGATAAAACCTTTTGGGGCTGAAGTGGTTAAACAGGGCTGTGTTCAGTGGGTGGTATTGCCTGCCAAGAGCAACATTGGGGACTGAGGATAAATTCTGCAGCGCCAAAATGCAAAGCATTGCGGCCACAGCATATATACCCCCCCCCCTACACCCGCTTCCTTTGCAGCTTAAGGGGGAGCAGTGTAAATGTGGCCCTACTGTTTGTTAGAAATATGCAAATACTTTTATTTGCACTCTAACATTATTATTCTCTATACCAGCCTTTCTCAACCTTTTCAACACAGAGGTCCCCGGAAAATAAATTTCTAGTCTTGGGGAAAATCTACAACTCATGACACAAACATGTGACAGTCAGTGGGAGGAATGCTCCTTACTCTTGACATTATTGGGAAGAATTATCCCCTTACAGATAGCTAAAAGGAACAATGGTGTCTTTGGAAACTTATCTGAGAGGCAGAAATTGCCCATTGCTCAAGGAACCCCTAGCAACCTCAGGAGGAACCCTAGGGCTCCATGGAACCTTGGTTGAGAAACCCTGCTCTATACTGTAAATGTATCTAAAAGATCCTGCTAACACTTGGTAAACTTTTTTAGAATTAATCAAAATGAACTTATCTTCCTAAAATCAATTTTTTCCCCTTTTTTTTTCCTAAATAGAAACATGACTTTAGATTCAGAGCTATAAAAATGAAAAGTCCATACTATTAGAATTACATGAAGATAAAAACTTGTGCTTAGAAATTGGATTTTTTTTCATCCCCCCAAAAGATTTCCAAAGGAAACTGTAGATAAAGTACATGTTACTTTTATATAAAATAGAAATGATAACATAGAAAAATAATTGTGCTTTTTCAGGACCCTGCGGGAAGTGACTCTTTGTACACGTTCTATGCAGACACAACTCCGAGAGTGCTTTAGAAATGCATAGTACAACACTGCTTTCCACATAAGGTTAGAAATAGAGCTTAATTTTAAAATATTTTACATTCTCTTGAGGTTTTGAATTTACTACATATATACTGGATGTATTCAAAAAAACGTGTGCTTTAGCAGCATTTTCATTTTATGAAAATTCAGCTTTGGTTTCCACCCGTCAAATAAGTGAATAAGAGTGAAAATCTCAACGGGAGTCACAGATTCAATTCCTTCTGTTCCTTTCTATCTCTTTGTGTAAAGATTGACCAGAAATTGCTTGAATTCCGAAATCATATTTTCTGTATTGAAGTTTGTTGGGTCAGAACAAAATAATAACTGCGCAGAAAGAGGGTCATTAAAGGTGCACTTTAGTAAAAACTGAAAATTAAACCTTGAGGTGCATAAAGCAAGAGCAGCCTAGCACGTTACTTCAGTTTTCCATCCCAGTATTGCTGTAGAGACATGTTCACCTCGCTCTCTGTTTTCAATAATCTGATGAATGTGCACAGCCAGGCCTTGTAATTTGTAATAGAAAAAGCAACTCAACACAACAAACAGATTGAAGTACAGTTTCTTTCCCAGAGCTGTACTATCCAATACTCCATCATCTACATGCTCCAAAAAAAAAGTTAATACATTTGGTATTTTATCATTTGTGTGCAAACATTGTGTTAGTTTTTCTCATTTACTTTTATATTTGCAATACTTTACGTAAACTTGTATTATTTAGCCAGGCATTTGCTTCCTTTTTTTTAAGGTATGTAATGTGTGAATGTATATTAGTGCATTTATATGTAAAGTTAATGCATTTATTTACTGTTTTTGTAAGAGAGCTACCATGTCAAATGTAGCTGTATTAAATACAATGATAATAAAGCATGTAACCCAATCTAATCCAGTCGAAAGATTTATCAAGTGGTCTTTGGGGATCAGGTAGTATTCTTTACTATTAGAACAAATTGGAGCAGGTTCTATGCAGGTTTGGGTCTTTGGATTTTTCAAGATTAATTAGGTGTTTAGGGCAGAAGGGTGCAATTTATTTTTGGTTTATCTATACCAGGGCTTTTTTTCAGCTGGATCTCGCTGCTAGTGAGAGAGGTGACGCCATCTACAGTGTGAGAGGAGGTACTAGAGAAGAAGAGGGATAAAAGTGAGATGTGGATGGGGGATGCAGAACTAAGCAGCTGTGGAAGAAGGCTGAACTCTGCACTCTGTGTGTAGCCCACCCCTGAACTCTGTATGCACTTGCAGCACACCCCTGAACTCTGCCCTATGTATGTAGCACACTCCTGAACTCTGCATGTAGCACACCCCTGAACTCTGCACTCTGTGTGTAACCCCACCAAACTCTGCACTCTGTACATAATGCACTCCTGGTATTTGATTTCCCCTTAAGAACCTCCCATTTTTTGTGAAATTTTGACCAGTTTTGGGAGAGTTTTTTTTTTTTCTGGGTCGGGGGGGGGGGGTCGTGGTTGAGTTCCTTCACCTTTTTTCTGAGAAAAAAAAGCCCTGATCTATACACATGACTCTCTTCACAGTCACTAAATGATTTTGCTGTATTACTTATCTCAACTCTTGCGATGTCACTGATCATATCCAACTTTCAATATTTAGATGAATAGGTTGCCATATTTTTCCTGTTCAATGCCTGGGATACTTACAGGGTACCTTGGGTTCACCTGTTTTAAAAGGGCTTGCATAATACAAATGGCCTGATCAGTGCTAAAAGTGCCTAACATCATAGTCTGGTTAATAATGAGTCATTCGAGGCATCTTAGCCTGTTCTCTTTTAACTGATGCTATCCTTTCCAACATACAATAGATCCAGCATGTCTAATGCAGCAGATGACTGCCACTACCAGATCACATCACTAACAGGTTTTCAGTCCCATGCTCCAGTTTACTCACTCGACAGCCAAAATCTATCTAGCAATCTCCCGACAAACCAAAACTAAAACAAAAACACAAACCAAACAGGTTCCTATAAACCCAGAGAGTCACTCAAAACACTCTAAATTGGGAAATTACACTTTTAAAAGTGACATATCATCCCTTTACAGTGTCACTATGTGGCTCAATACACTATATCAACCTCAGCAGCAGTAAAAAGGTATCAACAGCATACACCAAGCACCCTTTTTTGAATTTGTGTGTACACATGAGCACACACATGAGCAGATGTGGTAGAGTTTAGAGTTCAAATAGGAATCTACCTCTGACAAGACTATAGAGCATCCTTCTCTAGAGGTCCACCATTGCTCAAGTTTGAATTTTTGGAACTAAAATTGCAGTTAATTGTGTTATCCTCATGCCAGGGACATTGAAATGCACCAATACAATGCATGCAATTATTTTTTTTAATCAACTGGGGTAGATGGAGGGGTGAAGAAGTTAGGCGTAGATGGGTAGTATGATATGTTGAAATGGGGAAGTGCACTGGAGGTTATACTGGATAAAGTTTGTGCATGCTGAATGAGCTTAAAGAGCAGCACAGGTCTAGAAGATTGAAGTTATGCCTCGTTAATTTGCCAAACAGAGAAATTAGACTGAAGTTGAAGATGCTCCTGAATGAATTCCCTAATACGTATACAGAACATGTGTTAGGTCTAGGATGACCTTGAAATACTCATTGCATTACCTAACTTTAAAATGGATGGTGCAATATTTTTTCACTAATACATTTATTTCACAAACAAGGAATGACATCGAGAAAATATGCTATTAAGAAGCAAGAGCTTGCCCTGATAAAACTGTAACATGGAATATGCGCTCACATTGGAGCTCTATACTTTTGTTTAATAAGCAGTATCTTTAACAATGAAATACTTTACCATAAATAGTAATAATACACTTGAGTGTTCTGTATTGGTTTAAGTAACTAGAATATCAATTTATGGACATGCGGCAAACTACAGCAGAAAATTCCATTGCATCTTGTTAGCTGGAGAAGATGAGACTTCATTTTAATACCACAGAATGAACACGTATGCCTATTGGAGTGAATCACAAAGCAAGATCTAAAAAAGGATGTCACGATAAAGGAGATAAATAGTGCATTCTGGGAAATAGCTAGAAACAATTGTATAAAAGGAACCATTTTAGCTGCTATTGACTAAAATAGGCCTTTGCCTGGCAGAGTATTGTTTAAAAGCAGTTTTCTTAAAAAACTCTAACTTTCCAGTTTAAATGGAATATTTCCAACCCGTTTATGAGTCATTTATGTAGCGATAATTTAAACAGTGGTTGGACATTTGCATACCATCTGATCACTAAATGATCTACCAAGATCTGCCAGACAAATGTGTTGATTGCCACGTCTACTGTATAGTGATAAATTGCTTTTTTTTTTTAATCAATTTCAGTTTATACATTACAAGGATTGTAAAAAGCTTAATTTTAGATTCATACCTACTTCTTCTTTGTGGATAATTTATATGTACTTTGAAAAAACTCCCTTAAACTGACTAGTTCTGAACAGCCGAATGTGCCTGGGTTTGGTTTGGTTTGGTTCGGTGCCTGGGTTTGGTTCGGCAAAAACAATTGCTAAACAGTTAAAAAAAGTTTTTGAAGTTGTGAAAGTTTTTTAAACCCCATAGAAATCTATGGGGAATAAATCTTCCAAATTAATTTTGCCAATTCTTAAGACTAATAGGAAAGGGATTATTGCATAAAGAGCACCGATAGCTGAGCACTTCCAAGGGGAACAAATACCAATGCAAGAAAATACCAGACCCTTATCTAGGCGTACAGTATTGCTGGCCAGGAAAGGGGAGGGGAGAGCAGTGAGTTTGTTCCCCCCTCCTGAAATATTTCAGGTTAGGCCCTCAACATAAGGAGGGTACCTTGTCAGGAGGTGCCCCATGTTGATGAAGACAAGGGCCTCATCCCTACATCTGTGGCCTGTTGAATTCAGGAGTCTGTGGGGGGGATTTAGCTCAATCTGGGAGCTTCTTTTTTCCAGATATCTGCCTGTGGATGAGTAAGGAGTACATATTACCCCTGGTTACTCATTCACAAAATAGGTAAAATAATAAATAAACACACACACACACACTGTACATATCGTCTATTATCAAGAATTATTATTATTAATATTTATAATAATTATAATAATGCCCAACACTGTCCAAAATAATGCCCCACAATATCCAGAAAACAAAGTCCCAGGAAGTAAATGTCCCACAACAATCCTCTCCCTAAAATTATGTCATCATAAACAACAACAAATCTTCATTACTCTCATTCACAGTGTAACAGTGGTTGCTAATGTGCCGGAGGCCACCTTTGTCCTAGCAACCAATGAGACATCCACGTGATGTAATCTAGCATCCCTGGCCCTGCTGAATGGGGCCAGATATTCATCATTGGTTGTTAGGACATTGGAATTTAGAACATTTTTGGACAATCGGTGGCTGCAGCCAATCAACTGCAGCGACTGATCAGTGTATTGTACTGATGTGATCAGTGGTGAGTGTTGCCAGCAGAATAATATGTCCCATCCCCCTGATTTGTGTCAACTTTAATGTGCTAAACATTGATGCACAGGGTATTACAGAAGGCTTGTAGTAAGAACAAGTATGTACAAATAAATGTAATATTTTAAAGTAGAAGTACAGCCAAAGCTCTGGTAAGATCACGCCCATATAGTCAGGACCTGTCCACTGTCCTGAACTGGTCACAGCCTCATAATTAGTCGCTGGGAGCCTGAGCCAGACGCTCCCACCCCCTCCACAGCCCAGCACTTCAGTGAGCACAGGAGGGGAAGAGCAGACAGCAGTGACTGACAGTCACCAGCCCTCTGCTCACGGAGCTGGGAGAACCAAGCGATAGTCGATATTTGATAGATTGGTTTTCAGAGTTGAAGCCAAAGGGGGACATATGCAGCATCAGAATGATTCTAATGATTCTAAAATAAAAAACGATTCCCATAATTCTCTTTTTTTTAAATTGCCCACACCTAAACTTCAATCTAAAGGAGACGTATATACTTTTTAAAAAATTGGTGCATCTAATGATGAAAAGGTATTAATGCCAAAGACAGCTCTGAACTGAAGGTGGGTATTGTAGCAAAAGCTCTTAAATAAAAAATAAAAATTAAATGTATTTCCACTTTAACATTAGCCTTTAGCCTTTAATTCTTATACTTTGCTTCCCAAAGCCAATCCTAAGGGTGTGTTCATATCAGTGCACTGCAACTTTTGCATTTTATGAGTGGTGCGTGGTTTAAAGTGCCCTCCCATTAACTTCTATTAGAACAAAGATGCAGCATGCAGAAGTTTGATGCGATTTCATGAAAATGCATGGTCTAATAGAAGTCAAAAGGATTGCGCCTAAAATCACGTGTAAACCACTCATACAGTTGCGCTGTCCCCAAACCACAGTGCACCGATGTGAACCCAGCCTAACACCTAAGATTTAAAAACTAGCCCGAGGCTCTATTTAAAATTAGGGATGATCGAACGGTTCGGGTCCACCATCGCTTCGGCCCGAACATTGGGTGTTCGAGGTTCGGCCGAATTTAGAACTTTTTGCCCAAAAAGTTCGGAATTCGGCAACCAGAACCGACCTAAATGCAATGGGACAGGAAATGGGCTTTAAAAGCCCGTGATTGGACCAGAACCATTAGCAAAAGCCAATTGAGGGGGCAGAAGAATGCTAGGAATGTGATTGGAGTGACTAGGGGGTCCCTAGACCAATCATTAGTGAATATGCCCCCCAGTATATAAGATAGCCCCCGCCAAATTCCTAGCATTGTTATACTGGACATGGAAGAGAGCGGAAGCAGTTCTGTTAATTTTACTTTAAAAGTGTCATTTAGCATTTATTAGTGTGAGGAAAGGGATATCTAGTGTAGTTAGAGTGCTCCTTTACACTTTAGTTAGCTTCAAAAATGTAGTTTCTGTAGGGAAAGTGTGAAGTGTCAGGGTGACCGTAATGTAGTGTAGGGTTAACTGACTGCTATGGCAGGGTGACCGAACCCTTCCATACCAGGGTGACCGTAATGTAGTGTAGGGTGAACTGACAGTGACTGCTATGGCAGGGTGACCAACCCCTTCCATAGCAGGGTGACCGCAATAGAGAAAAGCTATTTTCTGTTAGCTGACTTTCGTTTCTGTAATATGGCTTCGCCGCCGCCAGCATTTTTGGCTGCAGGCATTGCTAGTGCTTTTTTGAGCACATGTTTGGAGTCAGACATGACATCTGAACATGTGTATAGGGGGTATATATACACACAAATGTCTGTATATATACACCTGCACATATATAGGTGTGAAAGGAGCAGAAAAAAACTACTTGCGCTAATGAAATAATTAACACCAATATATTTCTGCTCCTATCACACCTATATATGTCTAGGTGTGTATATGCATATAAGTATGTGTGTATATACACCACTATACACAAGTTCAGATGTTTTGCCTGCCT
Source organism: Pelophylax lessonae (assembly GCF_965119305.1). Classification (NCBI taxonomy): domain Eukaryota; kingdom Metazoa; phylum Chordata; class Amphibia; order Anura; family Ranidae; genus Pelophylax; species Pelophylax lessonae. Next base: position 66,400,594 of record NC_138777.1, read on the forward strand.
CCAAAGAACCCAAAAAAATGCCCAAAAAACGCTAGCGTCAAAAAAACCCGCCCAGGTGTGTTGTTGCAGGCATTTTTTGGGGGTTTTTGGAGGCAGGCAAAACATCTGAACTTGTGTATAGTGTACCTGTGAAGTTTCAGCTCTGTAGCATGTCCAGAACCAGAAAAAAAGATAATTTTTCATTAGAGCAGGGAACTTGGGACCCCACTTTTACACTTATATGATTTTTTTGGGGGGTTCTGGACATACTACAGAGCTGAAACTTCACAGGTACACCTTTTAGACCCCCCAGACACTAAATCACACAAAAAAATTCTTAAAAATTGTCATTTTTGATAGATTTTTGATAGAGAGCCAATTATTGAAAAAATAAAAAAAAAAATTTAAAAAATATCTGGGGGGTCTAAAAAGTGTACCTGTGAAGTTTCAGCTCTGTAGCTTGTCCAGAACCATAAAAAAAAAGAACGTTTGTATTAGAACACTTTCAGCACAGGAGGTTGGCTTCTCGCTTTTCACACCTTGCCGGTTTAATAGCAGGCGTTTTTTTGGGGCATTTTTTTGGGTTCTTTTGAGGCAGGAAAAACATCTGAACTTGAGTATAGTGCTATGGGGAATAAATCTTCCAAATTAATTTTGCCAATTCTTAAGACTAATAGGAAAGGGATTATTGCATAAAGAGCACCGATAGCTGAGCACTTCCAAGGGGAACAAATACCAATGCAAGAAAATACCAGACCCTTATCTAGGCGTACAGTATTGCTGGCCAGGAAAGGGGAGGGGAGAGCAGTGAGTTTGTTCCCCCCTCCTGAAATATTTCAGGTTAGGCCCTCAACATAAGGAGGGTACCTTGTCAGGAGGTGCCCCATGTTGATGAAGACAAGGGCCTCATCCCTACATCTGTGGCCTGTTGAATTCAGGAGTCTGTGGGGGGGATTTAGCTCAATCTGGGAGCTTCTTTTTTCCAGATATCTGCCTGTGGATGAGTAAGGAGTACATATTACCCCTGGTTACTCATTCACAAAATAGGTAAAATAATAAATAAACACACACACACACACTGTACATATCGTCTATTATCAAGAATTATTATTATTAATATTTATAATAATTATAATAATGCCCAACACTGTCCAAAATAATGCCCCACAATATCCAGAAAACAAAGTCCCAGGAAGTAAATGTCCCACAACAATCCTCTCCCTAAAATTATGTCATCATAAACAACAACAAATCTTCATTACTCTCATTCACAGTGTAACAGTGGTTGCTAATGTGCCGGAGGCCACCTTTGTCCTAGCAACCAATGAGACATCCACGTGATGTAATCTAGCATCCCTGGCCCTGCTGAATGGGGCCAGATATTCATCATTGGTTGTTAGGACATTGGAATTTAGAACATTTTTGGACAATCGGTGGCTGCAGCCAATCAACTGCAGCGACTGATCAGTGTATTGTACTGATGTGATCAGTGGTGAGTGTTGCCAGCAGAATAATATGTCCCATCCCCCTGATTTGTGTCAACTTTAATGTGCTAAACATTGATGCACAGGGTATTACAGAAGGCTTGTAGTAAGAACAAGTATGTACAAATAAATGTAATATTTTAAAGTAGAAGTACAGCCAAAGCTCTGGTAAGATCACGCCCATATAGTCAGGACCTGTCCACTGTCCTGAACTGGTCACAGCCTCATAATTAGTCGCTGGGAGCCTGAGCCAGACGCTCCCACCCCCTCCACAGCCCAGCACTTCAGTGAGCACAGGAGGGGAAGAGCAGACAGCAGTGACTGACAGTCACCAGCCCTCTGCTCACGGAGCTGGGAGAACCAAGCGATAGTCGATATTTGATAGATTGGTTTTCAGAGTTGAAGCCAAAGGGGGACATATGCAGCATCAGAATGATTCTAATGATTCTAAAATAAAAAACGATTCCCATAATTCTCTTTTTTTTAAATTGCCCACACCTAAACTTCAATCTAAAGGAGACGTATATACTTTTTAAAAAATTGGTGCATCTAATGATGAAAAGGTATTAATGCCAAAGACAGCTCTGAACTGAAGGTGGGTATTGTAGCAAAAGCTCTTAAATAAAAAATAAAAATTAAATGTATTTCCACTTTAACATTAGCCTTTAGCCTTTAATTCTTATACTTTGCTTCCCAAAGCCAATCCTAAGGGTGTGTTCATATCAGTGCACTGCAACTTTTGCATTTTATGAGTGGTGCGTGGTTTAAAGTGCCCTCCCATTAACTTCTATTAGAACAAAGATGCAGCATGCAGAAGTTTGATACGATTTCATGAAAATGCATGGTCTAATAGAAGTCAAAAGGATTGCGCCTAAAATCACGTGTAAACCACTCATACAGTTGCGCTGTCCCCAAACCACAGTGCACCGATGTGAACCCAGCCTAACACCTAAGATTTAAAAACTAGCCCGAGGCTCTATTTAAAATTAGGGATGATCGAACGGTTCGGGTCCACCATCGCTTCGGCCCGAACATTGGGTGTTCGAGGTTCGGCCGAATTTAGAACTTTTTGCCCAAAAAGTTCGGAATTCGGCAACCAGAACCGACCTAAATGCAATGGGACAGGAAATGGGCTTTAAAAGCCCGTGATTGGACCAGAACCATTAGCAAAAGCCAATTGAGGGGGCAGAAGAATGCTAGGAATGTGATTGGAGTGACTAGGGGGTCCCTAGACCAATCATTAGTGAATATGCCCCCCAGTATATAAGATAGCCCCCGCCAAATTCCTAGCATTGTTATACTGGACATGGAAGAGAGCGGAAGCAGTTCTGTTAATTTTACTTTAAAAGTGTCATTTAGCATTTATTAGTGTGAGGAAAGGGATATCTAGTGTAGTTAGAGTGCTCCTTTACACTTTAGTTAGCTTCAAAAATGTAGTTTCTGTAGGGAAAGTGTGAAGTGTCAGGGTGACCGTAATGTAGTGTAGGGTTAACTGACTGCTATGGCAGGGTGACCGAACCCTTCCATACCAGGGTGACCGTAATGTAGTGTAGGGTGAACTGACAGTGACTGCTATGGCAGGGTGACCAACCCCTTCCATAGCAGGGTGACCGCAATAGAGAAAAGCTATTTTCTGTTAGCTGACTTTCGTTTCTGTAATATGGCTTCGCCGCCGCCAGCATTTTTGGCTGCAGGCATTGCTAGTGCTTTTTTGAGCACATGTTTGGAGTCAGACATGACATCTGAACATGTGTATAGGGGGTATATATACACACAAATGTCTGTATATATACACCTGCACATATATAGGTGTGAAAGGAGCAGAAAAAAACTACTTGCGCTAATGAAATAATTAACACCAATATATTTCTGCTCCTATCACACCTATATATGTCTAGGTGTGTATATGCATATAAGTATGTGTGTATATACACCACTATACACAAGTTCAGATGTTTTGCCTGCCTCCAAAGAACCCAAAAAAATGCCCAAAAAACGCTAGCGTCAAAAAAACCCGCCCAGGTGTGTTGTTGCAGGCATTTTTTGGGGGTTTTTGGAGGCAGGCAAAACATCTGAACTTGTGTATAGTGTACCTGTGAAGTTTCAGCTCTGTAGCATGTCCAGAACCAGAAAAAAAGATAATTTTTCATTAGAGCAGGGAACTTGGGACCCCACTTTTACACTTATATGATTTTTTTGGGGGGTTCTGGACATACTACAGAGCTGAAACTTCACAGGTACACCTTTTAGACCCCCCAGACACTAAATCACACAAAAAAATTCTTAAAAATTGTCATTTTTGATAGATTTTTGATAGAGAGCCAATTATTGAAAAAATAAAAAAAAAAATTTAAAAAATATCTGGGGGGTCTAAAAAGTGTACCTGTGAAGTTTCAGCTCTGTAGCTTGTCCAGAACCATAAAAAAAAAGAACGTTTGTATTAGAACACTTTCAGCACAGGAGGTTGGCTTCTCGCTTTTCACACCTTGCCGGTTTAATAGCAGGCGTTTTTTTGGGGCATTTTTTTGGGTTCTTTTGAGGCAGGAAAAACATCTGAACTTGAGTATAGTGCTATGGGGAATAAATCTTCCAAATTAATTTTGCCAATTCTTAAGACTAATAGGAAAGGGATTATTGCATAAAGAGCACCGATAGCTGAGCACTTCCAAGGGGAACAAATACCAATGCAAGAAAATACCAGACCCTTATCTAGGCGTACAGTATTGCTGGCCAGGAAAGGGGAGGGGAGAGCAGTGAGTTTGTTCCCCCCTCCTGAAATATTTCAGGTTAGGCCCTCAACATAAGGAGGGTACCTTGTCAGGAGGTGCCCCATGTTGATGAAGACAAGGGCCTCATCCCTACATCTGTGGCCTGTTGAATTCAGGAGTCTGTGGGGGGGATTTAGCTCAATCTGGGAGCTTCTTTTTTCCAGATATCTGCCTGTGGATGAGTAAGGAGTACATATTACCCCTGGTTACTCATTCACAAAATAGGTAAAATAATAAATAAACACACACACACACACTGTACATATCGTCTATTATCAAGAATTATTATTATTAATATTTATAATAATTATAATAATGCCCAACACTGTCCAAAATAATGCCCCACAATATCCAGAAAACAAAGTCCCAGGAAGTAAATGTCCCACAACAATCCTCTCCCTAAAATTATGTCATCATAAACAACAACAAATCTTCATTACTCTCATTCACAGTGTAACAGTGGTTGCTAATGTGCCGGAGGCCACCTTTGTCCTAGCAACCAATGAGACATCCACGTGATGTAATCTAGCATCCCTGGCCCTGCTGAATGGGGCCAGATATTCATCATTGGTTGTTAGGACATTGGAATTTAGAACATTTTTGGACAATCGGTGGCTGCAGCCAATCAACTGCAGCGACTGATCAGTGTATTGTACTGATGTGATCAGTGGTGAGTGTTGCCAGCAGAATAATATGTCCCATCCCCCTGATTTGTGTCAACTTTAATGTGCTAAACATTGATGCACAGGGTATTACAGAAGGCTTGTAGTAAGAACAAGTATGTACAAATAAATGTAATATTTTAAAGTAGAAGTACAGCCAAAGCTCTGGTAAGATCACGCCCATATAGTCAGGACCTGTCCACTGTCCTGAACTGGTCACAGCCTCATAATTAGTCGCTGGGAGCCTGAGCCAGACGCTCCCACCCCCTCCACAGCCCAGCACTTCAGTGAGCACAGGAGGGGAAGAGCAGACAGCAGTGACTGACAGTCACCAGCCCTCTGCTCACGGAGCTGGGAGAACCAAGCGATAGTCGATATTTGATAGATTGGTTTTCAGAGTTGAAGCCAAAGGGGGACATATGCAGCATCAGAATGATTCTAATGATTCTAAAATAAAAAACGATTCCCATAATTCTCTTTTTTTTAAATTGCCCACACCTAAACTTCAATCTAAAGGAGACGTATATACTTTTTAAAAAATTGGTGCATCTAATGATGAAAAGGTATTAATGCCAAAGACAGCTCTGAACTGAAGGTGGGTATTGTAGCAAAAGCTCTTAAATAAAAAATAAAAATTAAATGTATTTCCACTTTAACATTAGCCTTTAGCCTTTAATTCTTATACTTTGCTTCCCAAAGCCAATCCTAAGGGTGTGTTCATATCAGTGCACTGCAACTTTTGCATTTTATGAGTGGTGCGTGGTTTAAAGTGCCCTCCCATTAACTTCTATTAGAACAAAGATGCAGCATGCAGAAGTTTGATGCGATTTCATGAAAATGCATGGTCTAATAGAAGTCAAAAGGATTGCGCCTAAAATCACGTGTAAACCACTCATACAGTTGCGCTGTCCCCAAACCACAGTGCACCGATGTGAACCCAGCCTAACACCTAAGATTTAAAAACTAGCCCGAGGCTCTATTTAAAATTAGGGATGATCGAACGGTTCGGGTCCACCATCGCTTCGGCCCGAACATTGGGTGTTCGAGGTTCGGCCGAATTTAGAACTTTTTGCCCAAAAAGTTCGGAATTCGGCAACCAGAACCGACCTAAATGCAATGGGACAGGAAATGGGCTTTAAAAGCCCGTGATTGGACCAGAACCATTAGCAAAAGCCAATTGAGGGGGCAGAAGAATGCTAGGAATGTGATTGGAGTGACTAGGGGGTCCCTAGACCAATCATTAGTGAATATGCCCCCCAGTATATAAGATAGCCCCCGCCAAATTCCTAGCATTGTTATACTGGACATGGAAGAGAGCGGAAGCAGTTCTGTTAATTTTACTTTAAAAGTGTCATTTAGCATTTATTAGTGTGAGGAAAGGGATATCTAGTGTAGTTAGAGTGCTCCTTTACACTTTAGTTAGCTTCAAAAATGTAGTTTCTGTAGGGAAAGTGTGAAGTGTCAGGGTGACCGTAATGTAGTGTAGGGTTAACTGACTGCTATGGCAGGGTGACCGAACCCTTCCATACCAGGGTGACCGTAATGTAGTGTAGGGTGAACTGACAGTGACTGCTATGGCAGGGTGACCAACCCCTTCCATAGCAGGGTGACCGCAATAGAGAAAAGCTATTTTCTGTTAGCTGACTTTCGTTTCTGTAATATGGCTTCGCCGCCGCCAGCATTTTTGGCTGCAGGCATTGCTAGTGCTTTTTTGAGCACATGTTTGGAGTCAGACATGACATCTGAACATGTGTATAGGGGGTATATATACACACAAATGTCTGTATATATACACCTGCACATATATAGGTGTGAAAGGAGCAGAAAAAAACTACTTGCGCTAATGAAATAATTAACACCAATATATTTCTGCTCCTATCACACCTATATATGTCTAGGTGTGTATATGCATATAAGTATGTGTGTATATACACCACTATACACAAGTTCAGATGTTTTGCCTGCCTCCAAAGAACCCAAAAAAATGCCCAAAAAACGCTAGCGTCAAAAAAACCCGCCCAGGTGTGTTGTTGCAGGCATTTTTTGGGGGTTTTTGGAGGCAGGCAAAACATCTGAACTTGTGTATAGTGTACCTGTGAAGTTTCAGCTCTGTAGCATGTCCAGAACCAGAAAAAAAGATAATTTTTCATTAGAGCAGGGAACTTGGGACCCCACTTTTACACTTATATGATTTTTTTGGGGGGTTCTGGACATACTACAGAGCTGAAACTTCACAGGTACACCTTTTAGACCCCCCAGACACTAAATCACACAAAAAAATTCTTAAAAATTGTCATTTTTGATAGATTTTTGATAGAGAGCCAATTATTGAAAAAATAAAAAAAAAAATTTAAAAAATATCTGGGGGGTCTAAAAAGTGTACCTGTGAAGTTTCAGCTCTGTAGCTTGTCCAGAACCATAAAAAAAAAGAACGTTTGTATTAGAACACTTTCAGCACAGGAGGTTGGCTTCTCGCTTTTCACACCTTGCCGGTTTAATAGCAGGCGTTTTTTTGGGGCATTTTTTTGGGTTCTTTTGAGGCAGGAAAAACACCTGAACTTGAGTATAGTGCTATATATACCACTATACACAAGTTCAGATGTTTTGCCTGCCTCCAAAGAACCCAAAAAAAAACGCTAGCGCCAAAAAAAAAAACGCCCAGGTGTGTTGTTGAAGGTATTTTTTGGGGGTTTTTGGAGGCAGGCAAAACATCTGAACTTGTGTATACAGTACCACTATACACAAGTTCAGGTGTTTTTCCTGACTCCAAAGAACCCAAAAAAATGCCCAAAAAAAAACGCCTGCTATTAAACCGGCAAGGTGTGAAAAGCGAGAAGCCATATTCCAGATCTATAATTGCACAAATACAAACGATCTTCTTTTTTATGGTTCTGGACATGCTACAGAGCTGAAACTTCACAGGTACACTTTTTAGACCCCCCAGATACTAAATATTTTTTTTATTTTTTTTTTATTTTTTCAATAATTGGCTCTCTATCAAAAATCTATCAAAAATGACAATTTCTACGAACTTTTTTTGTGTGATTTTGTGTCTGGGGGGTCTAAAAGGTGTACCTGTGAAGTTTCAGCTCTGTAGCATGTCCAGAACCCCCCAAAAAAATCATATAAGTGTAAAAGCGGGGTCCCATGTTCCCTGCTCTAATGAAAAATTATATTTTTTTCTGGTTCTGGACATGCTACAGAGCTGAAACTTTACAGGTACACTTTTTAGACCCCCCCAGATACTAAATCCAAAGTCAAAATCAAAAAATCTCTTTTTTTTTTAAATTTTTTCAATAATTGGCTTTTTTTATCAAAAATGACAATTTTTAAGAACTTTTTTTGTGTGATTAATAGTCACTTTTTAGGGGCATTTATTGGGTTTTAGGGCTTTAAAATTGTGTTTTTTGATTACCGAAGTTCGGGTCCATTAATTTCAATGGGGTTCTGAAATCCGGGCCGAACTTTCGTGTAGTTCGGATGTTCTGGCCGAACCGAACTTTTCAAAAGTTCGATCATCCCTATTTAAAATGCTTTAATATTTTAAATGGGGGTCTTTTACATCCACCTACACACATACTTTAATAAATGGTTTTTACAATACAGAGAGACAGTACTTTGTTCATTTTAATGAATAATAGCTGACATTCCATATTCCTAAGGCCAATTTAATGGCAGCTTTATGTCCCTGAAGGGATACAATACAAAGGATGCATTGATGAAATCCAGTATATGTTACAAAAAACAATGCCAATAGCACAAATAGGCTTGTTATCATAATTTACCGAACTCCTACAAAAGTTTCATTATGGTAAAATATTGATATCAAACTAATTTTGCAAAAGAAAGTCATAACATGAGAGGGCACCAGGTTAATAAGACATTTATGCAAATATCAGTAGTTGTGAAAACCAGACTATTAGTCGTTGTTTCTAAAGACGTACGCTGAAATGCTACACAGAGATAGAAATACAACTGGGACTGCTTCTTGTAGGTTCTAATTATTCCTTGTATTTTATTTGCATTGCTGGTAGAAGCTTTGCAATGACATCTCGATAGCTAACTATGAACAGTGTGAAACCTGTGTTCTGGGCAAAACAGTCTGCTTAAAATTACAAAAGTTTTTAAAGAACTTTATTTTAAATAACTAGTCCTTCCTGTACTTCCAAAGCAAATTCCCCATAGGTATATACATATTTGCAGCCCTACACCTGGGAGATTAGATGTGTAGCTCTGGAAATGTGCCAAAAATGTGCAAAAACATGCGTCATGCTGATGATTCCATTGCCACCTCAAACAAGGGTAGCACATGCACGTTTTGTCTGCATTTTTCACAAGATAAAAGATGTGAAAAGTGCACAAACCCATGTATCACCAAATGCGGCACAGTGCCAAAAAAAATGGTACTTGAGCTTCGTTGGTATGTTTGTTGCAAGACAGGCAGCACACTGAAGTCAATGGAAAATGCGGCAAAATACACTAAAATACATCCGTAAAACAGCAAACAAAAATTCCCAGCTCACTTATCAGCCAACCTGCAACAAACCAATTTGACCTTGTCTAACAGTTCATGATAAAACCAAGGGGTTTAGTTTTCACGCACTTGCAAGTACATGCATAAGCGGCAGCTGCCATGTTACGGCACTCCAGTGTACTGCAGTCTTAGCTCTATAATTTTGAGAGTCTCCTGAGTTGGAGAACATATATGTAGCAGGATTTCCAGGCATTGGGCCTGATGTGGGTCTGCCATGGTTACCATTAACACCAACAGCACATTTAAGCTGATTGCCCAAGTTTGAGATCTGAGACAGTGAACAGTCCGGCATCTTTGGTTTGTTTTGTTTATTTTATATGGGGATGGGAGAAGGGAATGAGTGGGATACTCCTCTGGCTCAACTAGGTACAAATCGGGACACTTGGAAGAAAAAAATGCCTTCTAGCGCTGTCTTGGCACCGGCTGAATGCCGACCAATGCTTGCTTGTGCTTGAAATCAATGACTTGCTGTACTGTACTGAAAACTGACTTCTGACACTCTGTTTAGCTCAAAAGTCCTTGACACGGCTTCCTCCAGTCCTTCCTGACTGAGATGACCTCTAGTAGATACTGCTGCAACTCTCAACACTGTAACACTGTACACTTCAGGGCCCAACCGCTGGACCTCCTTTTACTCTTCAGGGTCAAACTCTGGCACCCCCTTTACTCTATTTTTCCACCAGTTAGCTAGCTATTGGATCACTCTGACCTTCTCCGGAGTGGTCTCCTCTGACTAGGCAGACTCCAGGGACAGTTCACAGTACTCACGACTCAGAATGCTTTCCTGGAACTCGACCCCCACAGCTCCGCTGGTCCTCAGCATACTGGATCCTTCCTGCAGCTCAGCTCAGCCCTGTAACCCCTCAGGCCAGCCGCCTGGGATACCCAATTCTTTCTGACACGAGGAGAGACAGCCGTGCCCTCCCTCCTGGGACTCTGCTTCCCGCCAAAGACCACCTGTCATGTGCTCTCCACAGACTTATACCCCCTCCTAGAATGCTCTGTGGCAGAATCTGCCCTTTCAGGATGGATACAAGCCCTAGTGTGCTATTGGTCAGGTTTCCTCCACTGCCCAATGAGAGCCCTCATTGAGACACCGTGGGGTGACTCCCCAACTCAACAGGCACACCTGGGAACACATGCCAGCCTAGCTGAAAATCATGGCCATGCTGATAAGCAGACAAGGCCCACTATACTTTACCTAGCACCTACCTTGGAGGGTTCTACATATATAATAATGGATATATTAAGGGCAGGTATGCCCGGAGGGAGCCCACACCTCTATAAGGTATAGGGACATACTAGACACCCAACAAAAGCACAATGGCAGCAAAGGTATCCAGTGCATCTCTTCATCTCTTCATCAATTACAACAGTACACACAAATGGCAACCAAAGTCCTTAAACAGTCTCCATTTATCACCATAGTAGGCTCATGAATGAACATTTAGGCAATATACAACCGTGTATTCTGATCCAGCAGTGGAGCAATGTCACCAGGCTCTAAACATCACTCAAATTGGCAGCTTACATGTTTCAGGGTACACATTCTGAAATACATAATCCTGCAAATTTGAATGGCATTTTGTGCCTGGTGACATCGCCCCACCGCTGAATCAGAATACATTGTTCTATATTGAGTGCATGTCAGCATACTTGTTTTTGGCTTTTTAAATAAAGGTTTATGGTAAGGCATTTGCGACCTCTTGTTTCTTTTCTAGGCCCCTTTCACGACTTGGGACTGAAAAGTCGCATGACAAGTCGTACTCCATGATTTCCAATTTCATACTGTTCATATCTGTGCAACTTCAAGTTGCAACGACTTCAAATTAATCAAGGCACTACTTTGGCCCGACTTTGATGCATTTTGAGGTCCATAGACATAGGCATTGCTTCAAGTCCACTCAAAATCGTGTCAAAATCATAACTATGAGTACAGATGTCTATGCTCCTTAAGCGCTGAGGTATGTGTGTATTCCTATGTCTCACAAATGAACATGGATCAAGGTTTAGCAAACAAAGGGACTGTGCAAGGAGTCCCACACAGTGAAAATCTCAGGAGTAAGGCTGCAGTTATGAGCTATGAGGGTATACCCCAAGAGGGGAGAATTGTCTATAAGGAGATAACACTGAAAAGTTTTTTTCTAGTAGTAGAATGAGGGTATTTTAAAAGGTTCTAAAGAGCTGTAGATTATTCCTGCTAATACGATATTTAAGTTCATCAGTCTGCCCCTCCACCTCAGCCAATTTTTGAGGAAAGTGAGTGATACAGTTTGTTTGGGCCAGTTTGGACTGAACAAACTATTTAAAGTCACAGAAAAGCTGGAGATCAGCTTTAAACATTCTCCTAAGCCAGCTTAACAGCACTGTTACTAAAGTGCAAAAATATTACTATTTGAAACAGCTTAAAGTGGTTGTAAAGGATTTTTTTTTTAAATAACAAACATGTCTATACTTACCTGCTCTGTACAATTCAATTTCACAAGAGTGGCCTAGATACTCCTCTTCTTGGGTCCTCTGTCTGTGTTCCTGGCTCCTCCTCTCATGCTGGCACCCCCAGTAGAAAACTGTTTCCCACAGGGGCACTCATGAGGGCTTGCTCCCGAGCCCCATTACTACATCCATTGACACAGACAGGGGGACTTGGGCCTGCCCCTCACTCCCTCGTCACTCGAGTTTATTGGCAGGAGTGGGAGCCACTGGCTCACGCTGCTATCAATCTGCCCAAAAAGGAGGGAGACAGCAGCAAGAGCCACTGCTCTCATGCATGTTACTGGATAAGATCAGGTAAGAATAAGGTGGGGGGGGGGCTGGGGAAAACCTGCAGCAGAGAAGGTTTTTTTACCTTAAAGCACAGAATGCATTAAAGAGGAAGTAAACCCTCCTCTGCAACTTGTACCTATAGGTAAGCCTATATTAAAAATTACCTATAGGTACTGTAAATATCTCCTAAACATGCACCGTTTAGGAGATATTTACTTTGCATGCAGCCAGTGACATCACTGGTGCATGCGCTCTGAAGGAACGGCCGCTCATACCGTTCCTTCAGAGCCCCATGCCGTGACCGGCTCCAGCCAATCAGATGGCCGGATGCCGCAAACCCGGAAGAAGGGCAACACAACATATCACCCATGAGAGAGTTGAGTGGTCGACGCTTCGGGGCTTCGTTCTAAGGTAAGTATTTCATAATGAGCTAGTATGCAATGCATACTAGCTCATTATGTGTTTGTCTTTCAGGTGTTTGTTTTTTAAAAAAAAAAATTGGAGGTTTACAACCTCTTTAAGGTTAAAAAAACAAACCTTGAGGCTTTAGAACTGCTTTAAACCACATTTCCAAATCAAACCATCTCTTTAAAGGTTTTCTCATAAGAGCAATACGCAATTGCTGCTTTTCAAATAGGTATCCTTTTTTCTTCTACTTTTTTTTTTATATTTTACATTCCAACACACTAGGGTGATTTATTAAAGGCAAACAATACTGTTCACCCCACAAGTATAGTTGCACTCTGCAAAGGAATTATCCCCACCCCCAGAACATAGTGAATAAGGTGAAGCTCTGCTCACTTCCATCATCCAATCATTTTCAAGTAAAAATGCTTTTTTTTTTTTTTTTTCCTTGAATGTGATTGGATAATGAACCTTCACCACATTCACTAAGCTCTGGGAAAGAAATCACTTGTAGAGTGAACTTCCATTGCAAAGTGAACAGCCTATTTGCCTTTTGTAAATCAATCTCAGTTCTCACTGTCAGATGAACATGACATTTTATCATGTTTTATAGACTGAAAGCTGTGTCCTAGCATCACCATTTTATCATGTTTTATAAACTGAAAGCTGTGTCTTAGCATCACTTTCCCACATTAGTAATGGGTGTTTTTCTGTGTTAGCTAATGGAAAGCAGGGTGGCATTGTCATTATATAAAATTCCATATTCTTCAAAAATACACTGTGACAGCACCAAAGGTCTGAAATGCCCATCTGAGCTTGCCCTGAGGATGAAATGATGGGCATGATATTGTCATAATTACTTTGAATCTCCAATGCCTTGGAGCACAAAATACCAATTTTAGCTGTAAATTAAGGAATAGAAAACTGCCCACAAAGAATGAATTTGTGCCCCCCCCCCCCCCCACTCTTACTGGAATGTACGAAATAAAATATAGTACAAGAGTAGAAATGCTTTGTATGTTATCAAGCACATCGCTACTGGCTTCTAAAGGCTTGTCATCAAATTCCATACTATGAGAAATATATTCACCAATTCATTCTCCGCTATCATATAGCCATCTTTCTATACCACCAAAATGAACTTTTATTGAAAACAGATAAATTGTCACGCTGTAGAAATTCCCTGTTTGGCAAGTTTAATGCACAAAACTAAATAATAGCCTTTATATGATATTCTACGGTCCCATTAATACATAACTATTTGTCCTTTGAAAGCAATTTATCCCAAACACGTTAATTCTTTCAAGATAAAAGAACGGAGCGAAAGGATCACTTGATTTTTTCAGTGGGAAATTTAAAAATTATGCAAATATGACATTCTAAAAACAGTAAATAAACAACTCATGAGACTGAATACATTACAGGGGAGAGCTTGGTGTTTTTTTTTCGGCAATGGTTCACAGCACAATCGCTCAGCCTGGGATTCTTTACTTCGCTGTTGACACTAGTCAGTGGTGCATTTAATAATAATCTATTAATCACTTCAGCAGCCTTATATATCTCTACTAAGCTATGCCCTTTCATCTCCTAGCCAGCAATTATTTTTTTCATACAAGTATGGAGAAGCACCCACATTTCTTAGAAGCAAAGCAGCCATGCCTAAGATTTTCATAAATGTTTAAAGTAACTCTTCTTCATTTCTTAAATTAAAATTTCTCTTTTAAATATACTAAAATATAGAACATAGTATACATTTTTTTTAATAAATGCTTTTTTTTTTTGTTACACCTTCACAGGACTAAATAGTCTTCAATGAAAACTAATTTTTTTAATTTAAAAAAACAACCATGCCTAAGATTTTCATAAATGTTTAAAGTAACTCTTCTTCATTTATTAAATTAAAATTTCTCTTTTAAATATACTAAAATTTAGAACATAGTATACATTTTTTTAATAAATGCTTTTTTTTTTGTTACACCTTTACAGGACTAAATAGTCCTCCATGAAATCTTCTTTTTTTAATTTTAAAAGATTCTTTATTGTAGGGTTTCGTTTTTAACATTAAAGTGGAGTTCCACCCATTTTTGGAACTTTAGATCTTTGTAATCCCCTTTAAAATGGCTTTTACCAATGGAAACTTTTTTTTTTTTTTTTTGCTAGTAAATACCTTAATTTTGGCTTTATTCCTCCTCTCCTCACTTCCTGGTCCGATCGGCGATGACGTCATTCGGCGATCCGCAGTGTCTGCTGGGATGTATTCTATTCCAGAAATCTCAGTAGCTGTATCTGTAATGAGCCGTGCCTGCCCCGCCTCCGCCCCGCCTCCTCTCATTGAATTGCATTGTATGAATGTATTAAGGCTGTTCTCTGCCCAGCCTCCGCCCCGCCTCCTCCCATTGAATTGCATTGTATGAATGTATTAAGGCTGTTCTCTGCCCAGCCTCCGCCCCGCCTCCTCTCAATGAATTGCATTGTATGAATGTATTAAGGCTGTTCTCTGCCCAGCCTCCGCCCCGCCTCCTCTCAATACAACTCAATGAGAGGAGGCGGGGTGGAGGCGGGGCAGAGAATGGCCTTAATACATTCATACAATGCAACTGAATGAGAGGAGGCGGGGCGGAGGCGGGGCAGGCACGGCTCAGTACAGATACAGCTACTGAGATTTCTGGAATAGAATACATCCCAGCAGACATTGCGGATCGCCGAATGACGTCATCGCCGATCGGACCAGGAAGTGAGGAGAGGAGGAATAAAGCCAAAATTAAGGTATTTACTAGCAAAAAAAAAAAAAAAAAGTTTCCATTGGTAAAAGCCGTTTTAAAGGGGATTACAAAGATCTATGTATTCCAACCTATTAAAAATGGGTGGAACTCCGCTTTAAAAACTAGTAGTACAGGTGGTATCTTGTCAGATGTTCCAACTGGAGACTTAAGGAAGGTCAACTTATAAAGTACATGTATAACAGTCATCAAACTTGTCAGTTGAACTAAGTTTTAAGGTAAAATCTACATCTGATGGCATTAATGGAATTTACTCCAGGAGGAGAGGGAAGGGGGGTGAAGGGAAGAGGGATACCAGCATATCAACCAGACGAGGTGGATATCTCAACAAGGGTTGTTCAACAAGAGATAACAAGAAGCAATACATTTATACAGTGCACCCAGGGTGGGATAGCCATGAGGTCCATCTATAAAGAAACTTGTCCATGGTGAAGTTCTTTTTAGCTACCATTCTCTCCATCTCACACTGGAGGCAGTGCCATCTTAAGAGCCTTATAGGCCCCCGGGCAATGCAGTGCACTGGGGCCCCGCCTACACAATCACCCACCAGAATAAAAATGCAAATTATCGATAAGGCGATATTTATTGGTACCTCCAACAAAATCAGTGTTTAAACATTAACACAATGTTTGGACAATATAACATGAGTTTGAAACACAAGAAATTGAAAAACAAGAAATGACAGTACAAAAACACTATGGATTATTGAATAACAGAGAGAACATGGCAGGTATAGGATGGCACAGAGACAGCGGATGTACATGGCAGGTATAGGATGGCACACAGAGGATGTACATGACAGGTATAGGATGGCATACAGAGGATGTACATGACAGGTATAGGATGGCATACAGAGGATGTACATGGCAGGTTTAGGATGGCACACAGAGGATGTACATGACAGGTATAGGATGGCATACAGAGGATGTACATAACATATATAGGATGGCACACTGAGATGACTTACAGGGCAGGTACAGGAGAGCACATGGACACATAATGTACATGGGAGGTATAGGATGGCACACAGAGGATGTACATGACAGGTATAGGATGGCACACAGAGGGTGGCACATAGAGGACGTACAGGACTGATATAGGATAGCACACAGAGGATGTACATGGCAGGTATGGGATGGCACAGAGGATGTACAGGACAGATATAGGATGGCACATAGATGATGGCATACATACATACATGGCAGGTTTAGGATGGCACACAGAGGATGTACATGACAGGTATAGGATGGCATACAGAGGATGTACATAACATATATAGGATGGCACACTGAGATGACTTACAGGGCAGGTACAGGAGGGCACATGGACACATAATGTACATGGGAGGTATAGGATGGCACACAGAGGATGTACATGACAGGTATAGGATGGCACACAGAGGGTGGCACATAGAGGACGTACAGGACTGATATAGGATAGCACACAGAGGATGTACATGGCAGGTATGGGATGGCACAGAGGATGTACAGGACAGATATAGGATGGCACATAGATGATGGCATACAGAGGATGTACATGTCAGGTATAGGATGGCACACAGAGGATATACATGGCAAGTATAGGATGGCACACAGAGGATGTACATGGCAAGTATAGGATGGATGGCACACAGGATGTACATGGCAGGTAAAGGATGGCACAGACAGAGGATGAGGATGTACATGGCAGGTATAGGCTGGCACACAGAGGATATACATGGCAAGTATAGGATGACACACAGAGGATATACATGGCAAGTATAGGCTGGCACACAGAGGATGTACATGGCAAGTATAGGATGGATAGTGAACCGCGCAGGGGCCAGGGGAGTACCATGCTGCTAAGGGACAGAAATGAAGAGAGCGGTCCATGACCAGAGAGATTGTGCTCCTGTAAAAGACTGCTGTACCCCAAACCTTTGCTGTGTGTGCACACTGGCTGGGTGGCTGCACACAGAGCTGCATAGATAGAGCTGCTGATAACTTTAGAGGAGAGAGGGATTGATCTGGTGAGAGTGACAGTGAAATATAGGGTAAAGCCACAAGAACAGAGATCCAAGCTGCTGCTGGCTGGCTCTGTCACAGTGTCATGTGGCTGTTGGGTACTGACTTGACTTTGTTATGGCTGGCTGGCTGTACTAGGTGCTTCAGAATCAGACTAACACTATCGTCCATAACAAAGTCACTCCAGTACCCAACATCCACATGACAAGACCCATACCTTAATAACTTAAGGGACCTGCTGTGCTGTGAATCTGTCTCTGATTATTAAAATAATAATGTGACATGTCAATTAATTTAGCAGTGCACACTGTCAGTGGGGAGGAGTCTGCGGACTTTACCTTCCTTGGCTTTCCTTTCAGGCATGTATGATGTTGTCTCTCATGTCACTGAGTCTGTCTGTGACTACCGCTTGCTTGCCCACCGCCAGTCCGCCACCTGCCACTGGATTGCTGAATCTGGGCCCTCTCAGCCACGACTCACGAGCGGCCCACCTCACAGAAACTTCTCTCTCCCTCGCTCCACGGCACCTGCGGAGGGAGCGGAGAATCACTCCGCCGAGGAGGGCAGAGGCGCATAGGCAGTGGGCGGCAACCGGCCGGCCGGCCGGAACTATATGTGAAGCGGTCTGTGCATGCGACCGCGGCCCGCCTCCCGCACTTGACTTCATGTACCTACGCCCGAAAATGGGTTACCCCCAACACTGATTGCCACCCTGTGTGTGGGGCCCCTTGACAAGTGGGGCCCCCGGGCAACCGCCGGGTGTGCCCAATGGAAAAGACGGCCCTGACTGGAGGTTGATATCTGCGAGAAGGGGGTTCAGTGGTTTTCCAATGTTTGGTAATATTCAACTTTTCTGGGAATAATAGGTGTATTATTACTACCCGTGATCGAGGTGAGAATAAGTGTAGTATGGCAAGCTCTGGAGAAGGTATGGAAGGAATGGGTGATATAGAGGAAATTAGGGAAATATTTTTTTTTTTTTGCAAACTTAGTAGATTGTTTAATGTCATTCTAAAAGCAATCAATTTAAATGGATATTTTATTTATTGTATATAACAGAACATGTTGATGAGAGTGGGATCTGTCCCCTGCATGAGGCTTCCTGTGATTCCCACATCACACATCCCAGGAGACATTGGGGCTATGTGGAATACACTGTGCATGTGCAATGGAATGTTAACAGGGGCCAGCTGCAAGGACCGCTCACTGCAGATTTAGTGCAGCAGGCAGCCGCTCCTGGGCAAACCAACGTAGTACTACGTCGCTTGCACAGGAGACTCTAGGGGTTGAGTGCGCGCCGGCGGCGGTGCGATCCCACCCCCGCTCGTCAGCCGGGGAGCCAGTGCATGTGACAGGCGGCTGCGATGGCCGCCGGCCACTCGCGATCTTCCCCCACTGACAGAGAAGGACAGACGGCTGATGTAAACACAGCCGTCTATCATTCTCCCTGAAGTGATCACAGAGGCTACGTAATCCTGCTATATAGGATCGCATGTCTCTGTGATTACTTCACAAGCCACAGTTAGAATCACACCCCTAGGGACACATTTAACCCCTTTTTCACCCATACTGGTAACCCCTTCCCTGCCAGTGGAAATTTTCTTAACTTTTTTTTTTACGTACTTTCATCAGAGTAGTTTGTGTCACCATGGTAACACTATACTACTCTGAGAGGAATGGGGGGGGGGTGATCAGGGATTCTTTTTTTTTTTTTACACTTTGATTGCTGATACAATAAAGCTCATTGTACCAGCAATGCTTTGAACTGTCATGAATAAAGGTTCCCTATAAGAAAATCGGGCGAACATTTTCATCTGAGAAGCTTCGTACAATTTTTTGATAGTGTGTACGCAACTTTCATGAATTAAATGAGAAGAAAAATCTGCACTCGGTATAAAATTTTAATATTATTAAATTAAAATTAAATTAATGCAACTGAGCACAAATATCCTTGATACCAGATATCTTGAAAATGATATTAATAAATAGTGCAGCGCATAAGCAAACATATTAAAATGTTCAATAAAGAAAAAACAACAAAAAAAAAAACACTGTGATGTACATGAATCAATATGAAGGTGATTTGAAGTAAACAATTTAAAGTCCCAAGTGAGTAAAAGATGAAAAGGGTCCAAAAATATGACTCCTTGAGTGTTTGAAAAGAGAATCCTGGAACATCCCAAGTTACCAGAAAGCCAATGACCCCTTTTTTACAGGATGGTCAGTACTCACTTTAGCAATCAAATTGAAACCGGACATCAGCTCATAGGACTCCCTATGACAATATGTGTGATCTGATAATTTAGCAATCCTCCATTGGTTCTCATCAACTCAGACCATATAAAAATAAAGTCTCCCCCGACCTTGTTAACTACTATCTGGCGATACATATGACGCGAATCGTCGATTAGAATGTACATGCCCCTGGCAAACTATGGGTTCCACTTGAAGAAGCGTTGATTCCAGTCCCACTCTCCTTATGTCCCTGAGTTGATTCTCGTAGTTGGCCTAAGGAGATCTTTACACATCCTCTTGTTTTTCCCTCTTTGACAGCCTTCCGGAAGAGTACGGCCCTGAGTGGTCTGTCCTCTATCCCAGGCCCTATGACCCCGCTGAGGCGTAACCCGGCATTCTCACCTGGATGTGTGGACTCCTTCCTATCAAAGGACTGGCCACTCAAAACTCTTCTTGCACACCAATTCTTTCTAAAAGGCGCCCCTCATACTTATGATGACCTGGTAGCTGCCTGTCCTACAAAATCCTTCTTGTTCTGGACTTATAGACAGATTTGTCATTTCCTATCCTCACAACCTTCCCTGACTTGGACAAGACGCCTTACACCATTTGAATCGCTGTGTTCCTGCGCGGAACCACAACGCCATCTGATTTCTCAAATATATGCTTTGCTGTCGGACACAACCCCTACTACAGTAGACTCGGCCAGGGTGGCCTGGGAACGAGACCTGCAGACTCCTCTGACCAATGAGGACTGGGGCACTATCCACGAATATTCTCACAAGTGTTCGCTCAATGTCGCGATACAGGAGCACTGCTATAAAGTGGAGATGAGGTGGTACAGAACTCCATCTCAACTTCACAAATTCTCTCCCTCTATCCCCAAGACATGTTGGCATTGAGGGAGGGCAGATGATATCATGCTCCATATATGGTGGAAATGCGAGGACATCCAGCCCTACTGGAGGGAGGTTCATGAAATTATTGGACAGGTTATGACTTATACTCTAGACTACACACCCAGCCAGTGTCTTCTACACCATACCTCTTTATACAGGAAGGCCTACTGTAAATCTTTAGCTATGTGCATGGTGAACGCGGCGAGGCTCTGCATCCCGGTACTCTGGCGCTCTACCAAACCTCCAATGGTTATGGACTGTTTTCATAGACTAAATAAAATAGAGGAAATGGAGTAGTTGATCCATGTATCGCAGGAACGTATTCACTCCTTCATGATGACTTGGTCACTGTGGATGCACTTTAAATCCACAGAGCACAGAGGTATCCCACGCTTCCCTTTATGGGCAAATGCTGCTGTCCAATAACCATACTCTGTGTTTAATACATTGGACATACGAGCTATGAGATCTCTCCTACCCCCTTCTCCCCCCCCCCCTTTCCCCTTTTTCCCTCTCTCTTCCCTCTCACCCTTGTCCCCTTTTTACTTTTTCCTCTTTCTCTATGTTTTCCACTCCTTTCTTGCCTTCTTTTTCTACTTGTTTCTATCTATGTTTATCTTCTGGTGGAATAGTTCCATGGTTGCACTGAGTGGCAGGATGTACGCCCATCATATAATCTTCAACATGGCCCCCACTGAGTGTGCCACACACTTTGATCTTATGTTGACGCTGTTTGCTTTGTACAAGCTCCATGTTCATGCCTGTTTAATGCGTTCTCTCGCTAACATAGTTTTTGGAGACCGTTTGTTCAACTTATGTAACTATGCAATGTGCTGTATATGCCTGTTGTTTTTTCTATGTTTTAAATTCAATAAAACTTTAATGAAACAAAAATAAAAAATAAAGTCTCCACATAGTATAGCTCCGTAAAACCAAACATTTTATTAGAAAGTATTGCACTTAGGTGGTACATAGTTGTAAACTGCACATAGGGGAAAGTCAATGACCCCCTTTTTACAGGATGGTCAGTACTCACTTTAGTAATCAAATTGAGACCGGACATCAGCTCATAGGACTCCCGATAACAATATGTGTGATCCGACAATTTAGCAATCCTCCACTGGCTCTCATCAACTCAGACCATATAAAAAATAAAGTCTCCACATAATACAGCTTCATAAAACCAAATATTTTCCTAGAAAGTATTGCACTTAGGTGGTACAGAGTTGTAAACCATGCCAGAGGGGTCTAACATCCACCCAGTCACAAAGATGGCCAAGATTCGGCCGTGCATGTGCAGTAGTGTGTGTACACGTTCCTCCCTGCGCATTTCGTCATACGTGACATCATCACAACCAATTTATTATTAGTAATGGCGGCAATCAGCAATTTTTTGCAGAACTGCGACATTGCGATTGACAAATCGGACACCTGACACTTTTTTTGGGGAACAGTGACATTATTACAGTGATCAGTGCTAAAAATATTGACACTGGCAGGGAAGGGGTTAACATCAGGGGTGATCAAAGGGTTAAATGTGTCCCTAGGGGGTGCTTGCTAACTGTGTTGGGGTTGCTTTGACTGGGAGAAGACAGAGATCCTTGTTCCTGCTTAGTAGGAACACGAGATCTCTATCTTCTCCCTTGTCAGAATGACAATCTGCCTTGCGTGCGCTTACGTTCTACTATAAAACACAGCCTATTAAAAAAAATAGGCTGTACTATGTGGAGACTTTTAATCTCTTCATCAGTTTAGGTTAATTTGTACTCTGCTACATATTTTAGTTTAAAAAAAATCCCTAAAAGCATAGATTGGTTTGCGCAAAAGCTATAGCATCTACAAACTATGGATAGGTTTATGGACTTTTTATTATTTTAATTGTTTTTAATAGTAATGGCAGCAATTAGCGATTTTTAGGGGGACTGCAACATTGCGGTGGACAAATCTGACACTAAGTGACAGTTTTTGGGGACCAGTGACACGAATAAAATGATCAGTGCTAAAAAAAATGCACTGTTACTGTATAAATGACACTGGCAGGGAAGGGGTTAAAATCAGGGGTGATCAAAGAGTTAAGTGTGCTCCTAGGGAATGCTTTCTAACTGTGTGGGGATGAACTGACTGCAGGAAGAGAGACATCTGTGCTCTTCATTAGTAGGAACACTAGATCTCTTTTCCTGTCTGACAGAACAACGGTATGCCTTGTTTACATATGCAGACCCCCATTCTGTCATTCCTCCGAACGATCGCTGGTTGCTGGCAGCCATCGCGGCCACCAGACCCGCTGGATGGCTCTTGCTGAGTCCCGCTGATTGGGACTTGCTTTCGAGCCGATGGAAGAAATCACATACAGGTACGTGATTTTGCGCTTAAGGGCCGCCCTGCTGCAGTAAATGTACATGGGGCGGTCCTTAAGTGGTTAATAATGGTACCTCCATGCAAAGGCAAAATGCCTATGCTTCCACATACTAGAAGCCAAATGGTGCCACAGCACCTTGTGATTCCATGCGCCCCAATTTTCTAAAAGTGTCCAAAACTTCTTTCCCCGAGTTTCTGCAGATGGGGCAGCTCATTGAGATGAATAGACTGCCCTATCCACAGAACGCAGACTGCACCAGTGTGAATTGGGCCGAACTAAAATTTTAAAGCCATTTTGTTATACATAAACTTTAACTGCTCCCAATTTGTTAATGAACAGCACTTTAATTAGCATATACTCTACACTAGTAGAGGATCTCTTTAATTGTCATACCAAATTACAGCTCCATTTTCAGACTTTGAAGAAATAACAGCTGGGCTGGTATCTTAATCAAAATTCCTGAATATATGTGTATTTATTTGACTCATGGACACACTAGGAATCGAAATATTTCATCCATATTACTGTGGATCACGTCCTTTTAAATTAACTGTAAAATGTGCAAATTATCCAATCAGCTTAAACCAACAAGTCAGGCCAATTTGCACATCTGCACCAATTCATATTTGCCATCCTGATCGACTGAAATCAGAAGCACAATTTTCCCAATTTAAATATGAAGAGAGGCAGATTGTTTGCACCTGGAGATAACATTTTATAAATAGCTGGCAGGCAATTATGTCACAAGTTATCAGAGAGTCCAGAAACTGGTTAAGACAGTGAAAGCATATAGACCACTCTGATCATGTCCTCCGATGTTTGGAATGAATATTTGAATTGGCTTTTACATAGGGATAGGTTAAGTGTATAAAGTTATCAAGGAATTATATAGAGAGGTAACTCAATGCTATAAGGAAAATATTGACCCACTCCTTCTCCACTATATATATATACTATACTATACTATACTATACTATACTATACTATACTATACTAAACTATACTTTTCTATACCATACCATACTATACCATACCATACCCTACCATACTATACTATACTATACTATACTATACTATACTATACTATACTATACTATACCATATCATACAATACCATACCATACTCTACTATACTATACTCTACTATACCATACCATACAATACCATACTCTACTATACTATACTCTACTCCACTATACTATGCAATAATACACTATACTATACTATACTCCACTACTTTCCACTCCACTCTACTATACTCTACTCGACTCTACGCTACTCTACTCTACTCTACTCTACTCTACTCTACTCTACTCTACTCTACTCTACTATACCATACCATACCATACTCCACTCTACTATACTATACTATACCACACCATACTCTGCTATACTATACTATACTATACTATACTATACTATACTATACTATACTATACTCACTAATATGATATATATAAAACCTTCATGTCAGGGGCCTATCATTGCCGATCAATTTAGTAATCACTTCAGCTCTGGAAGGTTTCACCCCCTTCCTGACAAGGCCATTTTTTGGGATACGGCACTGCATTGCTTTAACTGACAATGGCGTAGTCGGACAATGCTGTACCCAAATAAAATTGATGTATTTATTTGCTCACAAATAGAGCTTTCTTTTGGTGGTAATTGATCACCTCTGCGTTTTTTATTTTTTGCGTTATAAAAAAAAAGTACCACAATTTTGGAAAAAAAAACCAATACATTTTACTTTCTGCTATAAAACATTCCCAATTAAAAAAATGTAAAAAAATCAAATTGTTTCATCTATTTAGGCCAGCATGTATTCTGCTACATATTTTTGGCAAAAAAAAAAATCGTAATACGTGTATATTGATTGGTTTGAGCAAATGTTATAGTGTCTACAAACTATGGGATACATTTATAGACTTTTTTTCAAAATGGTTTTTACTAGTAATGGCGGCGATCAGCGATGTTTAAAGGGTCTTCAAAATTGCGGCGGACAAATCTGACACTGACACTTTTTGAGAGCCAGTGACACCAATACAGTGATTAGTGCTAAAAAAAATGCACTGTCGCTGTATAAACTACACTGGCAGGGAAGGGGCAATCAAGGGGTTAAAGAGGAAGTAAACCCTCCTCTACAACTTGTACCTATAGGTAAGCCTATGATAAGGCTTGCCTATAGGTACTGTAAATATCTCCTAAACATGTACCGTTTAGGAGATATTTACCTTACATGCAGCCAGTGATGTCACTGGCGCATGCGCTCTGAAGGAACGGCCGATCGTGCAGTTCCTTCAGAGCCCCGTGCCGTGACTGTCGGCTCCTGCGCGTGTGCGCGGGAGCGACGTCACCGCGGCTCCGGCCAATCAGATGGCCGGATGCCGCGATCCCGAAAGACGGGCGACTGGACATGTCACCCGTCATAGAAGTGAGTGAGCGGCACGGCGGGGGCTCGTTCTAAGGTAAGTATTGCATAATGAGCTAGTATGCGATGCATACTAGCTCATTATGTCTTTCTCTTGCAGGGTGGGGAAAAAAAAAAAACGAGTTTACAACCTCTTTAAGTGCGCTCCTAGGGAGAGCTTTATAACTGTGGGGGGGGGGGGAGTTGATGCGCTGGGGGAAAAGAGAAATCTGTGTTTCAGCTTAGCTGAATCACAAGATCTGTCTTTTCCTCCCTGACCCGATCAGTGGGTCCCGGCGGCCATTGCGTGCACCAGAATCGCTAACTGGCTCCCGCTGTGTTCACCTACAGCTCCAGCGGTGCTCCAGCGGCACGCGTGCGCCCCGACATCTCGTGCACAAAATCATGTACAAATACGTGATTTTGCACAGCCAGGGTGCTCTGCCACAATATATATGCGTCAGGCGTTCCGGAAGTGGTTAAAGGGTACCCTGCCTCTCTACTCTCCTTCTTTCCTTTTACTGCAATTTTCTGAGGTGCCAAATACTGTTGATACATGCATATATTTCTATGTATGCATAAAATGCTAGGCTTCCAAAGTTGCAGTCACAAACACTATATTATCAAAAATATTGGGACGCCTGCCTTTACATGCACATGAACTTTAATGGCATCCCAGTCTTAGTCCGTAGGGTTCAATATTGAGTTGGCCCACGCTTTGCAGCTATAACAGCTTCAACTCTTCTGGGAATGCTGTCCACAAGGTTTAGCAGTGTGTCTATGAGAATGTTTGACCATTCCTCCAACATTAAGGCCAAAAAGTTCAATCTTTGTTTCATCAGACCAGAGAATTTTGTTTCTCACGATCTAAGAGTCCTTCAGGTGCAGGTCCTCCAGTTTTAGCAGACTCCAAGCGGGCTGCCATGTGCCTTTTACCGAGGAGTGGCTTCCGTCTGGCCACTCTGGTTGTTCTGTAAGTTTCTCCTTTCTCCACAGAGAAACGCTGGAGATCTGTCAGAGTGACCATTGGGTTCTTGGTTACCTCCCTGACTAAGGCCCTTCTCCCCCAAGCACTTGGTTTGGCCAGGTGGCCCACTCTAGGAAGACTCCTGGTCGTTCCAAACTTCTCCTATTTACGAGTGATGGAGGCCACTGTGCTCATTGGGACCTTCAATGCTGCAGACATTTTTCTGTACCCTTCCCCAGATCGGTGCCTCCATACAATTCTGTCTCCGAGGTCTAAAGACAATTCCTTAGACTTCATGGCTTGGTTTGTGCTCTGACATGTAATGTTAACTGGGGGGGACCCTATATAGACAGGTGTGTGCCTTTCCAAATCATGTCCATTCAACTGAGTTTACCACAGGGGGACTCCAATCAAGTTGTGGAAACATCTCAAAGATGATCAGTGGAATCAGGATACACCTGAGCTCAATTTTGAGTGTCATGGCAAAAGCTCTGAATACTTATATACATGTTATTTTTTTGTTTTTAGTTTTAATACATTTGCAAAGATTTCAAACAAACTTCTTTCATGTTGTCATTATGGGGGATTGTTTGTAGAATGTTGGGAAAAATAATGAATCCATCCAGTAATCCATTTTGGAATAAGGCTGTAACATAACAAAATGTGGAAAAAGTGAGGCGCTGTGAATATTTTCCGGATTCTTTGTATATCAGTTGGTGATTAGATGGGTGAGGGAAGACTAAGAAAATGCTTTCCTTTTTTCCTGTAGAAGACAAATGTTATTGATCTTTTGGGAAGCTCCTCTGAGGAGTTGGACTAGACCCAGTTATATAACGTTAGCTCAATGACTCAGTAATACATAAAGAATTAAATTTGCTGATCTTAACTAACCAACCTATCTCAATTCACAAAGCTGTAGCATAAGCATACAGATCTTTATTTTATATGAAACAAAGGTGAGGTAGATGGCGCTGCCGTGGATAGGTAAATTAATGAATAAATATATGGTATCCAAAACCAGGAACAAAAAATAAATATATTCACAGATGGATAGAGCCCAAAATATGGAAGTAGGAAAATAGTAGGAAATTGCAAGTGCACACACTATAATAAAATATAGCAATATAAATATAGTGAAAAAGTGCAAGTGATTATGCAAATAATGCAAATAAGAAGAATATATTTAGAAAAAGTGCGGCAAGTGGCATATATTAGTCAGTGAAGTATAACTGACTAAATAGAAAAAGGGTTGGTAAAAATAGGTGAAAATAAGTATATGGAGCAGTAAAATTAAGGTGCAATTGTTGAAAGAAATATATATATATATATATATATATATATATATATATATATATATATATATATATTACCAACCACTCGGTGCAAATTAAAGTGCACAGTGAATAAATTAGGTAGTTGATAAGAAGGGTCACGAAGTGAGGGATAAAACTCTATGCAACAATATAAACATATATAAATAAATCAATGCAATAGATATTTTATAAAAGTGAGTCCAGTGAACAATCTTTATTTTAGCCATATGGCTGTAATTCATTTAAATTCTTATTTTTTTTTAATTATTTTTTTGATTCATTGATATTTTGTTGTATTTATTTTTTTTTTAATGTTTTCATTATTCATTGTTATTTTATTATTAATTTACATTTTCCCCTTTTTTTCTTCCCCATTTTAAATTAAAATTTTACTTTTGCAGCCCCTTTTACACCCTTTTTGTTTCTGGACATCTTTTTAGGTGTCTTTATTCTTGTTGGCCATAGGATGGATTTATGCACTTTGTGGCCATGGTTTTCACTTGGTAATGTATGATTAATATGTTTAAATACCGGTATAATATAAGCCATCAAATTGCCCTATCTGTAAAGGAATGCATTTTATTGGATAGATAAATTATATATTTATATTGCAGATTTTTGGATACTATTTGCCTTGTATTGAGTCTGAGAACAACATATGTATCTGATTCAAAATCATTTTTTGGTTTTATAATTATGGGGGTTCTTAACCCTAAGTATTTTAAGAATGTGATTATTTGTAAAAAAATATATACATTATTCTAATTTCATTATTTTTATTGTATCTTTTTTTAAAAATGGTTTATGCGGACATG
Source organism: Pelophylax lessonae (assembly GCF_965119305.1). Taxonomy (NCBI): domain Eukaryota; kingdom Metazoa; phylum Chordata; class Amphibia; order Anura; family Ranidae; genus Pelophylax; species Pelophylax lessonae. The sequence continues at coordinate 66,428,967 of NC_138777.1, forward strand.
CTTGAAAACCTCATTGTAAAAAAGAATGTCTGATATGGCTACTTGGAGGTGGCCAGCACAACAATGAATAATGGCAACCATAAAATCACCAGTCTGGGACACATTCTTTGCATGTCTTATACAAATGATATTGGACTCAGCTGAATATAACTGTCTCTTTAAAAAAAAAAAAAAAAAATAAGAAGGACCTTCATTCTGGTGTGATAGCTTTGCAAATTTTTATGTAATAGCAGAAATAGCTTTATTAAAGAGAATAATGCATACAAGTGGAAAAGTGTGCTTGTCAGGAATCTACACAAAGTGAAGATGGTTCAAAGAAACAGCCCACCATGGCCAGATCTGGCTTTTTGTTTGTGTTTCTATAGTTTTAGCACTTGGTAATCCTAGTCCTAAAATGCCAAAAATCTGACCTCACTATAACTAATACTTGATTGGATGCCCTGACTGAGAATTACTTCTCTCCAGAAAATATAATATCATCTTCAGCTTCCCTCTTCTCTTACCCATAAATGTGTTACCACTTATATTTTCCTGCAAGAAGTCCACCAGGATGTGAACCCGATGATTGACAGGTGTTTCTAAACAGTGTGACACGAGCTTAAATAAGTAAAACATCTTTCTCTGGAAATATTAGTTCATAGCATTCTGATGAAAATATTTTTATAGTTTCCTTCTAAAAAAAACCTTTTAGTTTAAGCAATAGATCTTTAATGACATTCATTTTTTTACTCTTTTAAAGTATTTTATAGATTGTAAGCTATTTTTAGGTCAAAAGGAAAAATATTATTTATTGTCTGCTCTATGAAACACTGTAAACAATTACAGAATCCTATATTCCCACAAATAAGGCTGACAAAGGTCACCATTCTGGCACAGATAACTTATGGTGTTTTTTGGCAGGCCATTATATATTTACTGTATATATACACTGCCCTTTTTATGCCTTTTGTGTCCTTGTGCCCTCTATGTCACATCTTGAATGTGATGATATCATTACATTGTGAACTGCAGTATAACATTATGATTTGAGTTGGTCTATATTTGTTGCAATTTATTTTAAGCCTATAGCTTTTAAATTAGCTATTACATTGCCACTCAGTCCAGTTAACTTGGGCCTCTTTTACTGAATTTTCCACATACAGTAGTCTATTCATGATCTTGTTGCTCTGTAACAGTGGAAATCATCTAAACCCCCATCTCAATGTACTGTATTGCACAAAAAAGGTTCCTATTACCTTGTTTCAGACATGTTAGAATGACTAAGGAAAGAGAACACTGGAACTGTGGATTGAAGATAACTCCTTTACTGCAGGCTTTACATAAAAATATAGGATAGACTATACACAGCATAAAAAACTGTATTAGGGTTTAAAGGGTAACTCCAGTCAAAAATGAAATTCTTCCTAATAATATTATGTTAAATATCTTTATCTTTGACATTATTCATTTTCTGGCTAGCTGCTTGTCTAGCTTAGAAAGTCTTATCTAAGCTAGACAAACAGCTGTTCTTCCTGTTCTTCACTGACAATGCTATCTCCCTTTATCTGAATTTGCTAAGCTGTCTTCCACTTCCTGAAAAGGTTGTCGGCCTTTCTTAGACAGGCATGCCTAGACCTGCCCAGTCCCGCCCCGCTTCCCTCGTATCCTTCCCAGAACATGATCTCCTCCTATCTTCATAGCCTCGTTTAGGCTAGCAGCTTTTCCTGAGCGAGAGAGAGCGAGGGAGCAGGCAGTGTTATGCTCATTCTTCATGGTTCCAGCAGCACATAACACACACACACACACACACACTGTATGATAGATTACAATGCAGCATGCTGCAGATTTTTTACATTGTAAACAATGTGGTTGTTTCTGCATGGCACTGTGATGGCACTGTGACGGCATTGTGATGGCACTATGGTGTGCATGGTGTGGCACATGCCCAGTTGTTGTGGTCTAAAGCCATGCCCAGCTGCTGTGAACAGTGGAGGGAGCTGGGAAAGAGATGTCAGGTGACCAGCACAAAATATGAAAGAAATAAGGTACAAAGGAACATTTTTAAAAGTTTAGAAGGTCGATTTTTATTGCTCATTACATGTGAGTATTGAGTTTAAGGCTCCGTTTCTACTAGTGTGACTTGTCATGCAACTTTGGACACATAAAGTTGCATCACAAGTCACACCCCATTGATTTCAATAGTACCCGTACCCATCTATGTGACTTTGAAAAAGGTGATTAGAAAGTGGAGGATAAATGACGCTACCTGATACCAGGAAAGTTATGGGCCAGTGGGAAAAATTAAGTGAGTCTAACAAGTGTCAACCATCCAAAGAATTATGTAGATAAGTGTTGGTGCAACAAAAGATGTATATATACAAAAAACAGTAACAATGGCAGTGTAAGAGCTAAACAAACAGGTAAATAGTACCCCAAAAAAAGAGGAAAAAACATCAATATAGTGACAAGTGCAAAAAAAGTGACATCTGTGCAAAAAATCCAAAAAAGTAAGTCCATAGGAAACTGGTATAGTCAGAAAGCCAAATAGTTAATCAGTCTTCAATGGTGATTCGTGAATGTGAAGGCATACGTGCTCCCCCTCTCACCCAGGACCGCACTCACCAAAGAGACAAACCCCTACAGGGGTAATGAACATCAATCGCAATTAGAATGGCTCCTGTATATATGCCCAGTATTGGAGACCTTTAATGTACAGACCACAAATGCCAGTATACTTTAAAAGTCAGTCTCAGTGACCACTGATATGTAGTAATGAAAGTAACTACATAGTGTGATTCCGTAAATATAATGGTTTATTTTAGATTGTAAACATATACTCACAAATAAGCAGTAAAAACGAGCTGTACAGACGATATTTCCAGAACGCAGTGCATTCCACGGACCAGAAGTAAGCCAAGCAGAAGTGACGTAATGACGCTCTGTGCGTTTCGTCAGTATGACGTCATCAGGAGGCTCCAACACTGGTTTTAGCTGAGCTATTCAGGTCACATGGTATTAACATCACACATGTGGGTGTGTATACAGATCCTAAATGGCAGCCAAGTTCCTCCCTCCTCCTCCATGCCCAGTAGCTAAAAAAAGAACACAGTGGGTGGGATGTCACATCTTGACTGATCAGCCACTGCTCAGCCACAGAACCTGTGTAATTAATATGTGTTTGGGTTTAAAGGGATGAGGTGGCAACCCTACTTTTTACCCTCTGTCAACATGTCATCTCTACATATCCACCCTCCCCCTATCCACAGCTTACACCCTCAGTCCACAATCCCCTCTGCACCCCTACTCACAGCTTATCTTTCCTCTCTCCATATTTCACTTCTGCACCCCTATGTACAGTGCACCCCAATCCACAGTTCTCAACCTCTGCAACCCCAACTCCCCCCACAGCTCTCTTAACTCTGTAAAAATCCTCATGCCCACAGGTCTCACATTGCACAATCTCTAACCCCCCCAGCTCTGACCTCTGCAGGACATCCTCAAAGTCTTCCCAGTCACTCTGCACAACTACCCCCCCTCCTCCCCCTTTCCCTCTTCAGCTCTCTCACTAGCATTTTCATTAGAACAGTGCAGCCCAATCAGTGCTATTAGGCAGATGTTATACTTACCTTCCCTGTGCAGTGGTTTTGCACAGAGCAGTCCAGGTCTTCCTCTTCTCGGGTCCCTCTTCTGGGGTTCTTGGCCCTCCCTCCTGTCGAGTTCCCCCATAGCAAGCAGCTTGCTATGGGGGCACCCAAGCCGAGCTGCAGCTCCCTGTGTCCATTCAGACACAGAGCTGCTGTTTGGCCCCACCCCATCTCTCTCCTGATAGGCTAACTGACTTTGATTGGCATCAGCGGGAGCCAATGGCGCCACTGCTGTGGCTCAGCCAATCAGGAGGGAGAGTCCCAGAGGGGCGAGGGACTCATAGACATCGCTGGATAGAGATGGGCTCAGGTAAGTATTAGGGGGTCCTGGAGCGGCTGCTACACACAGAAGGTTTTTTATCTTAATGCAAAGGATGCATTAAAAAAAAAAAAGTTCTGCCTTTACAACTCCTTTCACTCGGCTCAATGCTAGACTGATCTGACCGGCAGCAGACAAGGATAGAAGCTACCCCTGAAATCCCCCAATCTATGCCGACCATTGTGGCATCTGGACCCAGTCCCGAGCACCCATTAAGCAGATGTGGTTCATGTGTGTCGGCGCTAGCGTACCGAAGCAGACTGAGGAAGTGAGTGGCCAAGAAAACTTCATCTACCGACTTCTGTGTTATGTGACAGGCTGAAGAGGAGAGGGCTGCCGGAGGTGGTGGAACTGCGTTCCTCCTCATTCCGGCAGAAAAAAAGCCCTGGGTCTTAGTCAGATTCCCTATGGTACTAGAATCTATCCCAGCATGGTGACAGTAGGTGTGTACCTACACATTTACAGTTCATGTATCCTGGATCTGCTTGAATCTTAAAAACTGCTGCTCTGATGAGTACTCCTCAAAAATGTATAGCATTTGTAACTGAGAGCAGTAAATGTGGTAAATTTAAGATCACAGATGGAAACCTTAATGTTCTACCGTAAAATGGCTCCACCCAAGTCAAGAGTTAGAACTTTTGTTCTACACCTTATACATCCACTGAACTCTTCAGTTGGCAAATGATTGGAATTGTGATGCAGTGTTTTGTTTTTTTCCCTCTCCCTCATAAATATACCACTGTGCATCTTTACCAAACTGTTTTAAGAGAGTCGTTATTTGAAGTGGGAGCCAGGTGACTAAGAGGATTGAAGTATTTCTATTGTAAAGTCTGAAGATTACTTGCTCACATCAGCTGCATCTATAGATGCATGTGGGGGGCTTGTTTCAAAGCGTATTTAATGCTTGTTAAAAATATATAAATATTGAATGTTCATAGGCTGACCACAGGTTTACTTTAAGCTCAACTGTTTACAGTTGCTCTGTAGATCACAAAATGAACACACTTGCTGGTTATCGGCATTCCTTTCCTCACACTGTCACAGCGTGAGAGGCAGAGCCGGTAACTGACAAGTGTGAAAAGGGACATCCCCACTGATAATCAGGGCACTGATCATCAGGACACTGTGTGCTTCCAATCAATGCCGCCTATCAGTGCCTCCTCATTAGTGCCACCTATCAGTGCCCATCAGTGCTGCCTTTCAGTGCGCATCAGTTCCACCTATCAGTGCCGCCTATCAGTGCTCACCAGTGCCTCCTCATCAGTGCCCATTAGTGCTGCCTATCAACACCATCTCATCAGTGCCACCTCATCAGTGCCCATCAGTGCAGTCTATCAGTGGCCATCAGTGCTGCCTATCAGTGTCCATCAGTGCTGCCTATCAGTGCCCATCAGTGCAGTCTCATCAGCGCACATCAGTGAAGGAGAAAAATTACCTGTTTGCAAAATTTTATAACAGAAAAAAAGAAAATTGTTTTTTTTTTTTATTTTTTTAAATTGTTGGTCTTTTTTCATTTGTTTAGCAAAACATAAAAAAAAAACAACAAAAGAAAGCTCTATTTGTGGGGAAAATGCTAAAAATATCATATTAGTACAGTGCTGCATGACCATGCAATTGTTATTCAAAGTGTGACAGTACTGAAAGCTGAAAATTGGCCAGGGCAGGAAAGGGGAAAAAGTGCCCAAGAATGCACTAGGACCACTCTGTGTAGGTTGGGGTTCACATTGCCTTCGGTTGGTCCTTGTTCCTCTTGGCCTTACTATATCTACATATGATGGTGGGATTGTTTTTATGCTACAATGATCGTTCGCTGATATCTACTGTGCATGCCTGTATACTTGCATGTGGTTATTTCTTTTACTGTATTGCATTTTCTTTTATTCAATAAAATTTTTAAAAAAAAAGTAAAAAAAAAAAAAAAAAAAAGTGCCCAAGAGGCAAGTGGTTAAACCCACACAGTCACAAAAAAAAAACATTAAGACTGCTGTAAGCTGTGTATGCTCAGCTTTTTTTCATATCAACAAACACTGCTCTATTCAGTAGTCCCCTGAAGTCAACTGGGAAACCAACACTTCTGGGAAAGTCAATCTCTTGGGTCCTTTACATCTGTCACTGGTTCCTTCTGTTGACCTTCACATCCCTACCAGAGAACTGTTAGGAGATGTGTCGAAGGTCACCGGTTCCTTCTACTGACCTTCACATCACTACAGGAGAAGTGGTGAAGTAGACATCATTAGGAGGAACCAGTAAGAGATGCAGATGACCTCTGAAAATGAACACTGCTGGAAGTGTTAGCTTACCATTGGATTTTGGAGCACCATTTCTACAACAGATAAGCATTTAATGGTAGGCACTGGGGAAGGTGAGCAAACGATTACTTCTCTAAAAATTAACAGCAGTTTTAATATACATTTTTGAGGACAGGATCATTTTAACTACACCTTGTTATTTTTTTTTTTTTTTAAACTGTAAACACTTAAAAAAAATACCTTTGCGACATTTAAAAAAAGTTCTTCTGAAATTCTGTGTAACATTTATTATCTTATACACTTATGCTCAAGAGCAAATATAAAACTCAAAGCCTTGACTCATTGCAGTGCATGGAAACTGACAAGACATAATTTTACCTCTTGCAAAAGTTTCTGCTGAGAAGCTGAAATTTATAACCAAAGAGAAAAAATTAACCGGACAGGTTGTAAGATACAAAATGTCACTATGTAATAGCGCAAGACCGTGGCATGAATTTATAATAATGAAGGTGAAAAGCTATAGCACCTGGCACGATGCCAATCGGTGGAGGTCATTCGGAACATAGTAGTAGCATTTGTTTATTTTCTGTGTTGAATCTATTGATCTGCTCGCTGTATAAATTCAGATGCCATCTAATGTCACAACATGGATATTGCTTTTGAATTGTTTTATACATGGCACAGCTGCTACCATTGCAAAACTGTCCAGCTAAATTAGGCTTCTAAATGTCTTCAACGTCTAATTTTGACAGGATTGCTTGCAACTAAAGAGCACATTCCCTAGACATGTCGCTCAATATTGGAATGGTAATGTTTTTTTTGTTTTTTTGTTTTTTATTTTTAAATTGTTATAAAATTCTTCCCTGCTCTCAACTTGCAGACCAACAATGGAATTTTGCACTTGGCAAAAACTATTACGGACTTACATGACTGTCAGCTAAGGTAGTCTGCAATACACAGTAAACTCCTGCAGTCATTACTGTTAATAGTACCTAGTAATAACAGTCAATGACAGTATACCTAGTCTGTAAATTATTTAAAAGGTGCTGACACCAAGTATCTGATTTTGTAAGGAATATATTGAATAATAAACTTGGTTTAGCACAGTGTATACTAAAATTAGAAAAATGTAGATTGTTTCAGATATACTACAATTAAAAATTAAAGACGCATAGAATTTTATGAATCATTTTTTCCGTAGGCCAATAAAATAGGCAAATATGTGCTGGGCAAAGAAAAATTACCATACAGTTTGCTAAATGAAGCTTAAAAAAAATTAGGCTATTGTTTTTAACCTGTTCATGTACATCGATTCACCAATTTCGGACTGAAACTACCATATTTTAGAATTAGGAAATTGCTTAGGAGAATTAAAACAATTAGGATCCAGTGGCAGTACCCATGTCTTGGCCCTTTTCTGTATGTTAATTACAAGCAGTTGCCTGCTGACCCAGTCAGAATACATATGGATAAATATGTGAATCATGCAAATACAATCATGGATTAAAATATCTTTCCAAGTCCACAGGAATAAATGCTATTGCTGTAACTACAAACCCAATTTGCATCAAGAGCCCTAAAGTGTATTTAGGTCAAAGCAACAAGCTTTTAATCACCAGCAACATATACTTACCTTTCCTTTGCTACCCCAGAGCCAGAAGCTAATGGATATTTTCCATAATTCTGGTTAGAAATTAGCAAATGACTCACTTCATTTGAGAGTGCTGGATATGTCTGTGGATTTCAGTATTAAAGCGAACCCATTTCTTTGCCCTTTATGAGCAAACCGATTTACTGGAATGTACACATCACATTCAAAGGTAAGCAATCTAAGCTTTATAGCAGACACGTTCTGGAGCCACACACTATGTAAGAGAGACATGAGACATCAGAATACTTCACATTTAGATTCAGAATACTTTAATAATCCCATAGAGAAATGGGATTAATTCAAGTCATTGGTACCTACCTAAAGCAAAATATCCATTTTGGGTGGTATGCGCTTTTAATTACATGCTAAGCCACCACTTAATTTCTGAAGGAGAGGGAGTTATAGACCCTAGCACCTATTTTCAGTAGGAGATCATCAATGACCTGTCCCTGTGTTTCTGTCAGCACCGTTTAAATGCAATATTAAAATTCCCAATTCTTTACTTCAGTCAAACCACTAAATACACAGTTGAAATACATATATGTCAAACTATGCAAAGAATTACAATTTTTTTAAACCAGTCATGTGATCCAAACAACCCTGCCATTTAGAACATTCAGGCCCTTACCTCATTTTTTTCCAATGCATTTATTTAATACAGCTTCATCTACGTATAATATTCCTTCAGCCTGTGATTGGACAATACAGGAACATTATTAAAGTGATGTGGATTTTACTACCCTCTCTTCTCCTGTCTTCTCCCGTCAGCAGTCTCCCAGTGGCAGACTTACACCCCTTTGTAATGCTGTATAGACCTGACTTGTTCACAGTTCTGCATACTCACCCTCTTAGTCTGAATTATGCCATGCAGAAGATTACAGAAGATGAGATATTTATCTTACATGTAATTAAAATACATAAAGGGATTTTTTAAGGAGTACAGAAATGAATTTAATGGTAGCATTTTATTATCTGCCTTGCATTCACCTCTAACATTCTGTGAAATATTTACATAATTTAATTATATTTTCTTTTGAAAAAGGTTAACAAATTCTTCCATGTTGGCTGTCTGCGGCATTCCATAAATTGCCCTCAGAGGAAAAAGAGCCTGCTAAAGAAAAGTAAATTCAAAGGCTTTGGATAAACTTCAACAGTAATGAATATGTACGAAGGAAAAGTGTTAAGGAGAGTCTAAACCTTCACAGCAGGTAGAAAAGTGGTAGATTTTTTTTATCTAAGATCAAATGTCCTAACAGAAGCAATTTTATGTATTTGTAGCATTTTCTTGAATAAAAAAATAGAATTTTGAAGGGAAAATAATTTGAAGTAAAACACCCGCGTGTGGTTAGTCTCCAACAAATGCATATACTCATTGACTCATGCCATCCACTAGTTTCAGTGACTCAAGGAACAAGTGAGGAATAGATTTAGCTTCACTGCCCCTAAATTAGTATCTGGCAATCTGGCATATGTCAGACTATATTCAAATATTATGATCACGCGCTATGTACTATGTGGAAAACGTTTACCAGACTGCTGCTAGGATGTAAGGTGTATATTCCTCTCAGGTATTTTTATGTGTGTACCTCGTACGCGGGTACACACATAAAAATATGTCAGACTATGTCTGCCTCATTTCTAATCATATAGGTCTCTTGCCTTTAAGAGCAACAGAGCAGGTGACTTAACATTATTTTTATTAGGGCTGCCAATCTGACTTTTTTTGGGTTTGAATTTTCTTCTGAAATAGATGTCAACTTATCAAATAAAAAGTTCTTAGTCTTCAAACAGGGCCAAGTTTGCAGGTGAGAGAGTCTTACTATAGGAATAGCTATTGGCTTTTGGCAGCAGCAAAATACTTTAATACATATAAGATATCTTGAAATATATTATGTGTGCTTTGGAGCTCCTGAACCAACTTCAGCTCCAAGTCAAAACACTTAAATGCCCACTGGCATTCCACAATATGTTGCAGACACCAATAGCGAGGAAGCAGTATATTATATAATTTTCTTTTACTATTTTGCTTTAGATTTACCAAAAACCATAAAATATGAGGTCAAACCTATATAACACTTTAAATTTGTATCCAATCAGGCAGGCTCTTGCAATACATAACTTAAGGTAAATCGAAAAGAAAGTTTACAGAAAATTGTATATTGTCAGGCCCGCTTAAGTCATGCTTGAACTTTCGCTTTGAATTAAGTTCAAGGATAATTTACAGAATGTTTAGAAAGTTCTGCAGCACTCCGAATACAAGTTTATTGTTGTCTTATGCATTGTCAAGACAACTTGGTGATTGTTCCTAGGGAGTTCTGTTATTTTAATATTTTCTTACATAATAACGGTATGCTACCCCACTTGGATTAAATCACCAAGGAGGATTGCACTCCTGAGCTCTGTTTTCACATGATTTGTTTGTTTTGCAGGAATAAAAAACCTGCAGCCTATATAGAAGATCCAGCACTTCATGATTGATTGCAGTTCTTGGGGACATAGATTTATCAAATGCAATACAGTGCCATCTGACAAGGAAGCAACAAAGTGCCTTGACTGAAAACCTAAATTCACCTGTTGGGAACTGATTTCTAACCTTCGGAGCAGGCAGGATATAAATAATTGACACTGTACGAGAAACAACATTGAAGCCAGTCCCTGGGTGCAGTTAAGAGTGGCTTCACAGTACCCCACTGCACTTTTGCTAAAGTGCAGCTAACGTGTGGTCTTTGTGTTGGTTAGCTGTGGTTTCCCATAGACTTCGATAAGGTTCTGCGGTTTTGGTGTGCTTTCAGAAAGCACACCAAAACTTCTGCATGCTGCATCTATTGTGCACTTTCTGAAACTGCACCAAAACCAATGGGCTTTATAGAAGTCTATGGGAAAGCACAGCTAACATTCATGAAAACCACATGTTAGCTGTGCTTTGCCCAAAGTACAGCAGGACCACACCGAGGTGAAGCCATCCTTAAGATCTGTTTGACTAGAATACAAGGAGTCAATAACATTTGGTGAGTGTGGGAGAAGCTAGGGGTTACCTAGATTTCACATGGGCAGCACGCATGAGAAAATCTCCATAACTTTTGGATGAATTTGCATTTGGGAATTGCATATACACTGAGCACTTAATTGCACTGGACTATACTACTTTTTTAAGTCGGACTGTTATTTTCATACAATTTTTGGTTTTAAATTAGGTGTAATTATTGGTGACATAGTACTGCATCCAATGTGGGATTTTTCTTTTATGCAGTTCTCTTTCTTTGCAGTTTGTCATCTTTCCCTATGCTTTCCCTACAACAGCTTCCAATTCATTGACACTATGGCTGCTCTGTGCTAACCATTTTAAAGTGAGGGGGCTTATACAAAGGCCCACTTATTGGCCCTTCTAAGACTGCAGGCTATAGTTCAAGGTCAAATTGAATATTATATTTTAAAACATTTTTCTTACTGAAAATCTTCATCGTTTGGCAAAAAATATTCCTTTGATAATGAATCGGAAGAATTTGCCTTGAACCCATGGTAATGGCAAACCCAAACCTCATCCCAAGTCACCACCCACATTGTACTAGTTAACACTCTATACTTTATTAACTCTTCATCTTTTAGGAGGAGTGTAGTTTTAACAAGCTCAGGCTTTTGTATCAACTGACTGAGTCCCACATTTCTGAATAAACAATGCAACACAGAAAACCTCATAAAGGACCCTATAGGGCTGAAAAGGTGCATCAATTAAAGCTAAACTGTGATAAGCCCCACCACTTCCTATGTTCAATGAACACAATCTAACAGGGACCAAAGTTATGGAATGCAGGTTCACTTGCATACACAATGAAAAAGCAGGAGCAACTATAAATTCAAGTAAATTAAACCTTAGAACATTTGCAGTGTAAATTACCCTCCTTAGATGTTTTCAGAATACTCTAAATTTGCAATGCTTGCAATTATAAGGCTTTTCCTGAACTCCTACAGTGTGTTAATGAGTGCCTCTAGCGATCTTCCCCAATTGAAACCTAAAATTTGTTGCTGGAAAATAGGACAAGTGGAGAACTCACTAAAAACTAACTCAACGGTTTCACCTTAGGAATAATAGATAAAAGGTCTGAAGTTTTTATAAATTGTAAGACACCATATTATGACTTCCAAAAGTGTATCACTGTTTATATTAAAGATAATGAACCATATGCATATTTAAATTTTCTTCAAATTATATATTTAAATATAAATAATTCAAGCATTTCTCATGTTTACAACAATTGACCGATTGGTGACCATCTGGTATAAGACCCCTCTTCTCATTGTTTTTATTACTATTTAAATAACATTATTGTGGTTCAAACTCTTTATAAAAATGATGGCAGGTGAAAAGAACTCAAAATTATCCACAATGGTGCATATAGAAGGTAAGGACTTTAGTCTGTTAATTCCTGACATACAATAAATAAAAAAGACGTGACAACCAATAGCAAGTTCTTTTCAAGTGACTTTTGCTTTACAAAGCACAAAGCAGAATTTTAGTAGATAAAGTACGGAACTGTTCACCCCTGCCGTCCATGCTGAAATGCCAGCAAATGCAGGGGCACAGCCAAAACACCCACAAGTGCAGCATACAACCGTGTAAATGGATAGCCAGCACTCCGTAATCTTCTCCAGAGGTTTATTAAAGCAGCTTGATAATACTCACACGACCTAGAAAAACCTATGACGCATTTCAAACTGTAACCCGGTTCTTAGTCATCAACCAGGTTACTGTTTGTAATTTTTTTTTTCTTGTTCCTGTATTGTTATGGCACTTTCATGAACTCTACAAGAAGATTGTGCAGAGCTGGCTATCCTTTCCAACAAGTACTGCCCCCAGTCTCCAGCAGTAATAACAAGACAACTACAACATCAGGAGAGTAAAAGATACACATTCACGTATTAAAGTGTATTGAAAACCAAAACTTGTTTTCATTTTTGATTAGATAAGGAATGACTAAAACCTCTGTCAGTTGTATTTTGCTATCTGTGACTCCATACAGGATGAGCAAATCTACCTGGGTTTGGGTTGCAAACAGTTTTGCAAATCTTGCTTGAAGTTCACAGACTTTAAGGCAAACCCTATTAAAGTTTATGAAAGGGATTCATTTTGTTTTTCAGCTCTGATCATTTGTTTGGCTAATATGGAAGCTACTGACAAACAAAAGAAAAGGGAAGCAGGGAACCGCCACTGGAGACATACTGTACACCAATGCCAAAACTATAAGAAATAAAAGAAAAAATCCTCATAAAGTATTGCCTTCTTTTCCCTAACTGCTGCAACACACACTGACAAAGTGACAATATGGCTGCTGCCAACTGACCCTTTTATAGAAAAGGGGCTGCGTTAGCCCATTTCTTCACATTATTGGCTCTTGTGACTCAAGCTGGTCATACAGTAGAAAAATTGTAAAAACACAGACTGGGATAATAATGGCAGTATCTAAATATTATCGCAATCACCCCGCGCTCAGGAAAAAAATTAAAATAACACGATATGCCAAGAAATGGATATTAACCTGGCATATAGCTGCTGCTTTAAAACAATTAAAATACTAAAACATATGCTTAATCCTCTCAGAAGTCAGTAGGTAGGAAGAGTTCAACACATAAGCAGCGCTTAGCAAACCCTATACAGAGTCCACATAGAGAGTCCACATTGGGACTCTCTATGTGGACTCTGTATAGGGTTTGCTAAGCGCTGCTTATGTGTTGAACTCTTCCTACCTACTGACTTCTGAGAGGATTAAGCACATGTTTTAGTAGAAAAATTGTGTTCAAAATTATTTATTTTGAGTATATTTATTTGCTTTTCTAAATTTAATTTTTTTTAAGTACTTTCAGACAACAGTCAATTAATCAATAAATGTACTGGAGTTTGTTTAAAAATCTATTAGTGTGGTCAGCTTTAGCTGCCTGGGGAAAAGGCTATGAACTGCATTATAGGTTGTTCTTTATTTCTGATGGCAAACCTTACAAATGCATGGGGATTCACTGCAACTCCATGGTAGTGCCAAACCTCATTTAAATGGAGCAAAAAGCATCCAAAAGGCTCTGGGACTTTAATCTTAGGCTGGCCATACATGGTGCAAATTTCTTTCCTGTAAGCACAGGTTACAAGAAAAAAATTCACATGATTCCCCCATCAACTCAGACAGTGTTGACAGGAGAATCAGCAATTGTCTTCTCCTGGCGGACGGGGGGGTTTCGGGCAGGCAGGGGAACCTGTCCCCGCTGGGAGAAGACAGTGATTATTGCTATCGGCTAGCAGGCTGGTTGTACCCAAGTTGAACAATCAATCAACTTGGTACATTCAGCCTGCCCAATAATGATTCAAAACTCAGCTGTTTCCTAGTGAACCGACCGAGATTCAAACCATTTATTGCCAGCCTTGGTTCATATAGGGTAGTGATAGGAGAAAAACTATTCAGAGATCTCAGTGGATAAGGTTAGGCTGTTTATGACAGACAGGTTTACAGCCCAGTGGGTACCAAGCATGTTACTAGAAAAAAAAACATATGGTAATAGAAGGAGTACCGGATCAAATGGTAGGAGAGTCCAAATGTATTTATTAGTTTGCACTAAAATACATACAACATGTTTTGGGACCAGAAAACACTCACAAGTTGACTCACAATAGGGCTTTCCTGTGTCAAAGAAGTTAATTGTTGGACCAGAAGAGGTACTAAGTAGCAGCATCGTCATGAACAGCAATAAAGATAAGACCTCATCCCAAGTCACCACAGTAGGAAACCAGACCACACAGGAATGCAGGTAAAATGAAGCAGTTTATTGGAGGAAACAACAATTATAATAATTGCACAGCAATGGTGAGGAAATGAGATCAGGAACAAGCCGAGGTCAAGTCCGGGAGTGGGTAGTAATCCAAGACGGGGTCGGATCCAGAAGTGGGTAGTCTACCGAAGCTGGGTCATCTGCCAAAGCCGGGTCATCAGCAGATGCCGGGTTGAGAGCCAGGAGAGTCATCAGCCAAGCCAGGTCATGCACGGATGAACACAGAGAACAAAAGACTGCTAGCAGAAATGTACCTTGGAGCATAGCACAAGGGCAATGATAGCAACCCAGCAGGTGATCGATATAGTCAGGCGTGTGACATCATCAATGTCCAACGCTTAGGCAGCGGGAAGTAATGGTGCAATCAGAGTCTATAAGAGGCAGCAGTCTGCACATGTCCTAGATGGCTGCCAACAGGAGGGCAAAGTAAGACCTAGGGTCCTGTTCCAGTGCAAATTCAAAATTATGGTTATTCCTTCACTTACACTCTTGATAACAATGAACACATAGAAAGGGTGAATCTCAGAATGCCTTAAAACCTCTCAGGGCTTCCAACCCTTTACCACTCTATCCAAAACTTAAACAGTAGAAGAATGTGTCAGAAAGTTTGTAGTTTAGGAGAAACCATTTAATTGCCAGGGCAAGCTAAGGTAAGGATGCAAACTTTTGGGACCCCTTGGATCCTTTTTCCAATCTTTATTTAATTCATGAGGAAGGAATCTAGGGGGTTCCTGAATGCTTGCATCTTTAACCACTTAAGCCCCGGAGGATTTGGCTGCTAAACGACCAGAGGGCATTTTGCGATTCGGCACTGCGTGACTTTAACGGACAATTGCGCGGTCGTGCGACGCTGTACCGAAACGAATTTGGCGTCCTTTTTTTCCCACAAACAGAGCTTTCTTTTGGTGGTATTTGATCACCTGTGCGATTTTTTGATCACGCGCTATAAACAAAAAAAGAGCGTAAATTTTGCAAAAATAGCAATATTTTTCCCTTTTTTTTATATGAAATTCCCCCCAAAAAAAATGTAAAAATCAAAATTTTTTAATATTTTCGGCCAATTTGTTTTATGCTACCTATGTTTGGTAAAAAAAAATCGCAAAAAGCGTATTTTGATTGGTTTGCGCTAAAGTTATTGCGTTTACTAACAAAGGGAAAGATTTTTGTCATTTTTGTTGTTTTTTTTTTAACGCGTAATGGCGGCGATCTGCGATTTTTTTTGCGGTACTGCGACATTGCGGCGGACAGATCGGACCCTTGACTGACATTTTTGACACTTTTGGGGTTACCAGTGACATTTCTACAGTAATCAGTGCTATACATATGCACTGTTACTGTAAAAATGCACTGGTAGTGAAGGGGTTAACTTTATTTGAGAGGGAGGGGCTGTGTGTGTCCCTAGGGGCGTGATTCTAACTGTGATTGGCTGTGGCTTCAACTGTATGCAGAGTGATCAATGGATCTACATAGTAGATCCATGTGATCAGCTCTCATACAGAGAGGAGAATGACAGGCAGCTTGTTTACACAAGCTGCCTGACTATCTCCCTCTCCCCCGCCGATCGCAGAGTGGCCGGCGGCGATCGGGTCCGCCGGTCACGCGCGCGGGGGGGTCCGTGACCACGCGGGAGCGGGAGCGCGCCTCCGGCGGCGCGCGCTCGCTCCCTAAACCCTCACAGGCGAGCGACGTAGACCTACGTCACTTTGCCTGTGAGGGGCTGACCGCCCACGTAGATAGTCGTGCGGCGGTCGGCAAGTGGTTAATAACTTGCGTTAGCTAATAAAAGGTCTAACAAACTATAAAACTTTCTGCAAAACTAAAATAAAAAGGTTTTGGCTGTAGGCATACTTGAGGATAAACAAACTTTACAAAATACTAGTTCACTTATGCAGTAAAAACTATTTCTAAACCTACAACAATCCAGCCATGGAAAGTACTCTAACATTTGTGCTTTCTATTTATAGAAATAGTTTTCAGTAAAATCCCAAAATCTACATGGTGGAAAGCAAAATAAATTGTACTAGAGACAGTAATGCCCTTTTCTTATCCCTCAATCCCCTTTTTCTCCCATCAGGACATGGTAACCTTATGCGCCTCTCCAGGCATGTGAACAGTGGATGTATAATACAATACCAATGTTTCCTATGAATAGTAAGCAGAAACACTTCTCTAATGTCCCCTAGGGATTGTATATTACACCAGATGCACATGAAGCCTTTCCTTTCCAGAGCTGTTTTCATTTATATGTTTGCAACACCGAACAGCAATAACTCTGTGCAAAAATCTAATTACTTGTGTTGCATTGCAGTGGTGTGCATAGCAATAATTGTTTTTTACTATGCAAACAATATGTATATAGGCTCGTATAAGGTGCCATTCATTTAAAAATTGCTGAGTGCAGTTTCCTTTTTATAGAGAAGTTATGGAAGAGAAAACAAGGAAGGCAATAAGGAAAGAGTGGTAACAGCATATGCAATGAGAAAAAAAAAAGAAAATAGATTATTGAAAGTACAGAAAATAAAAAAAGACACACAAAGCTTTAAATAATTTAGATGGAACCCAACAACAGTGAGCAAGGAATGTGCTGACCTGCAACAACCAAACATAGAAGTAAAACTTTGGTTGCTTACACAATTCTGTGTCTGTAGAACAAGCAGGCATACCTCAAAGCAGCAGAAGTGTACTTTCTAAAGCCTATGTTGTGTCACTTTTTCTATCTACTTCCCACATGACCAATCACATTCAAATTTCTAAAGCACGATTGATTCTGATTGGTGTTGTGATTAATGTTGTAGTATTGGCTTTGTGGATTTCATCATCACCAGCAGATGTGCTCCAGGATCACCAGAATAAAGACAACATTGATTGGGGTGGACTGGTGAACTACAGCAATTTCATTAAGGACAAATGGACATTTTGAAAATGTATTCCATACAAAGACCTCATTTTTTCCAGAGTGATCATTATTAAATCCTGGATGACCGACACAGAAAGCAACATTTAAATAGCCCGCTTGTACTATCCCAATCTGTTTGAAATGTGTTTTGAACTATTCCTGCACAGTAATGATCCATACCTGGAAATAAATGACCAACACCTGTAGAGAAATTACCTGTATATATACAGAAATAACCTCAGCTGTACAGTAATAGTCCAAATCCATACCCGTACATGAAATTACCCATACCTGTACAGAAAGGACCCACACCTGTACTGAAATGATACATACCTATAAAGAAATTACCTACACCTGTAAATAAATTATCAATACCTGTACCCACACCTCTGCAGAAAAGACTCACAAATGTACAAAAATGGCCCATGACTTTATAAAAGTTACCCATAAATGTGTGGAAATCACCCTTTCCAGTACAGAGATGACCCACACCCGTACAGAATAGGCCCACGCCAATATAGAAATAACCCATGTCTGTACAAAAATTACCCATATCTGTAAAAAAATGTCTCAAACCTTTACAGCAGGAGTCCGCAACCTATGGCCTGCTGGCCGCACTTGGCCCGCTGCCACTAAATGTCTGGCTTATCAGTGCATGTAATGAATTCCTGTGTACACGGCCCGCAGACATTTTAAGCAAGAGCAGAGTGGAGCGGAGAGCAGAAAGCTGAATGAGAACATGGGAGAGACACACAGCAGCGCTGATAAGACAGTGGGAGCTCCCTAAGTTAACTTTCCAGGTGATTGGTTGCTAGGTGCTGCTAGCAGCCAATCACCAGCTTGCTAATTTAAAAAATTAACTCCAGAAGCTCCCACTGTCTTATCTCGTGCTCTCATTCAGCTTCCTGTTCCCTGCTCTGCTCTGATCTGTCTCCCTCTCTGCATAAGGAAGGAAAGGGCAGAGTTATGGGGGGGGGGGGGCGTGTAATATGCAGCATGTGTGGGGGGGTCTGTGGGATGTGCAGGGGGCTGTGTAACATGCAGGGGGCTGTGCAATCTTAAGGGGTCCAGAGTTACAGGGGCTGTGTAATGTAAAGGAGTTCAGAGGTGCGGGGCTGCATAATGTAAAGGGAACCAGAGGTACGGGGTTGTGTAATGTAAAGGGGTCCAGAGGTGTGGGGCTGTGTAATGTAAAGGTGTCCAGAGGTGCGGCGCTGTGTAATTGAAAGGAGTCCAGAGTTGCGGGGCTGTGTAATGTAAAGGGGACAAGAGGTGCAGGGGGCTGTGTATTGTAAAGGGGTCAAGAGGTGCAGGTGCAGTCACAATCATATCATCCTCAGCCACCTGGTACAAGCCAGGATCAGTATAATCTCATTTTCATCTGCAGCAAGGCAGTTTTTACTTTATAACGCCAGCATCAGTGACCGGATGTCACAAGGAAAGGGTCTAGACATATGCTATCTGAAGCGAGAGCAATGGCGAGGGTGAGTATAAGTTGAACAAACTAATTGCTGCAGCTAAGGGGGGGGGGGGGGGTTGGTTAGGAGATCCTGCAGCGATGCCAGTGCCTCGAGGGAGTGAACATGCATGCTCCCTCAGGGTGAACTGGCTTTATATTAGTGAGCACCTTAAAGGAGATGTACAGCCAAAGCTCATTTGGCTGTACATCTCCTATGAATCACAGAAGTACAGTTCATTTTGCACTCCTGTGACCCGTTTTCAGCAGGGAGTGGGCTAAAGTCCACTTTCTGCTGATGTCACAGAAGTCAGTCCAGGCAGCGCGTTATCATTATAATGGAAGTCCGGATCCACCAACTCCCAGCTCACCCTTTCAGTGAGCCGCAGAGAGCCTGAGCCAGCTGCTCCCCACCTCTCCAAAGCTCAGTGCTCCAGTGAGCGAGGAGGGGGCAGAGCAGAGAGCTGCTGACTGAACGTCACCAGCTCTCTGCCAAGGGAGCTGTCAGAACCAAGCGATCGGCAATGTTTGATCGCTCAGTTCTCAGTGTAGAGGTGTCGGGGGACAGATGCTGCATCCACCTAGGTAAGTATAAATAAAAAAAAGAAACCCAAACTTCTCATTTAAAGTGAAGTAAAACTGTACTGTTATTATTACTATGTTAGGATTGTTATTATCTTCATTTATTAGCAGGTGAATGTGGTCCTCCATGCATTCACATACATTGAATCCGGCCCTTAAGTGGAAAAAGGTTGCTGACTCCTGCTTTACAGAAATGACCAACACCTGTACAAAAGTGACATATGATGATATATCATCTACACAGACACATGACCCACACTTTTAGAGAAATGGCCCATACTTTAAGTGCTTTCCTGTGTCATTCTGTGGGATTCAGTGTTATGCAATTTTCAGCCCATTAATCCATCACACTGTATCACACCAAAAGTAGTGCAAACACAGTGCAACCAGAATGCATTGTACTGCAGAATCTATTGACACCTGCAGTAGATCGCACACCTTCTGCGTTTGGAAGGAAATGCGCACAGAACTCGAGTTTCCTGCACCACAGAACTCGAGTTTCCTGCACCACATTCTTATGTTAATTTACTAATATTTCCCACACTTGTACAGAACTGATCCTAACCTGTACAGAAAAGGCCCACGCCTTTACAAAAATGTCCCACACCTGTACAGAAGTGACCCTTGCCAGGACAGAAATGGCCACATCTTTACAACAATAACCCATACCTGTAGAGGAATGGCTGATACCTGTACAGAAATGGTCAATGCCTATATAGAAATGACCCATGCCTGTAAAGAAATTGATATATTTGATACTGATACAATTACCTATATTGCTATTATTCTCAGTTTGTTGCCATAATAGGCAGTAGGGGAACGAGAATTGCAATCAGCAGTTTTCCGCTTTCTTCAGGTACTCACACTACCAGAATGTGAAATAAATTTGAAGCTTTTTTAATGAACACATAACCACATTAATTAGTGTTTTTATATCTATCTGGAGTTCAGCCTTAAAATCCACAGCTGCTATTACTGTGATAAAATGACTCATAGGACACAATACAATACCAGCATATGGTGGCTCGAAATTCACTGCATGCTGACAAAAGCATTGTTTGAAAATCATCTGACTTTCTAGTTTTATATTATAACTCAGCTGTTTTTCTGCATGGCTTTAATAGTTTCTTTTTACTACACAAGTTTTCAAAAGATTTGGGAATTAAAGAATTGCTTATCATAATTAGGCCACATAAATACAATAATGAGTTTTAAGGAGAGCAGCAAACGTGTGATGTCAGGTACAGAGCTTTTGATAGCCTGATGAAGACTATGTTACTGTCTCAATAAATAATTGTTTATAAAATTGTACATGACAATAGAATGCTTTTCTCAGAACGTGCTCCATAGGAGCAGACACAGAAACTGTGCAAGATGTTCCTGAATTATCTGCTTGGGAGGCTTTTCTCCTTCTTTAACACTCCAAATACTTTTACAATTACAATTTTCTGAGATAGAAAAGAAGGATGCCTTGCAGTACAAAAGTTTATAGGCTAGTGGTTAAAACATATAAACATTAAGCAAAGTTCTGGCGCACAGAAAGTATATGTCCTCAAAACAAAGGAATTCTCTTAACAAATACTCAGAAATTATGTTTAATCCATAAGTCCAAGTTAATGGAAAGCTAAAACTAAAGGAGGCAGACATCCTGAGAGTGTGCCCGAACTCTGTAAGATTTAGACATAAAAGTGGAAGGGAGAGGCCTAAGTGGCCTCAGTAGAAGGAGCTGTAGGCTCAGAGCGCGTAGACTATATTGCTGTCATTCTGGGTTGCAACTCCCACCTCTTCTAGTGATGTCACTTTCGCCCATGCAGTCCACACTGGCCAGCGTGGACTTCCTGGATCTGCAAGGCGTTCTAGCCTCTTCACATCTCCTTCTAGCTATCTGGACCACCATTGGAGCCTGCAGGATGGCAGAGATCACAGGACTGATGACTATATGATGAGTGTGACTGTTTTTTTACATCATGTAAGTGTTTTTAACCTTATGAAATAAATGCTTTTTTTTAATACTACACTTAGGTGGCACCCCCTTTCCCCTTGTTTGTCGTTGTCAACGTATAGGTTTAAGGGTGCCTCAACTGTGGCCCTGGACACCAAAGGACAACAGATAATGTTTAGTATATGTAAGGTTTGATTGGAGCCTCAATACATGCTGCAGAAAACAGTGGGAGACTAAATACATGCTACAGAAGACAGTGGAAAATGTTATATGAGGCTAGTAGAGATATTGCTATTACCCCTTTACAAATCAATGCTTCCACTAAAGACTGCTGGGGTTCAATGACTGCACAACAGATTCCAAAGGGAACTCATGTGGCCCCCTTCCCTGCAGGCTGTGCAACAGGGTTGTAGGCAAAGATCAAAACCCTGCTTTGCCTTTATACAGACCAGGAATTCATATGCCAAAAATGATCTGCTAAATCTACAAGTGATTTTTCTTCATCACTACTTTTAAGGTGTTTAGTAGCATTAACCCCCCTAGCTGTATTCCCGAGTGTGGCTCTGGGTTAAATTTCAGTGCCAAAAGTGGTAACCCCTGTAATGGTGTCGAGTGTTCGGACACCATCTTGTCCTCTCGACATCCATTTTGTTTAGTGACCCAGGCTCCTTGAGCGAAAGTAGCCTCATCCCCCAGCCTTTTGGCACTGTAATGACCCCCTGGGTCACTATATGCCAGGTTTCTGCAAAGCTGACATTTTTCACACCTTTAATATACACAAGCAACTTGACCAAGCAGGAGTTGTGTCTCCGAGGACAGCAGGGGGTCAGATTAGATGTCCAGTGAAACTGCTTGTAAATTCCCAAAGCCAAACTGTTAAGTTACATCTCACAATCCGTGCTCAAATCATATCTTCTTACCCGAACATAACATATTAACAAAAAGTAGATATTTGGGTGCCCCATAAAATACCAATCGAATTAAGTCCCAACACGGACACTGTCATGCCTAGGAAAGGCAAGCTAGCGATCCAATGCCGTACAGGTCAGAGGTTATTCCAAAATAACCCATGTTTAGTGTCTAAAGATAGGACATTCCAAACCGGACCATGAAATATCAGTTTCAAGTGTGTAACCGTTTCATAGCTCCAGATATGAGTGCTTTTATGAATCTGTCAAAGCGGGAGGTCACTTAGCAGTTTATAGACTCAGAGCCATTGGCTGAGTACTTCTGGTGACACCCCCTGGAGGGTCAGAGAAAAAGACAGGGACTGAGAGAGTTCTCAGTTCTCATTCTACCATCGAGGCAATAACATCGCTTTAAGAGAGGACCGACCGCATGTTCAGTTTCTGAAACTAAGGTAATACCAGGACTGTTTTAATGCAATATTTTCATTCTTTTATTCTCCTATTTCTAAATTGCTGTATTGTATCTCTATTTCTTTGTAACCCATTTTTCTGTAAATATTTTTATTCGCACCAATTTTTAACCTTTCTTATAATTAAACCTTATTTTGAAAAGTGTTAAACTTTGTCTCTAAGCTCTTAAACGCAACTTGACCCAAATGAACCTGCCTCCTGAAGCGCGCTACTGTGTGTTATAGACGGTTATTTTAAAGTCATAATGGATATTTGTACTGTTTAGGCTAACCTATCTGAAACATTCTGGTCTGAGGTGACAGTGTGTTACAGACGGTTATTCTAAAGTCATGATTGATATTTGTCAAACCACGAGCATCCTCTAGGCTCAGTATAACGTAGAGGTGGTGGCAGGAAAGGGTTAATTGTTTAATTAACCCGGGGACAATCGCTCTCAGTCTGCTGGCATCTAGTTTGTGGTCCCGCAAGCTGGACGATCAGTGTGCTGGGTGCAGATGAGAGTGGAATTGTTACTCAAGTGATGGCAGGGTGTGAGATTGCTAGGTCTTGGGTCATGAGGTGGATGAGAAGGCCAGGGGTCTGATACCCGTCACCGTTACAACCCCGAGCCACACTCGGGGTACCACTAGGGAGATCGCTGGATCCTGTAAGAGAGGGTACTCAACATGTCCCCGGGATCCAGCGATGTATCCTGGCAGTGTGTAGCGGCGGATCTTCCTCCCGATGCTCTGTGCCCCGTCTTCCGTCTCCTGCGACGTGACGCTCGCAGGGGGGGTGGAACCAGTGGCAAATTCAAACAGTAGAACACACCAAACACACTGATACATTACAAAATAAAATAAATTCCCATTAGTTTGCCCCTATATATATATATATATATATATATATATATATATATATATATATATATATATATATATACATACTTTAACTTATTTATAGTTATTTATTATATTATAACTTATGATTTTGTGTTTCAAACTTTATCATACCTGAGATGTTATAAAGAAGAACGCACAGTAAAAAAAAAAAAATCATATGTAAATAGTTGGTTTGGGCTGCTCGTTCTTAAGAATTACATGCAAAATAATGGTACCGCTTTCAGCACCTAAAATCCGAAAGAATCATACTGCCAGGGAGGTTAATAACATTTCATAATTGTATTGATGTTATTTGTTGCAATATTTATTGTTTGCATATGAAAAGAATGATTAAGATATGTGCATATAAATATACTTGCTCACTAAGAGGGGAGATGGAAAGTCCTTTAGTATACAATATGTAAATATGTTTATTAGGCAATAACCATATTGTGATGCCATAATCCTCTTATATTTGTATATCTGCATACTAGTACTTTTCTGGGTATGTTCGTTTAAGGGACGTCCTGATGTTTTTAAGTATGATAGTTAAGTGTGTGTACATAAGGAATCCCCTCGCCAGGTCCCCTTATCTCTATGATTAAGCCCTAATGGGTAAGTCTTGAGGGGGGGGGGGGGCTTGTCACAGCAGGTTTGTTTAATAAAGTTAAACAACACATGATGTCATTGGTGTACCGCTTGCTGCTTCTTCTCTCGTAGGACATGCAATAATTTAGAGGAAGGATCCTATTTTTTATCTCAGTGCTGCTGATCTCCTCCAGCCTTCCCAACCACTTTCTGTCTACATGCACACAACCCAATATTGGTTGCACTGGACAGGCTTTTTGACATGTTGAATGGTGTACCAAGCCTGCGCAATGTGTGTCAATCTGTGTCATGTGCAATGTGTTAAAACAAACGTTTGTACATGAATATTTCTTGCATTTACAGCTAGCAGGTGAAGCTCTAGGCTAATTTTTACCTGTTTTGCTAGAAAAAAAAGACAGTTATTTACAGAGCTCACTAGCTAAAGCCTAAATATATACACACAAGATTTAAAGTGATACTACACCCTCTTTTTTTATTTCAGAAGAGGAGCTCCACACATAGTTACTATGTGTAATTTCCTTCTTCTGAAAATTCCCATTCCTCCTGTAGCTGGGTGTCCCAAGGCTGCTTCTTCCTCCTTCCATTTTGCTGATGTCTCCTTATCTAGCAGTGTGCGAAGAGGACACCCATGCATGCTCCCTTTCTATGCCAAGCTGTGTGCTTTCATAGACACACAGCATCAGCAAGCCACACCCTTGGACCCTCCACTCAGCAGATTGACTGATGGCAGTAGGAGCATATCACTCTGCTACCCTTTTCCGTGTCTACTTAGGATCCAGAAAATTTGTGAACAGAGCTAATGGATCCTTGACCTGGTGGCCCGGGATAAGAAAAGCAGGTAAGTTTTTGGGATAGGGGTAATAAAGGCACTGGACCTTTTTTTGTTTTACCCTAATCCCTGATGCTATGAATGTATTAATGTAAAAAAAAAAAAAGAAAAGTGTAGCCTCTTCCTGCCCAGGCCAATTTTTAATTTTCAGTCATTTTGAATGACAATTGCACGGTCATGCAACACTGTATACACTTGAACTTTGTTTTATAAATTTTGTTTAGACAGATAGAGCTTTCTTTTCATGGTATTTAATCACCACTGGGTTTTTATTATTTGCTAAACAAACTAAAAAAGACAACAAATTAAAAAAAAAAAAACCCTTTTTCTTTGTCTCTGTTTTAAAATGTTGCAAATAAATAATTTTTCTTCTTAACTAATGTGCACTGATGAGACTGAACTGAAGGGCACTGATAAGGCTGCACTTATGGGCACTGATGAACACTGATGAGGCTGCATTGATGAGGTTGCACTGATCGGCACTGATGACTAGTTTATAGAAAATGAATGATTGCAACAACAATAACAGACAGATAACAGACAGAGAGGTAACAGGTGTATGTTATTGCTGTGGGAGGGTCCTATAGGAAGGATTGCTTTTACTGCTTTTTGTCTATTGATTTTGTTTAATGCATTTTATAAGAAAAACATGTATTGCTTTTATTGAAAGTTGATTGTTGGCACCTTAAAAGTCCATGTTGCTCCTCTCTTTTTCTCCAGATGGGCACTGATGAGGTTTCACTGATGAGGCGGCATTGATGGCCATTGATGAGGCAGCACTGATGGCCACTGATAAGCTTCTATGAAGGGCACAGAGAGACACTGATAAAAAAGGCACTGATGAGGCTGCACTGATAAGGCGGAACTGACATGCTGCACTGATGTGCACTGATATGCTGCACTGATGTGCACTGACATGCTGCACTGATGTGCACTGATATGCTGCACTGATGGACACTAACTGGCGCTAATGCGGCTAAACTGATAATCATGGCATCGATGATCAGTGCCCAAATTATCAATGTCAATGTCTCATGTCACAAGAAAGCCAGTTATCGGCTTTCCTTTCCTCACACACTGACAGTGCTGAGGAAAGGAAATGCCAATAACTTTCATTTGTTTACATGAGATCATCTGTGATTGGACACAGCTTATCACATGGTTAAGAGCCAATGTCATTCCCTTATTACCCTGATCGGTGATGCGCTGTGTCTGAGGAACACGGCTCACCACAGATTGCTGCGGGCCCATGGAGGCATGAACAAGCCACATGCCTGACAGGATGTCATATGACGTCCACCCGGAAGGAGGAGTGTCAATCTGCTATAGGCCGGAACTAGTTAATCAGAGAAAGAATCTCAAAGCAAACAGCTTCTGCAGTGCTTTATTTGGGACCAAATTAAATTCTACCTTTAAAAAAATTAAAAATGATTTAGGTAGAAAAATTAGTCACAGAGTTATTTCAAATAACCAAAGCTCTACTTAAAAACATTGATATGTGACATTGCTTAACATGTGACAGGTTCAATCTAAAGTTTATACTTTCAAAATGGTACCCCAAATGCTATAATCAAAGCATTTATACCAAAAGTGGAGTTTCCCTTTAAAGAGTCACTTGTTTTTTTTTTTATCCTTTTCAGCTGTATTCTTTTTTTGACAAATGAAAAAATTATTGACTCTTTATAGAAGGAAGCAGGAGTAATGCCTATAGATGTTCTGACAAAGTAGTTGATGAAGTAGGAATGAGAAAAGGGAATTTTCTGTACTGTTTGGATGCCCTGCTTCCCATTCTCCCCTTGTGTATTTTGTATCAGAAGCTAGCCAAAGAGATTGATGATTTCTATGTGACCATTCATCTTCCCTTCATTCACCTGTCAAAAATTGGAATAAAAGGGAAACAGATTAAAAAGATGCCTGGGTGCCCTTACGCTTAGAAGCTTTTCCTTTCTAACTTGGCCCTGCAGCTAAAGCATCTGGATACACAAGAGATCATTTTTTTCCTTTTTTTCGGTTTGTGTTTTCTCTTTTTGTTTACCTATTTATGTATTTTTCTTATGTGTCTGGTTTATTTTTCTTCAACACCAGCCTACATTTTTTTGCATATATTATTCCTTGTCCCTGGCTTCATTAAAAGCTTTATGTCAGGAATTGTACACAGTTTTTAACTTAGTGTCAGTATAATACGGGAACTGAGAAAAAGAGTTCATTTAAGGTTTTTGCTAAACTATAATATCATTCATAAAATGCATTGCTAAACTTTTGTTTCGTATTGAATAGAATAGAGAACGGTTTGACTTGTTTCCTGTGTCCCTGCAAGGTAGATTGACTAGGACTGAGAATTAATAAAGAGTGTTTACGACACATTTTAGAATTACATCCAAAATCACACAACAAATGACAGAGCGGGCAGAGGATCTATGTACCTGCTGTAAGGAGGTACACAAGTTTGGGACTAGCAATGCATGTGGAGGAGCATTGAAGTCCATATGGACACTCCATCCTCAATAATGCTGAGCTTCCTCAGGAAGACAAACAGTGCAGCATCAAGGAATTTTGTGGATGGGTGGGCAGAGCCTGATGGTGAAGCTGACCCACTAGTTCCCTGTGACGTGAGTCACTTTGGTTGGGGGGCCTGTGGAACCCCAATTGCTTTAGGGAGGTTGGGAGACTCCTTGTCCAGCATCCCCAGTCCCTCTTATATGTAAATCACCCTGTGTCTATAAGGGGCACAGGGTGACCAAAAACCCCAGTCAGGCCAGCTCTGCACAAATCAGACTCTTGCTAGTGGGGGTGGGGGCTTGTTGTTGTTGAATACCTGCATTCCATTGTTATATTGTTATTATGGGATGGGTATGTTGAGTGGATTGTGTATTGTATAAGTCGCGCTAAATTGAAAAAACAAACAAATAAATGTCCAACTGTTTAAAGTCCCAAATATCATAAAGGTGACAAGTGATGTATGAGAATCTTGTGCTGCTTCCAAAAGATCCCGTAGGAATTGTGCTTACCAGAACAGAATGTTGAGTGGATTGACTAAGGGGGAGGGGTTGTCCCAGAAGTGTTTATCTCCATGTGCTTTGTGTTTGAATAAACAGTTTGATTCTGGATGACTCCAAAGCTTGTACTGTCGAGTTCTTGGGGTAACTATAGCCAGAATCACGGATCCCATGTTCCAGAGCTTAGCAAGCAGGTTACTGGCGGAGATACCCAGTCGGTGGTGTCCGGATTCCGTCACATTCCCCAACACAATCTCTCCTCCAATGTAATTTACAACAGGCCATTGGTGGATCCATAGCCAACAGGCAGTCTGCTATTGGCTATGGAATTCAGCCACTGGCTGCTGTCAATCACAAGAAGAGAGCGGACCTGATGGAAAACGAATGTCTCAGGTTCACCGTCA
The DNA here is from genome assembly GCF_965119305.1 of Pelophylax lessonae. NCBI lineage: Eukaryota > Metazoa > Chordata > Amphibia > Anura > Ranidae > Pelophylax > Pelophylax lessonae. The sequence continues at coordinate 66,457,572 of NC_138777.1, forward strand.
GGCTTCGCTGACTGTCAGTGTCACTGGTTGGTAAATGGCTGGTTAGTAAATGGCTGTCAGCTGTGGCAATGGATGGGGAGGCAAACATGCCATCTGCAACACAGCATATAGAGACAGACTACCTTACATTTTGTTTTACTTACCTCCAGTTTAATTATCTATAAAATAGAGGTAATTATTTTAATATTTGGTGCATTAATAGCACCACTGGTAACACTATTATTAAACTACCTGAATCTGCTGCAGGTGTTGGTAAAGCTACCAAAATGGGTGCAGATCGTTTTAAAGGGCAATGCCACCAGAAGAAAAGTGTTAGTGTTTTACAGAATTTCTCAAATTGTGCAATCATTTGCTTCTAATCATGTGGAAAAAAAGTTCCTGGTCACTTTAAATACCCAATCATGCGCAAATGCTTTCCACATGAATCACTGTAGTGGATAGTTATAGAATTTTATGTATCACTGACCCCTAGGGGTCTGCTGAGAATTACACTTCTTGGATTCCCCTGGGTTACCCGTAGCAACAGTCTGTAGAAACATATCTCTTTAAATACTTGGCTCAGACAATGAACAGTCCAGGGGATTTGTTTTTTTTTTTTGTGTTTTTATTGGAACTTGGAAAGGAGAAGGGATGAGTGGGATACTCCAACTTGAACTATGCAGAATTCCTGAGGACAACTGACTGTAGAATGCGGCAAGGCCGCTGCTTCACCTTGCCACTGAAGTGAAGATAAAGAATATACAAAAATAAATAAATCAGCGCACCCAACCCCTAACCTTCAAAGCTGCTTAGCACCAAGGGTCAATAAATCAAAATCTTTGTATATTTAAGATATACAAAATATACAAAATTTTGTATATTTAAGATAAAGAATATGTACTCTTGTTTAGGTTATTCTTCAGGGTCTAACTTTGCACCCCCTTTCTCACTGATTTTGTGCCCTGAACTTCTGTCCGCTGAAAACCTACTGGAGTGGTCCCTTTCCTAGGCAGACCCCTGGAAGGCTCCCTGGTACTCATGGACACTGTTTTCCCAAGGCTGCTCTGCTTCCAACTCCACTTGTCAGCTTCCTGGACCTCTTGGCTCAGCACCACACTCTATCTCACCAGGCTGACTGCCTGTGACCACCTTCCATGCTGACAGGAGGAGAGACAGCCGTCACCCTCCTCCTGGGACCTGGCTTCCCTCCCAAAGACACCCTGTCACATGTGCCCCTTACTTTTATGACATATCCCAGAATGCACCACTCTTGTGCCTACCCACTGGGACAGCCACAAAAGCCTGTGTGTCACTGGCTGGGTTTCTTCCACTGTCCAACAGGCTCCCCTATTGGATACAATGGGGACACTCCCTCAGTCCTGATGAATCACCCACTGGGCACATGCAACAGGCATAACTACAAATCAGGCTCCCCTGTGAATCAGGCAGAGCAAACTATTATTTTTCCTAGCACCTACCTAGGAGGGTGCTACATCTATAAGTAAAGTCTTGATTCTAGATTAAAGCCAAACACTGTGTTTGTGTTGTGACCATTGATACTGTCAACGAGAATAATGTTAACCCCTTCTGGACCTGAAGGTTTTACTCCGTTAATGACTAGGCCATTTTTTGCAATACGGCACTGCAATATTTTAATGGACAATTGCGCAGTTGTGCGACGCTGTACCCAAATAAAATTGATGTCCTTTTTTTTCCAACATGTAGAGTTTTCTTTTGATGGTATTTGATCATCTGTGTGATTTTTATGTTTTGTGCTATGACCAAAAAAAGAGCGACAATTCTGAAAAAAAGAAAATATATATTTTTTTACTTTCTGCTATTTAACATTCCCAATAAAAAAAAAAATAAAAAAAATTGTTTCATCATTTTGGGCCAATGTGTATTCTACTACATATTTTTGGTAAAACAAATTCCAATAAGTGTATATTGATTGGTTTGCGCAAAAGTTATCGCGTCTACAAACTAGGGGAAAGATTTATGTCATTTTTATTTTTGTTATTATTTTTTTACTAGTAATGGCAGCGATTGTTAGCGGGACTGCAACATTGCGACGGACAGATCGGACACCTAACTGACATTTTTTACACTTTTGGGGGGACAAGGGACATTACTACAGTAATCAGTGCTAATAATATGCACTGTTACTGTACTAATGTGACTGGCAGGGAAGGGGTTAACACCAGGGGCGATGAAAGGGTTAAATGTGTCCCTGTGTGGGGAATGGGCTTGATGCATGAACAAAGAGACATGTGTTTCTAAATAAGAGGAACACCGGACCCCCGTATAGTTCATTACTAATCAAACATCGGTCTGTCTCCACGAGGAGCGATTGCCCCGCGGACATCGCAGCCACCGGACCCGCTTATTGGCTCCCCCTGTGGCCCATCGGTGCATATGTGAGCCTCCAGCCCCCACTAGTATTCCCCCGAAGCAATGTACAGGTACGTCATTTCACATGACAGAGCCGACTTGCCACAGTAAAGCTACGACGGCTGGTCGGCAAGCAGTTGAATCAATATTTTTGGAGTTGTCACCAAAACAAGGTGTGTGCAAATCTTCCAATGTTTTGGTAAATTCCTTCCATTTTGCTCTCATTTTGTAGATTTTCTCCTATTTCCTATTATGTCTCCAGAACAGGATGTGGAGAAAAATGCCACAAACTGACACTTATAGTTTCAAGGGACACAGAGTGCAAAAAATAAATGGACACAGGATATACCTCTTCCCTACTCTAAAAAAATGGCTTTATATACATTTTAAAGTAGTTAAAAAGTCAAAGTTCTAGAATTGAGTAGGGCATTCTGTATGAATACAATCCACACACTGCGTTTGCAGTTTTTACAAAGCAGCCCAAAAATAATTTCATCTGTGCTTTTTTGTCATGTGACAAGATCAGTCCTGTCCACAGTGAAGACTGTGGCAGAGAAGCAAAAGATGTCTGTGCCAGTCCAAAATGGTAATGTAAAAGATGTAGAGCTGCTGAACTAATAGTGGAAATAACAAAAATTCTTCCATATATTTGTGTTACCAAATGTATAAAGCTTAAATTGTAAAGACTGGTGGCGCTATACCAGTAACTACAAATAAATGTGTACCATTATGATGAGTATACTATACCAATACAGTGAAAATCAATAATGTACAATATATGAACACAAATTGCTAAATATAAAACAGCATTTAGTAAAAAATTAAAAATAAAAGAATAAGTGATCTAACATAAATGCAAAAACACCCAATCACCACTGCGCACAGAAAAAAATATTACAAAAAATGTTATTATAAACTACGAAAAAGTGAAAAAAAATATTTGGAGTATATTGGTGATAAATATGTGACTGCCACTTTTTGGGAGGAATGAAGAGGCCAATTTGGTTGGTATTTGAGATTAGCTTAGTGATGTAGTTGGAGGCCAAGTTTTGGATGGCTTTGTAAGTTATTGTTAGTATTTTGAATTTAATTTGTTGGGTGAGTGGCAGTGATTGGAGGGATTGGCAGAGAGGAGTAGCAGAAACTGAACGGTTTGTAAGGTGGAAGAGTATGGAAGCAGCATTCATGATGGACTGAAGGGAGGATAGCCTATTTATTATAATATCAACCAACAAGGAATCTCAGAATTACAGATTATAGTTTGCCTCCTGTCCACCAGAGTCTTTCCTGCTGCCATGCGCAATGCCACCAATATATTCAGGATATGGTCCCTTCAAGAATCCAGACTGCTTATGCGACTATACTTGCCAGAGCAGAATGGTTCGATGTTGAAGATGTCGGCATAGGGCTTTATGTGAAGCAGAAAACATTGGACAAGTCAGTGAACTTGGATTTAGTGAGTGTGGTATAAGGCTTGTTATATTCATGGGTTTTAGTCTTTCAACTCCAGTGTAAATGTTGAACACAGATCCTAAAAGGGGTATCGATTGTCACTTTAAGCTGCTAGTAGGCTTCAGCAAGCTTTCAACAAGCTTCAAGATGTCTGTGCCAGTGATGTCACTGCTGGTTCTTGACTAAAACTACCAGCAGTTCACTAATGTTGCAACAATGGGGAAACCATAGGCACAATATGTGATAGTACAGGAACCTGGATTCAATAGCAGGAGCACGTTTTTAAGGGTAATAAGGCCAATGCTGTTTTGGATAGCAGACATAAGCCTTGTCACTCTACAAGTGAAAGTACAATTTGCAATATAGTGAATAGAAGGTCAGCAGATAGATTTGACAGAATTTTTATTTTCATTACATGTTAATGTTTACCATCACTAGCCCTGTCGGTACTGTGCTGGCAGATATCAATATCAGCTGTAAGCTAGATTTAAACACCGCCTGTACTAAAAAAAGGGTTAATAATCTTAGAGCTTAGATTCTGCATTCTACATTATTGAGGGAAAATGTTCCCCAGTGTGTCTCTCCACTTTCACTTTAAAAGGTATATGGGTCTGCTGCCCTCTACTGTCAGCATTTGCATATAGCTTTGCTGCCTAATATCACAGTTAAATATATATAAGCACTTTCTGTCTCTGGCTGGCTGTGTCGGAAATACCAGTGGGAGGAAGTAGAGAGAAAAGAAAGTCTGAAACTACATGTCCTGCCATGGAGAAGCTGTTGCTAATCCAGACTAGAAGTTGGGATTATTAGGCAAGTGTTCCTATGTTGTACCTTTAATTAATAGTTATATATTGCAGCCCAAAGCTTCTGAAAGTATATATATATATATATATATATATATATATATATATATATATATATATATATATATATATACAGTATCTCACAAAAGTGAGTAAACTCCTCACATTTTTGTAAATATTTTATTATATCTTTTCATGTGACAACACTGAAGAAATTACACTTCGCTACAATGTAAAGTAGTGAGTGTACAGCTTGTATAACAGTGTATATTTGCTGTCCCCTCAAAATTACTCAACACACAGCTATTAATGTCTAAACCGCTGGCAACAAAAGTGAGTACACCCCTAATTGAGTTAGGGTTGTCACTGGAGTCCTCTTCCACTCCTGGATAACACCAAATTTAACACACCTGCTCCCTATTCACACCTGAGACCTTGTAACACTATCGAGTCACATGACACCGGGGAGGGAAAATGGCTAATTAGGCCCAATTTGGACATGTTCACTTAGGGGGTGTACTCACTTTTGTTGCCAGTGGTTTAGACATTAATGGCTGTGTGTTGAGTTATTTTGAGGGGACAGCATATTTACACTGTTATACAAGCTGTACACTCACTACTTTACATTGTAGCAAAGTGTCATTTCTTCAGTGTTGTCACATGAAAAGATATAATAAAATATTTACAAAAATGTAAGGGGTGTACTCACTTTTGCGAGATACTGTATATATATATTTTTTTCCATGTGACAGACATACAGTATACAGTATTTGTCCCCTTGTTATATTACATGCACAATACCAAATAGCTGAGCCTGGGATATAGTGTACATGTGTAGTAGTCACCTTACTGTATGTTAGTAGGTAAACCTGTTTATTACAATAGAGTTTATTTGCAACGCCTGTTATTTTAATTAACCCTGTGCCTTCTGTTCTGGGATGGATTCTATAGCAAATTTTAGCTCAGAGCTCAATAACCAGCTTAGGCTAAATATCCTTTTTGCAAAAGGGCCATTTCTCATAACCCAGCCCCCAAAAGAGGGCTACAGAGTAAGTTAAGTTAAGAAATATATTTCATTTGTTTCTTTTTTTTGGTATACTGTGTGAATGAGAACACATAAACTTATAGTGAGGTTTTTTCCCACATTTGACAATAAAAGTGGAAATACACTTTGGATTTAACCTATATCAGTAGAGTAGCATTGATGAAAAAAAAAAAAAGACGGATTTTACTATTTCATAAGGACATGTCCTCTATCTCTGTTTCCAGATCATGTAGAATTATCTAAGTAAATACCAGTTTTCTACAAGTCACAATCAATGCCCATCTCACAATACTGAGAGCTGGCACTGGGACACTGAGGAATCAGGTGCTGCATTGTGGAATACAGAAGGAGTAGGTCGGAAGGAGCAAGGTCTTCTAACCCAAACCTAGAAGATTGAGTATTCATGTAAACTTTAGTGGTCTAAGCATGGGTTTTGCTATTACAAAAGAAAAATAATTATCCACCTTATGATGTGTGTTGTTCAGCAGTATATTTACATATAATTCTTTACATCCAATACAGATTTTCTTCCAAGGAAAAAAAGAAAAACTAAAAACAAGAAATAACAAAAAAAAAAGCAATTCAAATATGGTGAAAAGAATAAAAGAGAGAGAAATGTCAAAACAACAAAAAGGCTTAAATAACCGCTCCCTAATCTTCTATTTTCCAATTTCATTAGTTGTATCAACACAGTTCATAGCTTCTAATATAGCTATAATGAAAAACAAATCAGAAAATGGCATTTTCATATAATTACTGGAGTCTAGGAAAATAAATAACTTAATCATATTTAATGTGAGATAGAACGGAAATGGAATGTCGCTGGCAGGAACCTAAGCAAGTGTAGAAATATGAATAGTGAGAATCACAGAAATGAAATATGCTTGTGGTATTCTTTAAGGGTATTTATCTGCACGGATATCTTACTATATATATATTATTTTGACATTTACAGGCATTTCAAATCACATCTTAGTAATACCGTGCCAGGGATATTGAGATAGGGCTTTCAAATCCACTCTTTACCCAACTAAATTACATGTTTATTTACTACGCAATATATCACCTTTACAATGATGAATTTTGATGTTTTTTCCCCAAAAGGTACACATGCATGAATGCTTTTACTAATATGAATGTATGTTCATGTCTGGTTTTGTCAGAAGCAATGTTACAATGCAGGTTATAGCTGTTAAAACATATCTATATAATAGTGTAATCGTGACTCTATCAAGAAAAATTTCTATAGGGCATTTCATTTAGAAAATCACGATAAACCTGTAAGGTGTTTTCAGACTACCTAACTAGGGATAACTCTGATCTAAATAGTAGGATAATTATTTTAAATAATTGATAATTATTTTAAATAATTATCTTTTAAATCATTTGCTAGATGTGCATTTAAAACAGAAAATCTTGATGTGAATATTTCCAATCTCATTAATATCATCTCATACTATTTTAACCACCTCCAGTCCAGGCCAGTTCTGACATTCCTCTCCTACATATACAAATCAGCATTGTTTTGCTAGAAAACTACAAAGAACCTTCAAACTTTATATATTTTTTAAGTATTTTTTTTTCAATTTTTAAAATCATTTTTTTCTTTTTTTTAACATGTAGTTTTCCTTTTTTAAAGTTTTTTTTTTGCATACTCTCATCAGAGTAGTTCACCATAGTTACACTGTTCTACTCTGAGGGGTGATGATCACTGTTATAGACAATAGTTTTACCTATCATGAATGTCTTTCATTCAAAACAGCTTGCTTACTATAGTGATCTGTGATTGGCTATAGCTAATCACATGGTACAGGGCACTGTCATTGGTACGATGTGATAGCTGTGGACCAATCACAGCATCACAACAGTAAGCAAACCAGTCATGAATGGAAGTCAGGTTTGCTTAAATTTGATCATGTGATCACTATGATTGGTCATAGTGATCACATGATACCATGGCCGCTTACAGCAGCTGGGCACTAAACACCATGATCTGGGGCCCAGTAAAAGTATTGTGGGCAGGCGGCAAAAAGGTAATGCAGTAACAAGAATATGCAAAAACAAGTGTTTGAAAATGTAAAAGCCCATGTCTCTACTCGAGGAGTAAGAGCAAGGAGAGCATTGATGGAATGCTATAGATCATGGGTGTCCAACCTGCGGCCCGCTGTTGCAAAACTACAAGTCCCATCATGCCTCTGCCTTTGGGAGCCATGTTTGCAACTGTTAGCCTTGCAATGCCTCATGGGACATGCGGCTGGAGGGCCGCAGGTTGGACACCCATGCTATAGATGTACATTCTGCTTTCTTCAATTGTCTGGCTAAAAGGATCTATAATAGCAGGTGGATGGGGGTTTATGCTTATGGCAGTTTGTGATCTCCTTGGATCATATGAGTGAATTACAACACATAAATAAAGATTGATGGCTAGTCTGCTTTTTATGTACAGTTTGCAATGAAGCATGTTTTAGAAGCAACATTTTAAAAGCATTCTCTATTTTGAAAGTCAAGCAGGCTTCTTTCAATAGTAAAGGAATAAAAGCCAAAAAAATTCTGCAAGATGTAAAAAAAGCAGATTTTTATCAAACAGGGGATAGTAAAGAACAGGTCATAATTATTAACTGTGTGACAAGAAAATCTACTTTCATGTCTCTGGTGAAGCTTGTAAAGGCACCAACTGGAGATTAGCAACACTTTCTTCCCAGAGCATAGAAGTGTTTGACAATGTTTACAATAAGTCTTATCTAATATTGGCCATCACAGTGTCCGTATAAAGGAGACATTTCTGAAGGTTTCTTTGGCTCTCCATCTTCCCTACTACTTATTTTTTATACTTCCTTGCAACATTTTTTTTTTTTTTTTTTAACTTTCAGCTACCTGTGGTTCTTTTCACTGTCATGCCCTATAAAGTGATAGAACAACTACAGTGATATGAGTTTAATATGAAAGGCTAAAAAACAAGTTTTTGTTACTACAGTTTTCTATGAAGTCTTACTTAAAATGTTAGTAAGATGTTGTTACTGGGGTTATCTATTGTGGCATTAAGCCTCAGGGGAAACTTGCTGAAGTTTAGAATTTCGATGTAAGGAACAGCCAATTATATGGAATGCCATACTTAAGAAACAATGTAAAGAAACAATTCTATTTTTTTTTTTTTTTTTACAAAGTTCAAATTACACTCGACCCTCAGTTAATTTACAACCTAATGGCAAAAGTCAAATTACTTACATAAAGCAGCCTTAAAGTGAATGTAAACCCTCATATTTACCCAGTGAAATGAACAGCCTCAGATGATACACAGAGATGGGACATATCTCCCTACATACAAGTTTTTCATGTATACCTGCTATTTTCAGCTTTCTTTATTCATCATGTTTGCATTTTTTCGTCTTGTTCCAGCAGTGGGAGGGGAGTCTAGGCATACACTGTGTGTGAGCTGGTTGGAGGAAAGGGACACCCTCCCCCCTCCACATAGACAGAGGAATGAAGAAACTTACAGAACTGTACTGTGAATAGACAAGCTTTCTGATTATCTGTCTTTATGTCCCTTGCCTGACACAATTTCCCAGCTGCTTTTATCTCCTGTGTCGGAGAATGTGTCAGAAGTTATCATGCTGATAACAGAAGAACGGAGCAGAAGAAAGACACAGGACTTAGGGCTTTTGAGAGAGATACGTAAACACTACAGATCTATGTGCCCAGGTCAGATTTCATGAATGGGGTTTACATCCACTTTAAGCCTGGTACACACAAAGAAGTTTTCGCACGATTGGTCGTCCTTTTTTTTTTTTTTGCATGCTAATCTCGAAAATTCTTGTATGACAGAATGAAAATTTGGAAGTGATGTAATGTGTTGTAGTGTAATTGTATTGTATTTTCGAACGACAACTGTACTGATTAACCACTTACCGCAAAGTGACGTATGGGTACGTCGGCTGACTTTGCGGGGTTATACCGGGATGATGCCTCTAGCTAGAGCCATCATCCTGGTACCGTTGTTTAGAGCCGGCGGTCGGCTTGCCGGTGGTAATGCCTGATGCGGCTCAGAAGCAGCTCGATCGTTACCCCCTCCCGCCGCCTTGCGTGGCTTTGCCCGTGTCTCCCGTCCCACCGGGAGTCCCGAGCACCCAGTCGGCATGTCCGCCGGATGGATGGAGTCCGATGACATAACCCGGAGGTGGCATCCTCGACGTCACGTCCGGGTTACTCTGCTGCTAATGGCGGCAGATTAAAAAAACAAGTGTATTCAAAAAGGCAGTTTTCAGCGTTTTGAATACATGAAAGTGTAGTGGAGGGGTCGAGGGTCTTTTAGAGCTAAATTCATTCATTCAAAAAACGTTTCCAACCCACTCTTTTGAATTCTCTCATCACTGCGGTCAAAATCAAATGTCTGTTCGACCCAACTAATGATTTGAAAATCTTAATAACGTTCTTAAAGGAGTTGTAAAGTCAGGAAGGTTTTTATCCTAATGCATTCTATGCATTCAGATTCTGCGTGTAGCAACCCCCCCAGCATCCCTAATACCTGTGCCTCCTCTCAGTCCAGCGATGTCCACGAGTCCCTCAGCCGTCCTGGGACTCTCCCTTCTGACTGGCTGAGATACAGTCGCGGCACCAATGGCTCTCTTGGCTGTCAATCAAAGTCAGTGAGCCAATCAGGAGAGAGAGGAGGTGGGTCGAACAGCAGCTCCATGTCTGAATGGACACAAGGAGATGCAGCTCTGCTCGGGTGCCCCCATAGCAAGCTGTTTGCTGTGGGGGCACTTGATAGGAGGGAGAGGCCAGGATCAGGAATGAGGGACTAGAGAAGGGGAGGATCTGGGCTGCTCTGTGCAAAACCAACTGCACAGAGGAGGTGAGTATAACATGTTTGTTATTAAAAAACAAAACAAAAAACAAGACTTTACAATCACTTTAAAATGAAAAATTGTGAACACAATTCTACTAGTGTATGGCCAGTTTCCATGTGACTCATGCCCCTTCCTCCTACATAACGGCACTAGTGCTTTGTGATTGGCTGATGCTTGCCTTGTGCATAACTATTTTAATTTAACATGATCTGCATGCATTTAGGCCTTGTTTACATGGGGTGTACTAAAGGGGCCGTGTTTACCCACACGGGGTTGCACAGGGGATCCGTGCATTCCCATGCAAGCAGTCCCATTGATGTCAATTGAAACGCAGTGGCTGTAGTCACAGTCACTGCTCCCAATCTGACATCTGTGTGGATGTGGGTCCCCGAATGCACACTGTTAATGTTTGGGGACACACACCTGCATGCACCTGCACCCACACGGATGTCAGATTGACAGCAATTGACATCAACAGGACTTCCTACATGGGGCTGTTTGGAGCACCTGTGCATCCCCATACATCCATGTGTGGGTAAACACAGCCCTCCATAGGTGTATGTTTTAGTACACCCCATTTGAATGAGACTTTATAGGAATAATATGAGGCTTTTGCCAGCTTTTTGTTATTTTCTTTTTTTAATGTACACATTTACAAATATATGTGTGATATAATTAATTAGAAAAATTGTATACCAACAATGTGATACTTAATAAGAAAAACAAACACCATCGACATGCTGTTTGGCAGTCTCCCTATACTTAAAACATTTACAGGATTACTTGGAGAGGGAACAGTATACCATTCAAGAATATTTTTAGCTCAACAGTTATGTTTTTTGCAGAAAGCTGCACCTGCCAGCTGCAAGCGGTAAATACCAAATACTGATTAGAACTGATATGTAATATTCTTTCTTTACCTTTTAATAAAATAATCATGTTTACTATTTTAGTACCTCTGGTGAATTTTTATTAAATAATAAAACAAAGGTTCTAACCCATCTACACTCTATTAAAAAAAAAAAAAAACAGGTTTTGGGTAAAGATACACTTAACTTGTTCATATTGTGACTCCAGAGGGGAGGGCTGAGACCTTATCAGAACAAAGTTATTGGCCATTTCCTTCATGCTATACAATCACCTAGGAGTAATTATGTACCCACTGCAGTAAGAGCTACAGTAGTTGAGCTGCTACAAGTTGACAATTGTATACTTTACCTATTTGTGAAACTTTGGTGCTTTAAAGCTATTGATTGTAAAGATTGCTTTAAAATGATGTGGTTCGAAAAAGGCCAAAGACATTGGTATGAGAAGACAAGAACAGCTTTATACTTATCTGTCTGTTGGCTGATCTTAAGAAACTTTGTTCTATAGCTGACCTCCACAAGCTAATCCCATTGGACTCATTAGGCTGATCTAATAGGTGGTTCCCCCACTGGCCATTGTGGTTCTTCCTGCTAACTCATGTTTATTGCAGGACACAATAGTGACATAGAGGTCATTGGCAGGGACCACAGGAGGTAGCAGAAAGCATAATATTCCACACAACCGGAATTGTAGGATAGGATTGGTGTAGGGAGCTCTGCTACAGAGCAAAGCTTCTGCAAACCAGCCAATGGACAGGTAAGTATGATGTTGTTTTAATCACATATCCAAACACTTGGTTGGACACAAGAAGTGTGTCTAAAATAGCTTAACTATCATTTAAGGTTAAAAGGAAGGGCATTTTGTATTGGTAAAATTGTTTAAGGTTTGGCTTTTGGGTGCCATTGTACCTGTTTCAATTAAATTCAAGAAAGAGTAAAGTAACTATATTTCTATTTCATGTGCTGTCTTACTTCTCTGTTACACTCAGACAACAAAAAAATGCAGTGCCTGCATTATTTTAGAAATGTCTGGTTGTTTTTTTTATTTTATCTGCACCCAATTAGGTCATAGATCCCAGCTTAATCTGACTTCTAGGGTCTTTCAGAGGCTTTTGGAGATTTTTTTTCCCTAGAAATATACACCTTTTTTTAATGTCCTAGTCATTTTTAGTGTTAATGTTAAATTAAGCTCTTTAAATAATTATTTCATGATTATTATTATTATTTTATTTTTATTATTTTTTAACATGGCATAGGTACATTCAGCAAAGTATTTTTCTTATTTCTACTGAGCTAAGAGATCTTTTAGATAGTAGCATCCACATCTAAAGGAAGCCAGGGGATGCTTTCTCTGATGTAACTACTGTTTCAGAAGAAATAGGAGACATCTTTATCAAACATCAGATATAAAAATTGAACTGGCAGACAGTTGAGGATCTCAGTACAACTCTCAGAGGACAGAAAGAGAAAGAAAAAAAATGGAAAAGGTTACATCTTTGATTTTTCCCGAATATATTAAAGAGGCTAAGGTGTGTTAAAAGCACACTTGTTCTATATAGAACATTATATATTCTTCAATATGAGGTCACTTGGAAGCCTTGAACTTAATTTAAAAGAAGATCCTATAAAAATGTTGTAGTTTTTTTGTAGTAAAATAATTTGCTTAGTTTGATCCGGACATTTCAATGTGAACAATGCGAAGTTTATAAAAAGCCATGAAGTGGCTAATGCCATACAGCCAACAATGTTTCACCTATTGTTGGTAAAATAATTAAAACAATTAAGATAACTGCATTTTGGTTTCAATTAGTTTGTTTATAAAACTATTGCAATGCAAAGAAATCATATAATTATTATTTTAGCACACATATAAAATGAATTCCAATATGTAATTTTAAAAAATAATTACATCAGAACTGGAAAACATACCAAAAATTGGTAGCACATACAGGATATGGGCAATGCCCAGGTGTGGAGATGTAAAATTTCATCCACCTTGAACAACTTGGAAAATGTCAAATGGATCTATAATCTACTGTAACTTTGGGCTTATGCCCCTCGGTTTTGTCCCCTCCAATGAACTGGAATATAGCTACAGCCTTAAAAAAAACAAAAACAGCAATATTCTTACCTTTTTTCAAAATTAATTTTGGATCCAGTGAAGTCACAGGTCCTTCTTCTTCCTCTGATGTTGTGTATGTTCTAAATTATGTGGAGATCAGCTCTTTGCAGAATTATTTTGTGAGACCAGCATGGGGGTAAAGGGATGCAGGCCAGGGTTCACTGGGTAAATGAAGTCTATAATGATTGTTTTTTATTTAATTTTTATGAGTTTATGTATTTTAAACTAATAATTTGTATCTGTTATTAAAAACAAACAAACAAACAAACAAAAAAAAAAGGCACTTGCTCCTACTATTGTTATCCAAGAAATTATCTTCTAAAATGGGTTTAATCTTAATACTCAGCATACATTTTGGTGGAAACCCCTGCAACCTGTTGATACCCTGCCCAATGAGATTACTTTACTACAATATAGAAACTGTCTAGACAGAGAGATGTGGAGTAGATGGGGATAACCCTGAAATCAGGCAATCAAGCAAGGTGAATAAGGTAAAAAACAGAGGAAAGTGTTCTGACTAATAAAATGAATAGTAAGCGTCTGCTCTCTTTACGGTTAAATGTTTTAAAAGATTCACTTTGAGAGAACAAAACTTAGAAAATCCAGGTAATGTGGCAGAGAACACATACTTTATTTGCATTTGTGCCTACACCCTAATTCCAGGATTTGCATGCAAGAAAAAAGGCACCCACTGATCAGTGCAAACCAAGTAGAGCAGAAACTTCATCTCCCGCTGACTGCACGCAGCTCTGCCTAATCTGTATTGACCTGATATTTTTCTAGCCAGAAACACATTTTTCTCGAAATTCTTATGCAAAGCTTGTGCTCCGAGCTGCACACAAGAACCAAGATGTGGTCTTCAGTCTTGATCCTCAAGAGAATGTAAGCATACCACACAATTGATTGTTTTAATAAAATGTGCAAGTTTGGTTCATATTTTTAGCAACCATACCTGGAATAAAAAGTTTTACACCACCAGAAAGTATCTATACATAAAATATTTGAGATCAGTGAATCGATCCACTGTCAGACATTACATGGTAAACAGTCCCGGTTATGGGAAAATGTCTCATAAATACAGGCTACACTCAGTTTGACCTTTACAGCGAAGTAACTTCTCTAGACATATGATGTGAACAGCCAAAAGGATCCGGGCAGGGTATGAATACTGAATGTCTAGGTTATAGTTGTATACAGGAAACATAAAATAATGGCTTCAAATAACATTACTAACAAAATAATGAATAATGATATTTAAATATTAGTTTTAAACCCCAATTAAAGTTTATGGATGCAGCAAAGGGTGGAGTATAAATTGTCTCTCGTTTTATGTCTTGATAAAGCAGCCACAGCCTGGGTAGGAATGCTTGTCCTCTACAAGCATGTTACAGAGAAGGAGAAGCTGATTTCCATAGGTGGTCTGTCGTCAGGGGTCCAACACACCCCCACTCAGTCAGAAAAAAACTCTATAAACAGTAGGGACTGTGAGCTTTGTCCAACTACTGCAAAGAGACCATTGTTTACGTAGCAATGGTTCTTCTCTACAGCGTAGTGTCGGGAGACAATGTTTTCTATTCTGACTTTGGTTTCTTTAATTTCAGGAATAAAATGCAGGCAACTCACACCTTACCTGGTACCTGCATCCCGATAGTACCAATTTCTACAATATTTACATAAACTTCACTTGGGCTTTAACCACTTTACCACCGGAGGATTTTGCTGTCTTACGTCCAGGCCAGTTTTTGTGATTCGGCACTGTGCGAATTTAACGGACAATTGCGCGGTCATGCAATGCCCTACCCAAACTAAATTTACGTCCTTTTTTTCCCACAAACAGAGCTTTCTTTTGGTGGTATTTGGTCATCTGTGCGATATTCACTTTTTGCGCTATAAACAAAAAAAAGCGAAAATTTTTAAAAAATAACAATATTTTTCACATAAAATTCCCCCCCAAAAAATGTAAAAAATCAAAATTTTTTATCATTTTTGGCCAATTGGTTTTCTGCTACATATTTTCGGTAAAAAAAAATCACAATAAGCGTATTTTGATTGGTTTGCACAAAAGTTATTGCGTTTACTAACTAAGGGAAAGATTTCTGTCATTTTTGGTGTTTTTTTTTTTAACGAGTAATGGCGGCGATCTGCGATTTCTTTTGCTGGACTGCGACATTGCAGGGAACAGATCGGACCCTTGACTGACATTTTTGACACTTTTGGGGGTACCAGTGACATTACTACAGTAATCAGTGCTATAAATATGCACTGTTACTCTAAAAATGACACTGGCAGGGAAGGGGTTAATTTTATTGGAGAGGGAGGGGTTAATGTATGCCTGGTGCTTACTGACATGTGTGGGGGGAGGTGACTGAGTGACACAGGGACAGATCGAGGGTTCAGCTATGCTGAACCCTGCAATCTGACCCTGCCTGTCACTTAGGAGATCCGCCCGCTGGGTGTAAACCCAGCGGGCGGATCTCCAGGGCTCGATTCCCCGATGATCGGGGAAGAGCAGCGGCGATCGCCGCCTCTCCTCCCCTGGCCCGACTCCCGCTGTGACTGAAAACAGCGGGAGCAAGCCTCCGGTGGCGCGCGCAAGCCGCCCACAAGGGGCGGAGTCCAGTGACGTAGGTCTACGTCGCTGGACGATAACGAGCCATATTGCTGCATTAGCAGCAATGTGAGCAGGGCTAAAGTGGTTAAGGATGGCAAAAAAACAAAAGTTAAAAAAGAACAGGCTTTCAACTGTGCATCAGGATTGGAAACCATTTTTTTTTGTGTGTGTGTATTTTCGTTATTTATCACAGTTAAGAAGAAAACAAAGTTTTTGTGTATGTTTATTTTTAGTTGGCAAATTTAGCTTTAGATGCCTTTTCACAAGTTCTCTGGATTCCCCTTAGCTGAATTAAAAGCCTACTAGATGTGTAATGAAAAAACAGAAAATGGTGCCTCCCTTTGATAGTATGAATGTGTTACTAAATGAAATATAAAGATGGGGCTGCCATTAATTATGGATAACCATAAAGCAGTATTAGTGACAATGTGAGGCGCCGAATCCAAACATTGCTAAATGCTAAATAAATATAAGGTGATAATTACATGTAATAAATATTAAATAAAAAAATATCAATATTCCATATAGTGCAAAAATGTCATCCAATTGGAAAACCCCCGCACTAATGGGTGAAGGAATAATTTAAGCATAAGCACTTTTTTAAGAAGACTTGTTCAGCACCTTAGGACACTTTTTTGTAGTGGAGTTGTTGTCACGAAACTAATAATGTTGCACTTTATAAATTGATGGACTGGATGTATTTTATATGTTGTTTTTTTCCACGTTTTCTAATTGGATGAAATGTTTTCACTATATGGAATATTGATATTTTTGATTTAATATTTATTACATGCAATGATCACCTTATATTTATTTAGCATTTAGCAATTTTTGGATTCGGCGCCTCACATTGTCACTAATACTACTAGATATGTAGCTTAACCACTTCTGGACCGGAAGATTTTGCCCCTTAATGACCAGGCCATTTTTTTTGATTCAGCACTAAGTTCGTTTAATGGACAATTGCCCGGTTATGCGACGCTGTACCCAAATAAAATTGATGTCCTTTTTTTCCCCACAGATAGAGCTTTCTTTTGGTGGTATTTGATCACCTGTGCGATTTTTATTTTTTGCGCTATAAACAAAAGAAATAGCGACAATTCTGAAAAAAAAACAATATTTTTAACTTTCTGCTATATAACATTCCCAATTAAAAAAATGTAAAAATCTAAATTTTTTAATCATTTTAGGCCAATTTGTATTCTGCTACATATTTTTGGTAAAAAAAAATCCCAATAAGTGTACTTTGAATGGTTTGAACAAAATTTATCGCGTCTTCAAACTAGGGGAAAGATTTATGTCATTTTTATATATTTTTTTTTCTTTACTAGTAATGATGGCGATCAGTGATTTTTAGCGGGACTGCGACATTGCGTCTAGCTGATTGGACACCTTACTGACATTTTTGGGGAGATCAGGGACATTACTACAGTAATCATACTAAAAATATGCACTGTTACTGTAATAATGACGCTGGCAGGGGCGATCAAAGGGTTAGATATATGCCTAGGAGGTGTTTTCTGTGAGGGGGATGGGCTTTTGGAATAAACATAGAGACCTGTGATCCTAAATAGGAGGACCACAGGCACTCTGTATTGATTCCTGAGAGAACAAGGTCTGCTGGGTTTACAACAGCAGACCACCATTCTCTCTCCACAGGGAGTGATCGCAAGTGCCCAGCGGCAATCGCGGCCACCAGCCCCATGAATCAGCTTCCCTGCTGGTGAATGGCGGCACGTGCAAGTATGGCAATTCATGCAGTCGAGCCAGCCTGCCGAAGTATATATGCGGCGGGGGGTCGGCAAGTACGATAGTTATTAGCTAAAGCTGAAATAATAGCACTGACAATTCAGTGGAGTGATTCCCTTCCTTCTCCTTCTCCTTCTCCTTCCCCATGTCTAATCAAATAGTTTTGCACATAATTTTGGTATGAGAGAAAGATTGGCAAGGCAAACAGCTCCTTCCCTGCTACCTTCACCAAAATGACAACTGTTCTGTGATTCCTCTCTGAATACAAAGTCATAGATGCACCCTGAATTATACATTAAAAATAAAACATTAAAAAAAAAAAAATGTGGTGAATTAAAATATTAAATTGATGAAAAGACATTATATTTTAATTTTGAAATATAAAGGGAAGAGAATAACCGCGCTAGGTAAAATAAAAATTATACTGAAGCAACAGCTTCAAGTGTGACAACACCAAAAATAATAATATATAAATAAGCTGCGGTACTAAAATGAAACAGTGCTATCACTACACATGTGTAAATAATTGTAAATAATAAAGTCCATAAAAGTCTCTCATGAAAGGAAGTTTTCAATGTGATAAGTCCAATGATCGCTAATTCACTAAATGTGTTGGGATCTCCACCAATAGTGCAGGCTGCTTACCAGAACTAAATGTAAATTGCGCAGATTAGCACACCCTAGGTCTCCAAAGGGATATCCCACTTCGAGGACGGGTGCTCCGCTTTATTGCCCAAACTTGGACTAAATGGTAGCTGATATCATACCACGTACCAGATGTAGATTTTTGATATGCCAAATAGATCCGCTGCAAGATCTCCTGAAATTCAGCACATAAAGTCCAGCAATCAAGATCCAGAAATCCAGATAGAGGGAGACTCAATTGACCCCAATCAATAATTGTGTTCAATCTCGATGGGCATCAGTCACCGGATCATATAAATAACAAGCCCCATAGTGTAAAACTGCATAATTTATTAAATTAAAAAAAAATTAATGCACTTACAAACATCAATGTGGAATAGGCAAAGAAATGTCGAGCCACCGGCCGGTCGCTCTTCCGCCCGTCCTTCTCGTCTCGTTCGGATGACATCAGCACGCCGCGACCGACGTACGTTTCGTCAGATATGACGTTTTCGGCAGATATGTGCTGGATTTCAGGAGATCTTGCAGTTGATCTATTTGGCATATCAAAAATCTACATCTGGTACGTGGTATGATATCGGCTGAGTCTACCATTTAGTCCAAGTTTGGGCAATACAGCGGAGCACCCGTCCTCGAAGTGGGATATCCCTTTGGAGACCTAGGAAGTGCTAATCTGTGCAATTTACATTTAGTTCTGGTAAGCAGCCTGCACTATTGGTGGAGATCCCAACACATTTAGTGAATTAGCGATCATTGGACTTATCATATTGAACAGTTCCTTTCACGAGAGACTTTTATGGACTTTATTATTTACAATTATTTACACATAATTTTGAAATATGCCAACAGCATTTTATAAACACCATGACAATGCTGGACTGCTTATGGAATTAGCATTGTCTAAATTTTACCATTACCTGTATAACAGCAGAAATAGTTAGGCATGATGAATAAATGCACTTACGAGATAACAAATAAAAATATGACTTGAAGAAAGCCAACTGAAACCTTTACACTATTTGGAAGGCTACCAAGGATATTAAATACAAAGAAACTCTAACATGTTTAATACAGTATATTTAAAAAGCATTTTAGTAATCTCATATCTTAGGATATTCCATTTCTCTATTAAGCTGTTGTAGCAGAAAGAGACATTTTTCTACACATACCTGAACTCCTGCCAGTTCAACCCACTACAGCCAGCCTCATGCTAACATAAGTGATAAAAAAAAGGATGTGTACTATGCTATATGCTATATGCTATTTCAGGCTGAAAAACAGCTGGACACTTTAATGGGGTTACTAGCACCGGAACTGACCTACACTGAACAAAATTGTAAATGCAACACTTTTGTTTTTGCCCCTATTTTTCATGAGCTGAACTCAAAGATCTAAGAGTTTTTCTATGTACACAAAAGGCCTATTTCTCTCAAATATTGTTCACAAATCTGTCTAAATCTGTGTTAATGAGCACTTCTCCTTTGCCGAGATAATCCATCCACCTCACAGGTGTGGCATATCAAGATGCTGATTAGACAGCATGATTATTGATTGTACAGGTGCGCCTTGGGCTGGTCACAATAAAAGGTTACTCTAAAATGTGCAGTTTTATCACACAGCACAATGCCACAGATGCAGGGCCGGATTAAGAGCATCATGGGCTTGGTGCTGAGGATTTTGAAGGGCCGTGCCTTGGCATGCACCCAGAGGAGGAAGGGTGCAGCCATGCATGCCTAATTCAACATGGGATGCTGTCTCTGAAGCCCATAAACACATCCATGCATCGGCAACTGTCCCTCCTTGTCCGGCCTTCGCGCTGTGTGGGGAGGTTCTGAGGGAGCTGCCTGGGGAAGCGAGCATAGAAGCCAGACTTCTGTGTTTACAAGTGACAGAAGAGCGGTAACAGTGAATATGGCCAACCCGGGGCCTATATTAAGGTAGGGGCCTGGAGCTGCAGCTCCAATAGCCTCTATGTTAATCTGGCCCTGCACAGACGTGGCAAGTTTTGAGGGAATGTGCAATTGGCATGCTGACTGCAGGAATGTCCACCAGAGCTGTTGTCTGTAAATTGAATGTTCATTTCTCTACCATAAGCCGTCTCTAAAGGCGTTTCAGAGATTTTGGCAGTACATCCAACTGGCCTCACAACCGCAGACCACGTGTAACCACTCCAGCCCAGGACCTCCACATCCAGCATCTTCACCTCCAAGATCGTCTGAGACCAGCCACCCGGACAGCTGCTGCAACAATCAGTTTGCATAATCAAAGAATTTCTGCACAAAGTGTCAGAAACCTTCTCAGGGAAGCTCATCTGCATGCTCGTCGTCCTCATTAGGGTCTTGAACTGACTGCAGTTCATCATCGTAACTGACTTGAGTAGGCAAAGGCTTATATTCAATGGCGTCTGGCACTTTGGAGGGCAGTTTTCTTCACAAATGAATCCCGGTTTTCTTAGATCTTTGAGTTCAAGTCATGACAAATGGGGGCAAAAACAAGTGTTGCCTTCATAATTTTGTTCAGTATATATATATAGGAAAGTGTTTCTCTGTAAAGTTATGATGTTGTCCAAAAAGTTCTTCTACGGGGAGACTCTGTTTTATATAAATAACCCTGTAAATACTTTTTTAGCAGATTTATAAATATTTTAACAATGAAGTGGACCAAAATCAAGTGCATAAGCAGGCATTACCATAAAGCAAATTTAAGCCCACTCAATAAAATCTCTAAGCTTTATTTTGTTAATTTCATTTCAAAACATGTTTTCAATCATTTTAGATTTGCAGTATTCATTAAAAGCCATAAAACCTTCCTGCAGCATTCTAAGAACCCCTCTTAAAGAGGTACCTACACTATATTACTAAAAGTATTGGGACGCCTGCTTTTACATGCACATGAACTTTAATGGCAACCCAGTCTTAGTCCATAGGGTTCAATATTGATTAAGCCCACACGTTTTCTTCTGGAAAGGCTGTCCACAAGGTTTAGGAGTATGTCTATGGGAATGTTTCACTATTCTTCCAGAAGCGCATTTGTAAAGTCAGGCACTGATTTGGATGAAATGGCCTAGCTCACAGTCTGCGATATAATTTATCCAAAAGGTGTTCTATCGGGTCAGGACCAGTCAAGTTCCTCCACCCCAAACTCGCTCATCCATGTCTTTATAGACCTACTTCGCAGTCATGTTGGAACAGGAAGGGGCCATCCCCAAACTGTTCCCACAAAGTTGGGAGCATGAAATTGTTCAAAATGTGTTGGTGTGCTGACGCCTTGAGAGTTCCCTTCACTGGAACTAAGAGGACAAACCCAACCCCTGAAAAAAACAACCCTACACCATAATCCCTCTTCACCAAATTTGGACCAGTGCACAAAGCAAGGTCAATAAAGACATGAATGAGCGAGTTTGAGATGGAAGAACTTGACTGGTTTACACAGAGTCCTAACCTTAACCTCAACCCAATAGAACACCTTTGGGATGAATTTGAGTGGAGACTTCCGAGCTAGGCCTTGTCGCCAATATCAGTTCCTGACCTCACAAATGTGCTTCTGGAAGAATGGTCAAACATTCCCATAGACACACTCCTAAACTTAGTTGACAGCCTTCCAGGAAGAGTTGAAGCTGTTATAGCGGCAAATGGGGGGGGACGACGACTCAATATTGAACCCTACAGACTAAGATTGGGATGCCATTAAAGTTCATGCGCATGTAAAGGCAGGCATCCCGATACTTTGGTATTTAACTGTATATGCATATACCTAAGGTCCATAAAGACATGGATGAGCGAGTTTGGGGTGGAGGAACTTGACTGGCCTGCAGAGTCCTCTGACCTCAACCCAATAGAACACCTTTGGGATGAATTAGAGCGGAGACTGCGAGCCAGGCCTTCTTGTCAAATATCAGTGCCTGCCCTCACAAATGCGCTTCTGGAAGAATGGACACATTCCTAAACCTTGTGAACAGCCTTCCCAGAAGAGTTTAAGCTGTTTTAGCTGAAAAGGCTAGGCCAACTCAATATTGAACCCGGGATACTTATGCTTGGTAATATACTTTTGGTATTATAGTGTAAAAAAAAAAAAAAAAGAAAATTTATGCATGTATATATTCATATAAAATTATTCAATGTTTTTTAAAAATCAAATAATACAAGAATCTGAAACTAATTTCCAAAGCTCTGTTCAGCAATGTTCAGACTGACAGAGGGAAAAACAACACACAGAGCCAATCAAGTGTGCTGTGGTGCTCACGTCCTGACAAGGACAATGTAGACAGGAGAAGAGAGCAGAATAACAGAGCAGTGAACTCATCAGTCTTCTGATTCTCCTTCCCTTAATCACAGGCTGAGGACACAGACAAGACATAATATTATTAATTCAAGTAAATGTAAAGGCAGAAGGTTTTTTTTTTATCTTAATGCATTCTATGCATAAGGTTAACCTCCCTGGCGGTATGATTATTTCAGATTTTAGGTGCTGAAAGTGGTACATAGTTTTACATAGAAATCTGTTGTTTTACATTTTAAAACTCACCTTCCCCTGCGATCCCCCGCCATCCTTCCCCGCTGTCCTCCCCCGCTTTCCTCCACAGTTATCCTTCTGCTGTCCTCCTGCTCTGTGCACGGCCGATTGCCAGCACCTGTCTTCTGGTTCCCTTCCCTGCAAGCGTTGCAACGCAGGAGGGTGGAACCGGCGGCAAATTCAAAAGTGTAAATACACAAATGACATGATACAAAGCTGTGATCCTAACAGATTACACTGTATCATGCCATTTCACCACAGGATTGCAACTGATGACTTTTCCAGTGCCCTGCCTGTGCTTTTCCAGTGCTTTGTGCCTGGAAAATAGACAATGACCATTGCGTCCAAAAAGCATTATTTTTTCGCAAAAGCGCTTTTAGATGAACTGGAAAACAGCGACAGCGATACTGAGTTACTTCCAGAACTGAGCGATAGCGATTAGTGGGAAAATTCGTATCAGGTATAGAAAGTAACGATAGCGACGATTCTGATGTCTTTCTGGCATATAGAAAGTGCAAAAGAAGTTGCCCCGGCGCTACCTCTAAGTGACACCTTGTCACTTAAAATATATGTGCCATAGTGTGAGTGATTGGAAAAACAGTGAGTAAAAATAAATATAAATAAATAGTGCACATATAAAATTAAATAATCCTTTTGTGAACAAGGATATTTCTTTGTGACCACTGTGAGAAGGTGCTCGTGTGCAAGTTGCAAATAAATGAATAGGTTGAAAAGATGAAATTTTTTTATTCCAATCAATAAATAGATTAAATGGATTCAGAACAATAAATAAACAAATTAATCAATTCAGTGCAATAAAAAACAAATGAATAGTGCCACTGGATAGTGTGCCAGTGTGAAATTATAATATTGCTTGTAGAAGGTGCCAGTGAGGCAAGTGAAAGGAAGAAATTCCCACTGTGAGAGAAATCAGTGAATGAAGGTTGCATACACTAGCGTGGCCGCTAGATGTCGCAACTACAATACGACCTGTTTGGTAGTATGTGCTGGATTAGGTGAGCACAATCATGAGGGTTCCTTCTCCACGGCGAACAAGTATTGCCAGTTGATGTCATGTAACATAAGAAAAAGGGGACCCCATTTGTGCAGTAAAATAAACGGCAATTTGAAAAGAATGTAGACACACTCACGGTGTAGGCTGATAGCGATCAGTTGCGGTCTCCCGGGAAGCTTCCGCGTTCCACGGTCAGATGCTGTTGAAACCGGAAGTGACGTATGACGCAATGGACCCGCCTTACGCGTTTCGTCAGAGGACGTCTGCTGAGGCGGCGTCACCATAGCGCACTCCCGGTTCTTAAATAGCCCGCCCATTTTCATAGCGACCAATCGGCTGGGGCCGCCGCCATATTGGTGCTCGCTATATGATGCCTAACGGAGGCCATCTTTTTCCTCCCTGTTTTGTCGGCTAATAACATTTAAGAGCGGTTACTATTTTCATCATTTCACATCAGCCTCACCGATAGCAAAGAACAAAAACAAAAAACACCAAAAAAAACTTTATTTAATTGTCAATAAAGTAGCTAAAAAGAGTTAAAAAGGTAAAGAAAAATTAAAATTTAAAAACGTCTTGCTCCAAAAGGGAAAGAAAGGGAAAAAAAAGGGATAAAAAACTTCTTGTTTTGGAAGGTGGGAAAGGCTTCCATTGTAAGTATATATATGCATTCTTCCACTATGAGCAGACTTTTCTGGCATATAGCTCCCTTGGAAATTCTGAAGAATCATTTGATATAAATCCCAAATTCCACAAGCGATGTGCCAGAAAGAGACATCAGAATCGTCGCTGTCGTCACTTTCCGTACCTGGTGACGAATTTTCCCATGAATCGATATTGCTCAGTTCTTCAAGTAACTCAATTTCTCTGTCGCTGTTTTCCAGCTTGTCTAAAAGTGCTTTTGCGCAAAAAAACGCTTTTTGGACGCCATGGTCGTTCTCTATTTTCCAGGCACAAAGCACAGGAAAAGCACAGGCAGGGCACTGGAAAAGCCACCAGGGGAAATCCTGTGCTGAAATGGCATGATACAGTGTAATCCGTTAGGATCACAGCTTTGTATCATCTCATTTAGTGTATTTACACTTTTAAATGTACAACCAGTTCCACCCACCTGTATCACAACACTCACAGGAAGGGAACTGGAAGGCAATTGCCAGCAATCGGCCGTGCACAGAGTGGGGAGAGACTGTGAGGAGGACGGGGAGGACGGCGGGGGAGAGCAGGGAAGGGAGTAACATTCTGGGGTAATTCCGAGTGTGGCTCAGAGTTACCGCTTTTGGTACTGAAAGTTAACCCCGAGCCACACTCGGGAATATCGCCAGGAAGGTTAAAAAATACCTTCTGTGTGCAGCAGCCCCCCTGATACTTACCTGAGCCAATCTCAATCCATCAATGTTGCAGGAGATCCTTGGCTGCCTGGGACTCCCCTCCTCATTGGTTGACACATCAGTACAGCACTATTGGCTCCTGCTGCTGTTAATTAAAGTCAGTGAGCTAATGAGGAGATATGGGGAGTGGGGTCTCACCGTGGCTCCGTGTCTTAATGGACACACAGAGCAGCAGCTTGGCTCGGTGCACCCATAGCAACCTGCTTGCTATGGGGTCACTTGTCAGGAGGGGGGGGGGGCAAGAGCATGGAAGAGGGACCCGAGAAAGGGAGAATCTGGGCTGCTCTGTGCAAAACCAAGTGCACAGAGGAGGTAAATATAACATGTTTGTTATTTTTAAGCAAAAAAAACATAAAAACAAGACTTTGGTATCACTTTAACCACTTGCCGACCGCCAGTAGTACATATACTGTGGCAGGTTGGCTCTGTCCCGCAAAATGACGTAACTGTACGGGACCGCGATCCCATTCACCACAAGGGGAGCCAATCAGAGGGTCGGGCAGCCGCAATTGCCGCCGGGCACCCACGATCGCTCCCCGTGGAGACAGAACGGTGGTCTGCTGTTGTAAACACAGCGAACTGCTGTCCTGTCAGTAATGAACACAGGGATCCTGTGTTCCTCTTATTTAGGAACACATGTCCCTGTGTTCATTCAGTAAATACATCCCCCCACAGTTAGAAAGCACCCCCTAGGGACACATTTAACCCTTGGTTATCCCCTTCTCTGCCAGTGTCATTAGTACAGTAACAGTGCATATTTTTAGCACTGATTACTGTAGTAATATCGCTGGTCCCCCCAAAAGTGTAAAAAATGTTGGTTAAGTGTCCAATCTGTCCGCCGCAATGCCATAGTCCCATTAAAAATTGCTGAGCACCGCCATTACTAGTAAAAAAAAAAATGTAGCAGAATACAAATTGGCCTGAAATGATGAAAAAAATTGATTTTTATTTTTTTTTTTATTAGGAATGTTATATAGCAGAAAGTAAAAAATGTTGTTGTTTTTTTCAGAATTGTCGCTCTTATTTGTTTATAGTGCAAAAAATAAAAATCGCACAGGTGATCAATTACCACCAAAAGAAAGCTCTATTTGTGGGAAAAACAGACATAAATTGTATCAGGGTATAGCATTGCACGACAATAGCATTGTGCAATTGTCAGTTAAACTAACTCAGTGCCATATTGCGAAAAATGGTCCCGTCATTAAGGGGGAAAACCTTCAGGTCCAGAAGTGGTAAACTACAGTAATGAGAAGCCAGGTCTCCAGGTAGGTTGTGCTATGTGACAGGGCTGTGTAAATCTCAGGACTGGGTGAACAAAAAATACATGACTAGAGTAGTTCAGATCCCGCCTGTTTAACCACATTACCTGGATCAGTACCCAACACCACCCCCCTTTACCTGTAAATGACAACACTAACTCAGCATTGGGAATAAATGTCTGGTTCAGCCTTTTATTAAACAAAACCATAAATAACAGAAAAACATTAAACAGTCAAACCAATCCAGATCAAAGAATGGTTGCAGACCCTTGACGATACCATCTCCCACAGCTTTGGAGTCTGTGGTACCATTAGGTTAGGTTCTGTCCCCAGCGGCCAAATTAGCGCCTCAAGGACTATCCTAACTGACCACAGACCCCTACCACCTTAAGTCTCGTACACACGCACCGATTGTTGGCCGTGAATTTTCGGCCAACGTCCGATCGGCCGATTGTCGGCTTGTTAGTATGATGCTTCCGACAACCGACTGCGACTTTTCAGCCGAATAAAATCTGGTGTGCTATAAAATTTTTGTTGGCCGTCAACACAACAGCCGATTGTTCGTCAGTCAGTACAGATTTCGGCAGACAAAAGTCAGATGAGCAAGACTGGGCATGCTCAGTGAAGAAAAAACACACGGAAAGTAAACCATCACATGACATCACTTCTGAAGTTGGTTGTTGTTGGCCAACAAAAGTCCAGTGCAAGTCCAGAGCACATTTCAACCAACAAACAACACTGGACAAAAGACGGCCGATCGGTCGGCCAACAATTGGTGCGTGTGCACGAGGCTTTACACTACCCGGTCGGTCTGGACTGAACCAGACCATAGGACTCCATACCTGAGATAGGTCCCACCATTTTATCGTTCGACACCATGTTTTGGACCCTCGTCAAGGACCCCAACCACCAACGTCCAACCTCCTTAGCCAAGCGACAGAAAATGGCATCACCAGGGCGGGCGGGAAGGACGTTTCTCCTACGATCTTCAGTCTGCAAGTGAAGTCCCTTCACTCCTCCCCTCCAACTACTCTCTCTCCTGCTCCTCCCTATCACCTCGTCTGCTTGGCCAATAAGGTAAGAGTCCTGACCTCTCATATCCCAGCAACTAATTTAACCCCCTACTGCCTGGTTTTCCTTCCACCCTGTCATGTATGCCCAATGCCTATCATTTCCTTCAAGCTGTGGGCATGTCTAATTTTTGGCCAGTAAATGAGTTGTCATATATGCATTTCATTTGTGTATTTACTGTATCTGTTTGCCTGAATGCAGCTTTATATAAGGCAATTTAAAAGAAAGAACAAGGTATTGTATAGCACTTTTCTCTGTGTCAGGCTTTATCTTCTCTCTTTTACAGACTTAATAAACAGCCCTCTAACAGTTCACTTTATACCTGTGATATAGCACCATTATTTCTGGCATGTTTCTAAATAAGGAATTAAACTTTTCTCACCTATTTTTTCACTGCGTTTTCTGATCTCTCACCTTTGATGACCCAAGTTACTATCCTATTCCCGCTACATTAAATGAGAAAAAAACTCTCCACAACAAATGTAATTCCTTAAGCCTTGAGCTCTCTACAGACAATCAAATAAGAAAAATCCCCTCAGTGTCATTTTCTTCCAAGGAAAGGCATAGAATTAAAGTGTTTTTGAATGTAACCTTGTTCTGTAACTTTTTTTTTTTTTTTCCATGGGATTTAGTGTTCATAAAAGAAGTCAGATCAATAGTACTGCAAAGTAAAATCCATTTATCTGGAGTGTAGGTAACTCTATCTGCCATACTTTTATGATCAAGTTTCCCTAATCCTGCTGGGAAGCACAGTCAACTCTTTCTTACCTATTTTTTCAGGTTTGTTTGCCAGTATTGTGGGTCCAGTTAATCCCCGAAAGCTGTGTGCAGGATTGCCAATCTCTATAGGAATCACATGCACATAAAATATATTTGAGGGCTTAGAGAGAGTGAGAAAAATATATGCTCAATATACACTTTATTACCAAAAGTATTGGGACGCCTGCCTTTACACACACATGAACTTTAATGGCATCCCAGTCTTTGTCCGTAGGGTTCAATATTGCATTAGCCCACCCTTTGCAGCTATAACAGCTTCACCTCCTCTAGGAAGGCTGTCCACAAGGTTTAGGAGTGTGTCTATGGGAATGTTTGACCATTCTTTCAGAAGCGTATTAGTGAGGTCAGGCACTGATGTGGACAAAAAGCCCTGGCTCACAGTCTTCACTCTAATTCATCCCAAAAGTGTTCTGTCAGGTTAAGGTTGGGACTCTGTGCAGGCCAGTCAAGTTCCTCCACCCCAAACTCGCTCATCCATGTCTTTATGGACCTTGCTTTGTTCACTGGTCTAAATCATTTGGTGGAGGGGGGATTATGGTGTGGGTTGTTTTTCAGGGGTTGGGCTTGGCCTCTTAGTTCCAGTGAAGTTCCATACTAAGACATTTTGGACAATTTCATGCTCCCAACTTTGTGGGAACAGTTTCGGGATGGTCCTTTCCTTTTCCAACATGACTGCGCAGCAGTGGACAAAGCAAGGTCCATAAAAACATGGATGAGCAAGTTTGGGGTGGAGGAACTTGACTGGCCTGCACAATCAACCAGATAGACCACCTTTGGGATGAATTAGAGTGGAGGGCCTTCTCATTCAACATCTCTGCCTGGCCTCACAAATGGGCTTCAGGAAGAATAGTAAAAAATTCCCATAGACACAATCCTAAACCTTGTGGACAGCCTTCCCAGAAGAGTTGAAGCTGTTATAGCTGCAAAGGGTGGGCCAACCCAATATGGAACCCTATGGACTAAGACTGGGATGCCATTAAAGTTCATGTGCGTGTGAAGGTGTCCCAATACTTTGGTGATATAGTGTATGTTTAATTGTTCTCAAGGTTTTTGCTGTCCTATGCAAATCATTTTAATACACTAGATTAAAGAGTAACACTGTCTTCAAAAATAGGGTAAATTCGGGGAATACATGGGGATGGAATCAGATATAGGGGGATGTTTAAAGGGAATGTTTAAAGGGAATGTTTAAAGGGAATGTTTAAAGGATTTCTAGAGTTATACGACCTTTTGTTTGTGATACAGTACAAGGGCATGACCATGAGATTTCAATATTATAGGGTCTATTTATAAATGTTTCTACAGAAAATTCCCTCAACTTTAATCCAAGATTTGTACATCTTTTCTAATTAAATCCATGTGGGGGAAAATGTGTAAATCCTGGGTGAAAACTGTGTGAATATTGTGTGAAAACATTAACCACTTGCCAACCGCAATTCGTATAAATACGTTGAGGTTTCCAAGTGGTTTACCGGGATTATGGCTGAAGATATCAGCCATATCCCCTATACCGTTCCTTGCTTCTGGTGCCTGGCTTTCTCATTAACCTCTTCCTGATCGCCGGCTGCCTATTTACTGCGGCAGTGCGGCCCTCCTGTGCAAACCGACGTAGACCTACATCAGTCACGCGCCTGCACTCGGCAGTGGGGACTCTGATGCATGGGGCAGGCGGCTCTGATTGCTGCCTGACACCCGCGATCACTCCCCGCTGAGTGAGAAGGACGGTCAACTGTTGTAAACACAGCTGACCGTTCTTTTCCCTGGAATGATCATAGAGTCCCTGTGATCCTTCTATATAGGATCACAGGTCTCTGTGATCATTTCACAAACCACGCCCCCCACAGTTAGAATCACTCCCCTAGGCTCACATTTAACCCCTTGATCACCCATAGGGTTAACCCCTTCCCTGCCAGTGTCATTATTTCATTAACAGTGCATATTTTTAGCACTAATTACTGTAGTAATGTCACTGGTCCCCCCAAAATTGTCAAAAATGTCAGTTAGGGGTCCGATCTGTGCACCACAATGTCACAGTCCCGCTAAAAATCGCAGATCGCCGCCATTACTAGTAAAAAAAACCCAATAAAAATGACATAAATCTTTCCCGTAGTTAGTGGACGCAATAACTTTTGCGCAAACCAATCAAAATACGCTTATTGTGATTTTTTTTACCAAAAATATGTAGCAGAAAACAAATTGGCCTAAAATGTTAAAAAAATTTTTTGAGAATGTTATATAGCAGAAAGTGAAAAATATTGTTTTTTTTTTCTTTTTCAGAATTGTCGCTCTTTTTTTGTTTATAGCGCCAAAAATAAAAATCACACAGGTGTTCAAATACCACCAAAAGAAAGCTCTATTTGTGGGAAAAAAATATTTATTTGGGTACAGCGTAGCACGACCGCTCAATTGTCCATTAAAGTACGCAGTGCCGAATCGCAAAATATGGCCTGGTCATTAGGGGGGAAATCTTCCGGTCCAGAAGTGGTTAAAGCATTCCGAGTGGCTCATAAGCCACTGGAATGCTTCCTGAAGTGGCATGTTTCTCAGGCTTACTGTTTCTGCCGATGTTTTTTGGGCTTACTGTTTCTGCTGGTTCGTTCGAGAAATGATCCGACGGTGCTGCTGGCTGCTCCCATAGGTGGACCAGAGCGACGTCATGTTGTCACCTCCGGTCCAGACTGGAAGTCATTTTTTTGTTTTTTTTTTAAGCAAAAGAGCAAAAAAAAAAAACATTTTCTTTATCTTTTGCTCTTGAAGGTAAAAGGAGATTTGGGGTCTTTCTGACCACAGATTTCTCCATATGGATGACCTATTATCTTTATTTTTATTACAAGGGATGTTTTGCTTATTTAAAGTCTACTATTTGCAATGGTTAGAGTAACCCTACTTTAAGGGGCCAAATGTGTTGGCCTTCTAGAAGGAGGTAATATAAATGCACCAGTAATAAACCATTCATTACAGTGCTTGTGTTCACTGTTCCACTTAGACTTTCGTGTTCTTACTAGCTGAAGTCCTAGCAGTTACATTTACTTGTTAGAGATTTTATAAAGAAAGGAACTAAGGTGTAAGTAACTGGTGTACTGCAATGGTCTTTAACATGCAGCAGTAGTGCCCTCATAGGAAAATGCAGCAATAGAATACAATCTTAAATGATTGCCTTGTAGTAAACTAGCGCAATGTGCATCCCCTTCTAGAAGGATGACTGTGCACTACAATTCATGCCCCCATTATTCACAATCAGAGAACTAGTGGTGGCAATGCTTTCCAGACCTCCAAGTGCATCAATCATACTCAACAAACAACTTGACCACTAGCCTCAACCTTTTCTAGAGTCCTCTGCTCCCATATGTCAAACAAAATTTATGGACGGAGCTGGATTTTTAAATGGACATACAATGTCAACAAGAGTCAAACTAATCTAGTACTAGGTGTGTTTCAAAACCAAGTCTTAAACTAACTTTGTACTATCTCCCCTTTGGTTGATGACAATACCAACCACATTAAATTGGATATAAACCCTCACATATACCCAGTGAAGTGAACAGCCTCAGATAACACACAGAGATTAAACAAATCTTCCTACATAAGTTTTATTTGTATGGCCCCTTTCACACATGCAGATCCACCTGTCAGTTTTTCAGGTGGATCTGAACGGATGCTCCATGCATATCTATGGGGCAGCGGATGTCAGCGGAGACATGTCCGCTGACATGCGATCCGATCCTGTCCGTCAAATCTGGACGGATGGAAACCCTATTTTCCATCCGTCTGGCGGATTGGATGAGATAGGACAGGCGGTCCATTCTCATCCTATTCCCCCATATAGGACAGTGGGGATCTGACACCTCTGTCTCAGCACACAGCGCGGAGACAGAGCTGTCATCCACCTGCTCAGCGGGGATCGGCAGATCGATACCTGCTGAGAAAAACGGAGTCCGTCGGCGGAACGGACACATGTGAAAGGGGCCTATATCTGCTGTCTTCAGCTTTCTATATTGTTTAGAAAGTGAACATCATATTAGAATTTTTCTTTCTGTTCCAGCACTGGGTGTGGAGTCTAGGCATACACTGTGTGGCAGTTGATTGGAGGAAAGGCTCACCTCCCCCTCCCTCCCGATAGGCAGAGGAAGGAAGAAACATGCAGAGCTGTGATGTGAATAGACCAGCTTTCTGCTAATCAATATCTATGCACCCACCCCGACACTAATTTCCAGCTCCTTTTATCTCCTGTGTCGGAGGACTTGTCAGAAGTTATCATGCTGATAACAGAGGAACGGAGCAATAGCAAGACATGGGACTTAAGGCTTTTTAGAGATAAGTAAACACTACAGATATATGTGCCCGGGTCAATTTTCTTGAATGGGGTTTACATCCACTTTAAAGGAACAATGGAGAAGTTGGGGGGCAGGAACAAGCTTGACATTCATAAGAAAAATATTTGCATGCAAGTTCAGAGACTCATATCTGGCAATGTATTGTTTCATCATATGTGAACCATGAATTGTCAAAGTTTACTTTAATAAGAAAGAGCTTCCTAATAAAGCAGGCCAGTATTTATTGAATGAAAAAATTCAGGTAAATATCACTGAAGTAAAAAGTCACGTAGAATCCTTCTGGTAGCTTAGCTGTTCTCGGTAACGAAAAAAAATAATAATATTGTTTTGTTTTGGCTCATTAGAAGCCCCTATACATCTAGCTGGATTGACTGCTACTTCACTCTTCTATTTCATGACAGAAAATAATTTGGTTCTCAACACTGTCACAGATAAAATAGCAACACAATTCACACGTCTAACAGATCTCATGCAGTAAATGAAATTTGTAGTATAATCTTCCTTTCCAGTAGAAGAGCATCTGCAGTTCTGGCTCCTGAAAGCAGGTGTTCCGCCTTTGAAGTTCATCATGGCAAAAAAGCATCCAAGTCACTTGTTTTGCACTCAGCGAAACACGAGCGAGCTGCCTAATTGAATAGAAAAAGCAGAAACATCTACAGCAGGAGCATGTTGTCAGCCTCCCAAACAGATTGTAGCCTCTGATTCCCTAATCAACATAAAATCCCATAAAGCAGGAGCATTGACCAAAAAGAACAGAGCCTAGACTTTCATCGTAATTGACTGCCATTCAAGGTTCAGTCCCTTCTGGAACTAGAAATAGAGAATTTGAAATGTGCGCAAGGAATAAGAGGTGACAATAAGTACCGCTAATGAGAATTCATTGGTGTCTCTTCATTTGTGGCACGTTATTTGCATGCGGCCGGGATGCAATTATAGAAGGTTAAATTAGCGAAAGGCAGCAGAATGACATTCACATAACCGGCAAATATGGGACGTTAAAACCAGCAGCTTCTTGATTGCAGACAGGAAGTAATAATGCACTGAGGATGACACATATGCCGCATGCTCTTCGCTCAATAAAGGGACTGAAAAGGTTTGTTCAATCACAATGTATGTTTGTTAGAGCTTATTTGGTTGAATAAATATGATTTGTTTAGTCAGATGTTGACTGGCACTATGCTTGCTTTATTTGTTGGTGTCTAAAAGGACCAATGGACTGGCTTTCAATTGGTACCACAAAGGCCCTATTTACTGTACATAGTTACATAAGTTACATATTAGTCAGGTTGAAAAAAGACACAAGTCCATCTGGCTCAACCAATAAAAAAAAAAAAAAAACAGAAACTTTACGACTTATTATATTTATGATTCACCACAGCCAGTTTATATGTGTGACAGGAGTCACTTTGGGCATGGGGGTTGTGGACCCCAAATTCCTTTAAAGAGGTTGGGAGGCACTATGTCCAGCCTTGTGTGGCTTTCTTATGTTTAAGTCACCCTGCATCTGTTATGGATGCAGGGTGACCAGGAGGGTGGTGAACACTGAAAATATGGTTTGGAATACTACAAATGGGACAGTCATATTCAAGAATATTGTCTCCCTTGTAATATGAAGATTTTTGTTCCCATTTGCCATGAGGTCTCTGAA
The DNA here is from genome assembly GCF_965119305.1 of Pelophylax lessonae. Taxonomy (NCBI): domain Eukaryota; kingdom Metazoa; phylum Chordata; class Amphibia; order Anura; family Ranidae; genus Pelophylax; species Pelophylax lessonae. Next base: position 66,492,086 of record NC_138777.1, read on the forward strand.
CAGGAAGTCAACTCCTAATATGGTCATTACAGGAAGTTCTGAGAAGACAGACTGTCTGAGGTGGCTCTCCATTCACCTATTGTCAGGTGTGCTAATGACCTCACCTGTTGTCTGCTAAGGGACGTATTGACACTCAGAGTAATGTGAATTGAGGGCTCGTTAGGGAACCATTGTTCTGTATCTGACCAATCCCCGTTGACTCATTTTCAAGTCCTCATTTGCATGGCAGTCCTTCTGGTCAAGTTATCTGACCAATCACTGCTGACTCATTTTCAAGCCCTCATTTGCATGGCTGGAGAGGACCTTATTGGGAACTGCAGGTACTGTGCAATTGACCAATGGGAAAGCGGTTGTTGGGGGAAGGATGTTCCAAACTCTGTATAAAAGTGTGCTGTGTTCTTCCAATAAATGTTGTTCCTGTTTTACCCTCAACTCGGAGCTTTGTCTCGTTCTTGGGGGGATTCACTGTATGCTGTTGGAGACTGATTGCTAGGAGTGTAAGCTGATGTATGCTTTTCCTGTTCGTCTGCTAGCAGCTATTCGTGAGGTTCCAGGTTGAAGTGCTATTTTGTATCCAGTTCGGGAGTTTGGTGTTCTGCAGTAGCTGTGCCTGTCTCTCAGAAAGGGGCATATCGCCTAAACGGATTTTAACACCCTTGTCTGCTGAAACGGTCCGTTACAATATGACAGCATTCTACATGTATCAAAACCTTAATTTTAGATTGTATTCCTTGATTATTATCTACATAAGAGAGAATTTGAGACAAAAAACTGAATTAGACTTTTTACGTTGTTTACATTTGCCAAGTGCTCCAACCCTTAACCTTCTTCCTGATTAACCAGTTAGTTCAGTAAAGTGTTTTCTTTACTTTTCGTTGGGCGATGCTTAAAGAGGAAGTAAACTGTCCTCTGTAACTTGTACCTATAGGTAAGCCTATGATAAGGCTTACCTATAGGTACTGTAAATATCTCCTAAACATGTACCATTTAGGAGATAATTTCCTTACATGCAGCCAGTGACGTCACTGGCGCATGCGCTCTGAAGGAACGACCGCTCGTGCCGTTCCTTCAGAGCTCCGTGCCGTGACCGTCAGCTCCCGCGCGCGTGCGCGGGAGTGACGTCACCGTGGCTCCGGCCAATGAGATGGCCGGATGCCGCGATCCCGGAAGATGGGCGACTGGACATGCTGCCCGTCATACAGGTAAGCGGACGGCACGGCAGGGGCTCGTTCTAAGGTAAGTATTTCATAATGAGCTAGTATGCGATGCATACTAGCTCATTATGTGTTTCTCTTGCAGGTTGCAAAAAGAAAAAAAATATTTTTGGGGGTTTACAACCTCTTTAAATAAATGTTGCTATTGGGATTTGGGATTCTCAGTTTTCCTAGGAACCATTGAGAAAAACGAATGTCGTCACGAATGTCGTCACATTTTCATGCAAGATGCCTTTTAACTACTTTTTCATCTGTGCTGTAAAGCACTTACATCAGCCATGTCAAACTTAAAATAAACAGTTTGATTTATTCAAAATAAAGAGCTCCTAGTTCACTCCATGGTCACCTCGTGCCTTGACTTATGCAATTCCCTTCTCATTGGCTTACCTCTACATAGGCTATCCACCCCTCAATCCATCATGTATATTTGATAAAAGGTGATTAATCAGCGCTAACCAACGAAAAAGACTAGTACCCCAATAAATAGCTAAATAGCCAGATAAGGGGACCAATGGCTGCCAACATAAAAGTGCATTCACCTAACACCAGAAACGATCCAAAAATATATATATATAAATTATGTAGCGCCAAAGGATAAATACATTAATTTATCCTTTGGCGCTACATAATTTATATACCGTGTTTCCCCGAAAATAAGACAGGGTCTTATATTAATTTTGGCTACAAAAATCATACTAGGGCTTATTTTCAGGGGATGTCTTATTTATTTACGGTATGTACAATGACCATCTTAAAGTGATTGTAACCCTAAAATAAATAAATATTCTGATCCTTTAAAGCATGATAGACAGCACAGTGCTTGTGCTGTGTCATTTAGCCCTCTCTATGTTCTAAAAAACCTGTAATAAAAAAATAAAATGTTAAAAAAAAAGTTCTCTCCCCCTCTCAGCTCAGAAGTCAGCAATTATGACATTCTGTAATCCCAAAAATAAACCTTGGATAAAGTCATTGTAAAATTATGTAATCAATTTTGTAAAAAGATTATGTAATGTGCAGTGTGTCTCCTTTTGTAATTTTATTGTGGAAAGTACCTTATTTACAGCACTGCTGGGCACTCATGTGACCCTCCGGAGCTCTACTTTCCCTCTCCGAGTACTGCAGATGGAGGGGCTGAGATCAAGGATTTTAACCACTTAAGCCCCGGAGGATTTGGCTGCTAAACGACCAGAGGGTATTTTGCGATTCGGCACTGCGTGACTTTAACGGACAATTGCGCGGTCGTGCGACGCTGTACCTAAACGAATTTGGCGTCCTTTTTTTCCCACAAACAGAGCTTTCTTTTGGCGGTATTTGATCACCTGTGCGATTTTTTGATCACGCGCTATAAACAAAAAAAGAGCGTAAATTTTGCAAAAATAGCAATATTTTTCCCTTTTTTTTATATGAAATTCCCCCCCAAAAAAATGTAAAAATCAACATTTTTTAATATTTTCGGCCAATTTGTTTTATGCTACCTATGTTTGGTAAAAAAAATCGCAAAAAGCGTATTTTGATTGGTTTGCGCAAAAGTTATTGCGTTTACTAACAAAGGGAAAGATTTTTGTCATTTTTGTTGTTTTTTTTTTTAACGCGTAATGGCGGCGATCTGCGATTTTTTTTGCGGTACTGCGACATTGCGGCGGAATGATCGGACCCTTGACTGACATTTTTGACACTTTTGGGGTTACCAGTGACATTACTACAGTAATCAGTGCTATATATATGCACTGTTACTGTAAAAATACACTGGTAGTGAAGGGGTTAACTTTATTTGAGAGGGAGGGGCTGTGTGTGTCCCTAGGGGCGTGATTCTAACTGTGATTGGCTGTGGCTTCAACTGTATGCAGAGTGATCAATGGATCTACATAGTAGATCCATGTGATCAGCTCTCATACAGAGAGGAGAATGACAGGCAGCTTGTTTACACAAGCTGCCTGACTTTCTCCCTCTCCCCCGCCGATCGCAGAGTGGCCGGCGGCGATCGGGTCCGCCGGTCACACGCGCGGGGGGGTCCGTGACCACGCGGGAGCGGGAGCGCGCCTCCGGCGGCGCGCGCTCGCTCCCTAAACCCTCACAGGCGAGCGACGTAGACCTACGTCACTTTGCCTGTGAGGGGCTGACCGCCGCCGTAGATAGTCGTGCGGCGGTCGGCAAGTGGTTAATAGGGCTTATTTTCAGGGTAGGGCTTATATTGCAGCCATCTCTGAAAATCATGCTAGGTCTTATTTTCGGGGTAGGGTTAATTTCAGGGAAACAGGGTATATATATTTTTGAATCCATCATGAATGCTGCTGCCAGACTCATCCACCTTACCAACCGCTCAGTGTCCGCTACTCTTCTCTGTCAATCCCTCCACTGACTTCCGCTCACCCAATGAATTAAATTCAAAATACTAACAACATCTACAATTTAGCCCCCAGCTACATCACTAGCCTAGTCTCAAAATACCAACCTAATCACTCTCTTCTTCCTCTCAAAACCTTCTGCTCTTTAGCTCCCTTGTCACCTCCTCCCATACTCACCTCCAGGACTTTTCCAGAGCCTCTCCAATCCTATGGAACTCCTTACCCTAATCTGTCTGATTATCTCCTACTCTATTAGCTTTTAGACGTTCCCTGAAAACCCTCCTCTTCAGAGATGCCTTTCCTAGCCACACCTAACAACTGTACTTCCATTTTCCCCATCAGCTCATCCCCCACAGTTATTTCCTTTTGTTTAACTTTAACCCTCTCTTCTAGACTGTAAGATCTAACGAGCAGGGCCCTCCAATTCCTCCTGTATTGAATTGTATTATAACTGTATTGTCTTCCCTCTTATTGTAAAGCGCTGTGCAAACTGCTGGTGCTATATAAATCCTGTATAATAATAATAAAAATAGAGAGTGCAAAATCTGGTGCAGCTGTGCAAAAAAAAAATCAGCTTCCATTTTATTTTCTGTCAAAGCTAAATTGAACAAGCTGAAGTTAGAAGTTGATTGGCTACCATTTACAGCTGCACAAGATTTCGCACTCTCCAGTTTTATTAAATCAACCCCACTTCCAAATTCAGTGGAGTAAACCTTCAAGGGATGACATTACCATATATTTAAGAAAAGCCACACCTATTGTGTTCCAGGAAAATATTACAGACCTTTTACAATTTACATTATAATTAAAACTGAAAGTTACAATAAAACATTTTTGAAGTATTTAGCTGCAAAATTATATAAATGTGGACTATCAACTTTTGACCTATTGTTTTTTTTTTTTTTATGGCCAGTTGCATGGATTCCTCTTAACTGCATAATCAGGACATGTTTTGCTGAAATTACCATGCATGTTTATGTGATGGCCAATCTACAGAATTTTTATTCAGTAAAGACAGATCCTGTGATTCTTATCTGTCTAGGCACGGTAAAAAGCTGGATACACACTATACAACTTTTGTTGGTAGATTTACTTTATGCCTTGTACACACGATCAGATAATCGGACGACTTATCGTTCACATTTTGTTGCATGATACTAATATCAATTTTTTTTCGTACAATTCTGGAAAAGCTTCCTGGTTGCGTAGCTACGTATCAGAAAAACAAAACAATGGCAGCCAGGCTTTTTCCGTGCTATTTTCGTGTGTTTCTGATTATGCGTGGTCTTGGTCAATCGATTTTTAGCGGACGCATACTGTACTGATTAAACGATTGTCGTTCGCTAGGCTATCCTACGACAGAAGTTTTCGTGTTTGTCCCTTCGGATTTTGTTGGACAAACTATCGGGATAGGCTGTCGAAAGCTGTGTACTAATGATCAGATTATCGTGTGATCAAGTCGAAAGCGATTATTTTCGTCCGATTATCTGAACGTGTGTACGAGGCATTAGATTTACCTTCAACTATGTAGGTCAAGGGCCTGCCTGATTGCATACAAATTGAAAGTGTTTAGGTCTGACCTCATATTATATGGTTTTGGTAAGTCTAAAGGAAAAAATCTAAAGAAAATTGTATAGTGTGTATCCAGATTAACTTTAACATGATCAGCATTTAATTTGAGGGAGTCAAGTCCATAATAAAGTAAAAGATCTACACTCCAAACCAATCCAGATTTGTATTACCATTCTGATGTAGCTATAGGAAACTGTATGAAGAAACAATATCAGATCCATACTAAGACGGATATGAAAGAGAAATAGAACTTAGTTCTAGGTTTAGAGACCCAGAGTGTGTGACCTATACTTATACAGAGCCTGATGCCAGTAGCAAAGCTGCACGAGGCAGCATCAATAAAGATGTGGCCCGATGTCATTGGTAAGCAAAAACGCAAGCTGGAACATTTTATTGTACCTGACAATCTGCCACTGTCGTTAGCATGACATACTGTAGAAGTGGATTGGATCCACAGCCTATGTGCAACCCAATGTCTACTAGTGAAACTCCCTGCATGGAGTTTGTACTTTTTACCTGTTTCTTTACAAGATTCCCCTCTGCATTTTAGTTCCTTTACACAACCCAAAAAATACATTGGTAGGTTTAATGGCACCTGATGAAACTGGCCCTTATATGTGTGAAATTGTAATTGGTACATTAGCATGTATTCATCCAGTACAGAAATAAACATGTATTGTCCAACGCTAAATATGTTGGCAGGATCTCTGACAAAATGTAATTAATAGATCATTTAACATTGTCTTTTTATCCAGCTCACTAACTAAAACACGCACCATTTATGAATAGACTGCCAGATATCTTTTCAAATACACAGTTTGCATTATTGTTTCATTTATGGCGAGCCAACTGTGGTGGAATATGCACCGATTCATCACTAAGACTGTGTGCCATCTGTAAAAAAGCATATGGATTGCGCTATTTTCCTATCTAGACTTAGTCAACAAAAATAACAGCCATTGCAAATACAGATTGGAATGTAAAAATAAACATTTGCATGTGGAACGCATTATCATTACAGTTAGCATTTATGTTTAGCAAACGAAATATGCACAACAGAAATGTATTATGTTTTGTAAAACTCCATGGGTACCTCACTGTATACCTTGCCATATCCTACATGGGCAAAAATGTTAGGACAACTGACCACCACACTTGTATGAACCTAATGGACATTCCGTTCCAAAACCATAGGCATTTAAATGGAGTGAGCTAATCCCCCTTTGCAGCTATAATAGCCTCTGCTCTTTTGAAAAGTCTTTTCACAAATTTGTGGAGTATGCCTTGTTGAATTTTTCCCCATCCATCCAAAAAAGGCAAAAAAGACCTTGCTCGCAATTGATGTTCCAGTTCATCCCATACATCTTTTATAAGGTGTAAAGTCAGGGATCTGTGCAGACCACTCTAGTTCCTCCACCCTAAACTTCTAAAACTGAACTGTCTTAATGGACTTATGGCTTTGTGCACAGTGGCACAGTCATGCAGGAACAGAAACAAGCCTTCTTCAAATTGTTAACACAAGGTTGGATGGTTGTCCACCCAATTTTTGACAATGTAGTTACCTTGCATGCTTTAATAGGGCTTCAGTGATATTGTTTTTCTACCAGTGAGTACTAATATCTTTGCGGTGCGATTTGAGCCTATACAAAGTGAATGGGCTCAAATCGCAAGTAGTCATGCAAATGCTTTGTATCAGCACTGATACCAAAACGGCCATCGTTTTAACCCTAATACACAGTGCTCCCACACTCAATACATATATTTAATCAAAATATACTTATTATAATTAAATAAAACAGAGACAGATAATACACAATCTGCTGGAACTAAGAGGAGAAATGTGGCTGAAGCCAATGCTTATGGGAATTCATAATTGTACAGCTATGGAATTATGGAAGTGGTAAAAAGAAAAAACTTTCATTAAACCTTGGAAGACCTTTCATATTTTATCTAGTGCAATTTACATGGCTGAATTTGTATCCATTGTTCTTAAAGTGGTTGTGAAGGCAGAAGATGTTTTTTTATCTTAATGAATTCTATGCGTTAAGATAAAAAGCCCTCCTCAATCCCCCTAATACTTATCTGAGTTCCATCTTGATCCAGCAATGTTGCACGAGAGACTCGGCTGTCTGGGACTCTCCTTCTCATCGGCTGAGACAGGAGTGCGGCGCCATTGGCTCCTGCTGCTGTCAATCAAAGTCAGGAGTCAAAGAGGAGAAAATGGGGGCAGGGCCGAGTTATGGCTCCATGTCTGAATTGACACAGGGAGCTGAGGCTCGGCTTGGTTGCCCCCAAAGTAAGGTGCTTGGTGTGTGGGCACTGAACAGAAGGGAGGTACCAGGGGCATCGAAGAGGGATCCGAGAAGAGGATGATCTATGCTTCTTTGTGCAAAACCACTTCACAGAGCAGGTAGATATGACATGTTTGCTATTTTAACAAAAAAAAGAAAAAACAAGACTTAAGTATCACTTTAAGGATTTAGAAGTTACAAAGTGATACCCATAAGAAGAACCAGAGTCATTAAGAGTATATATTTTTTGAAAGCAATAGTATTTAATGTTTAATTGGATATATTTCAGCATTTCTTAATTAGACTTCCTCCATTTGCAAAATATTTAGCAGCCAAAGGTGAGATTAAAACATCAAGTAAGAAACACCTACAATGCAGATATCTCACACTTCAGTTGCTCCTGTGAACATCAGTAGCCCGTGGAAACTGGATTTATGTCTGAACATTCTGATATGTTACCGCACCTGTATTTTAATAAGATTTATTATGATATCTGGAATTTTGCTTTCTCCTGGATAAAAAATGTATGTTGCACTTTGAACTTCTCATTCTTTTTTGGCACCCAATGCCACTTTTAAAAGCCAGATAGTGGTTGCGACAATTTTTTGCACCCATGGAATTACTGGGAACTTTTAGCCTGGGGCAAGTACAACCAAGCAACTCTTTCATGGTACAGATTAACATTACATCCGCTTCCTTTGTGAGTGGTGTACGTGGTACAATAAAAACCACTTAGGGCCACCAGTCCAACATAACTTATTGGTATAAATAACCCTCTGGCTCCAACCCAATCCTCCCTGTTTTACACCTCTGGAAAGATTTTAAAAAAGTACTCAAGGCAAATGTAAACTTTAGTTGTCCACATCATGTGGTTTCGCGTAAATAGGAGCATGCTTAGTGTATCACATCATTAGAGACTGCAAAGTGTCTATTTTTAATCATACTGACCTTGTCTGGTAGCCATGGCATTGAATGGGAGAATCAGCAATAAGAAATAATGTCAGTAAATAATAATGCTATACAGTAAGCTTTTGTGGTAGTAATGCTAAAATATGGCAGTCCCCTTGTAGGGATTTCTTACTATTATTTACCATTTGTCTCCCACCATAGATGGATGACAGAGGGCCTGTTCTCTGATTGGTAGTTCTTTTTAAAGTCAGATAATAAGCTGTCTATACAGTATGTGATGGTTCAAGTTCAGTTTGTTAAAGATGTTAAAACTAAAGCTTAATCTGCTCATATGTTGTCCCACTGGTTCCACTCTCCCTTCCTCATCAACATTCTGATTTTATCACTTTGTCTCTCTATATCTCTATGCAATGCAGGCAAATCATGGCTGATGAGAGGGGCCAGAAGGGTGCTGTATACAGCTTCCTGAAAACATCAAATAATCCTGCCTCAGGACTCCACTCAAGCACCAACAGCCGTGATTCAACCATTGGGATGGCTCTGGAGGGGGGGGGGTTATGGAGTGAGTATGAATTATGGAGGAGTAGGCATTCCAAGGCAGACTGCAGTGGCATGTAGACTGGCCTAGAGAACACCCACAAGTGATGCAGAGACTTCATGATTGAATAAACTCAAATACAACGAATTAAAGGGTGGTCTAGGGGCAGTAAGGCTGGAAGAAGAGGGTTAGAAGATGCTGGACATCCTTCAGACAGGAGTGGCTCTATCTGACTTTCAACTTCTAAATCGAACCATGAGAAGAGTGCAGTATGAAGGAAAATTAGAGTAAGCAATTTCAGAAGAGATGAGGGGCCTTTACAACTACAAGACTGAAGGGGGGCTTGATCTATACCCTTGATGAGAGGAATAGTAAGCCACATGGCCCAAGAACTGAGAAAGATGCAACATACATTACTATAACTTGAAACTGTTCAGTACTGTTTGGAAAGGAAAATTTTGGAAGTTTTTAATAAAGAATTGAAAGATTGCACTGTATGTACATATATAGTAAGATTATAAACTCTATTGTTTTTTTTTAATGTATTAATACATGCTGAGACATTACTTACATCAAAGTGCTCTATATTTCATTTATATCCATAGCGCTTACGCCCATAGGAGCCTCTAGAATTCTGCCCAGGTTCTTCCTAAGTGGATTGCCCCGCAGCCAAGCACACAATCTCATCCACACTTTTCCTCAATAACAAGTCTAGGGGTTGCTTGTGTTGTTTTGTTTGTTTTTTTTTTTTTTGAGAACTTGGATAAGAATAAAGGAATTGAGAAAGATACTCCAAAAAGTGAAACTATGTATACGTTGAGGACAGTGAACTTGTTTCTGTAAAAGCTGAAGCGGAAGTCCTTGCATGTAGCAAACTGCGGACCTGGCTTGTAGTAGAAACAGGTAAATGCAGAGCTAAAGCAAACGTCTATGCATAAAGAAAACTGTGGATAAAAGCAGCTAGAAGCAGGCTTCTTCATTTAAAGCACCAAAAGCAGAGTCCCTTCACAAAGAACTAGATAAACTGAGCTCCTCTGTAGTAGAAGTAGTTAAAGCACACAAGCTTCATTCTTTAGAGCAATAAGAGCAGAGTCCCTTCACAAGGAATTAGATAAACTAAGCTCTTCAGGACACCAGCCAATGTCCCCTTTAGCAAAAACACAGCTGACTCTCTAGCACAAGAGGGGTGACAGCCCAAAATTCTCTAAGATCTCCCAGCAGTCTGTACTCACCAAATGTCCAGGGAACGCTGGTTGCCTCTTTCCAACTTCAAAGCAACACTTTCCTTGAGTGATACCAGATTAAATCTTCAGTAGACAGCTCCTCAGTCAGCTCTCAGCATCCAGACCCTCCAGTCGCACACTTGAGGCCTCACGAACATCAAGCACATGGCAGCACTGCTCTGAAAGGCAGCAGGCCCTCTAGGCTGGACTGATCCTCTCCAGGAAAAGACCCCAAGCTCAGTGTGCTCAGAGAATATATACAGACTCCCAGCATGCATTTTAGGGCCCTGCTCCCTGGGATTGGCCAGGGCTGCATAAAAATTCATACTGCCATCAGCATAGCTCCACACCTATGATCCAGAAAGTTATCACAGCTTTCGGGAAAACAGAGGGAGTAAAAAGACTAGCAGCAGCGCAGCAGCTGAGAACACTGAGCAGACCTAACTAATCAATTGCATCCACCTTGGTTACAGCGAGGCAAGCTAAAGTTACCTAACCAAAACACACAAAGCTCTACTAAACACAGTGAGCCAGCACTAAATCCAACTAATCCTAGCACCTATCTAAGAGGGTGCTACATATCTAAAACAGAACATGCCTCTTTTTCACAATTCATTATTATATATATATATATATATATATATATATTATGATATTTATATACACTGTTCAGTCATAATTTAAGTAAATAGTCAAGAACACTTACAGTGGGCACATGAGCATCAGAATTGGACCACATAACAATGGAAGGAGGTGGCCTGGTTTGATCAATCACAATTTCTTTTACTCCATGTGGATGGTTGGGCTCGTGTGTGTGACTTACCTGGGGAACAGATGGCACCAGGATGCAGTATGGGAAGAAGGAAGCCAGTGCAGGCAGTGTGATGGACAATGTTCTGCTGGGGAACTTTGAGCTCTGCCATTCCTGTTGATGTTTCTTTGACACGTATCACCTACCTAAACATTGTTGCTGACCAAGTACACCCCTTCATGGAGACAGTATTCCCTGATAACAGTAGCCTCTTTCAGCAGAATAATGCGCCCTGCCATGTCGCAAAAATGGTTCAAGAATGGTTTAATGAATAGAACAACGAGATTGAGATGTTGACTTGGCCTAAAAAATCTCCAGATCTCAATCCAATCAAGCATCTTTGGGATATGCTGGAAAAACAAGTCAGATCAATGGAGGCCCCACTTCGTAACTTACAGAACCTAAAGGATCTGCTACTGACAAGCCGTGCCAGATACCACAGCATACCTTCAAAGGTCAGTGGATGGTAATAAAGTAATGGCCAATGGTGTATAGTCTGTTCTAATGCTCATGTCACACTGCAAATTTCACAACTATGATTTGAGGGAGCTACAGAGTCACTCCTCTTGGTATTTTTGTTGCTAGGAAATGAATCATGGTAAACGAAGGATCCTTGTCATTGGAATTCCAAGTGATTGGTAGCTGAATCGCAAAGCGTTTGATTATTCTGTGGCCTTTGAAGCCAGCCACAGAATCACCAGTTTCAGTAGCAACTAATGTTATCCGATGCATGCTGCTGATGGTCATTAGAGATGTATAGAACTGTTCGCCGGCGAACAGTTCCCGGCGAACTTCGCATGTTCGCGTTCGCCGCTGCGGGCGAACATATGCGATGTTCGGTCCGCCTCCTATACATCATCATTGAGGCAAACTTTGACCCTGAACATCACAGTCAGCAGACACATTCCAGGCCACTCAGCATACCTCCCTCCCACACCCTCCCACCTCCTATAAATAAGCAAAGGCAGCATCCATTTTAGATAATTTCTGTGTTACTGAGAGCAGGGAAAGTGCTGGTGCTGCTGCTGTTGTTATAGCTGGGGACAGTTCCCGGTCTTGTTAGCCAGTGTTCTTGGTACACTCCTGCTGTAAGGACAGCACCACAAAAAGCCCTTCCTAGGGCTGGTATTTGAGGGTTTTTTTGGATATATATATATATATATATATATATATATATATATCTATTGTCCCCGAAAGCCCTTTTGAGGGCTGGTATTTGTGTAATTTTTTTGTTCTGTGATATATATATATATATATATATATATATATATATATATATATATATATATTGTCCCCAAAAGCCCTTTTGAGGGCTGGTATTTGTGTAATTTTTTTGTTCTGTGATATATATATATATATATATATATATATTGTCCCCAAAAACCCCTTTGAGGGCTGGTATTTGAGTATTTTTTTAATATATATATATATATATATATATATATATATATATATATATATATATATATATAGCATGTCCAGAACCAGAAAAAAAAATTCATATAGGTGTAAAAGGGGTTCCCACCATCCCTGCTCTACTGAAAAATTATCTTTTTTTTCTGGTTCTGGACATGCTACAGAGCTGAAACTTCACAGGTACACTTTTTAGACCCCCTATACACTAAATCGCACAAAAAAAGTTCTTAAAAATTGTCATTTTTGATAGAGAGCCAATTATTGGGAAAAAAAAAAAAAAAACTTAACAAAAAAAACATTTCTTTGGATTTATTGTCTGGGGGGTCTAAAAGGTGTACCTGTGAAGTTTCAGCTCTGTAGCATGTCCAGAACCAGAAAAAAAAATAGAATTAGGGTTAGGGCTAGGGTTAGGGTTAGGGTTAGGGTTTGGGCTAGGGTTAGGGTCAGGGCTAAGGTTAGGGTTATTTTTAGTGCTCAGGGTTAGAGGGTTAGAGTTAGAGGGGTAGGGGTAGGGCTACTAACTCTAACCCTAAGTATCTCACCGTAACCCTAACCCTAGCCCCTAACACTAAACCTAACCCTAACCCTCTAACCATAACCCTAACCCTCTAACCTTAACCCTAACCCTCTAAGCCTAGCCATAAAAATAACCCTAACCCTAACCCTAGCCCTAACCCTAACCCTAACCCTAACCCTAGCCCTAAGCCTAACCCTAGCCCTAACCCTAATTCGTATTTTTTTCTGGTTCCGGACATGCTACAGAGCTGAAACTTCACGGGTATACTTTTAGACTCCCCAGATGCTAAATCCAAAGAAAATTTTTATTTTTATTTTTTTTTTAATTTTTCCAATAATTGGCTCTCTATCAAAAAATTACAATTTTTAAGAACTTTTTTTTGTGTGATCCCTCTCCGGCATGCCACAGTCCAGGTGTTTGTCCCCTTGAAACAACTTTTCCATTACTATTGTGGCCAGAAAGAGTCCCTGTGGGTTTTAAAATTCGCCTGCCTATTAAAGTCTATGGCGGTTCACCCGGTTCGCGAACGGCGAATTTTAGGTTCGCGACATCACTAATGGTCATAGCATACCGGCGTTTTGTAGCTGCATAGGTAAGCACTATAGTAAAGCAGCAAATTGACAGAGAAAATAAGAAGAGGGATTTGTAAATGCTACCAAATTGCTGGTGTGGAATGATGCTACATGTTGAGATGGTATTGTATTACACAGATTTGCTTAAATATAAAAACATATATATATTTTCCTGTATGTGCAGAAAGTATTATTATTATTATTATTATTATTATTATTATTATTATTATTGTATTTTATTTTTTTTAATGGGGCTGTGAATTTACGATAGTTTCATTTATTTCGTTTAGGGCCTATTCAGACCTGTTCATACTGGTGCACTGCTTTAGTGTATGTTGCTCCAAGGCAACCCATTGCAACAAATGGACTGTCACTAGAATGGACCAAAAATTGGACATGTTCCATTTTTTCTGACACAGCACTCCGCATTGTATGGTAGTGTGTTACCATGTGATAGGATGTTGAGTTAATGCATTGGAGTGCCATTGTCAATGGGTAGTACTTCAACATGCTAAGGCATATAACGCCTGGTCCCCTTGCTTACATACCAATATTGGGAAAGTTTCTAAAATATTTGTTCACCTCTTATTTTTATCCTATTTATGCCATTGGTAATGCATTGTCTATGATTTGGTACTTCTTCAAGTTTAAATATAATTCTACTAAATGAAAAAAGAAAAAAAAAAAAAAAAAAACATTTTCAGGCTAGCTCGTATGGCCCCTCTCTTAGTTTTTAAGTACATTTTCAGCAAAAATCTGGAGATTTCTGCAAAATTTTGCTATTTTGGCAAAAACATTTTAGCCAGCTAGAAAGGTGAAATGAAGGTGTTTTTTTAAGGGTGCAAAGGGCTGATTGTTACAGCAGCTCCTTTAACCACTTCGTATCCGGGCTAATTCTGACACTTCGCTTCTACATGTAAAAATCTTTTTTTTTGCTAGAAAATTACTTAGAACCCCAAACATTAAGTATATATATATATATATATATATTTATATAGCAGAGACCCTAGAGAATAAAAGAACGATCATTGCAGTTTTTGATGTCACACTGTATTTGCTCAGCAGCTTTTCAAATGGAAAAAATACACTTTAATGAATCAGAAAAAAAAAACAAAAACACAATAGTTACCCCAATGTTTTTGTAGAATGTGACAGGTGATGCTATGCTGAGTAAATAGATACCTAACATGTCGCGCTTTAAAATTGCGTCTGCCCGTGGAATGGTGGCAAACTACGGTGCTTAAAATTCTTCATAGGTGTCACTTTAAACGCCTTTACAGGTTACCAGTTTAGAGTTACTCACACTAACTTTTGCAGTAATACCTCATATGTGTGGTGCAATCAGCATTTACATATGCGTGAGGGAGTAAAGTATGCGTTCGTATTTGCGCATAATAATTTTTTATATGAAATTCTCAAAAAAAATGTAAAAATCTAAATTTTTTAACATTTTATGCCAATTTTTTTTCTGCTATATATTTTTGGTAAAAAAAAAAATCGCAATAAGCGTATTTTGATTGGTTCGCGCAAAAGTTTTTGCGTTTACTAACTACGGGAAAGATTTATGTCATTTTTATTGTTTTTTTTTTAACTAGTAATGGCGGCAATCTGTGATTTTTTTTTGCGGGACTGCGACATTGCGGCAGACAGATCGGACCCCTGACTGACATTTTTGACACTTTTGGGGGTACCAGTGACATTACTACAGTAATCACTGCTATAAATATGCACTGTTACTGTAAAAAAGACACTGGCAGGGACGGGGTTAACTTTACTGGTGATCAAGATCAAGAGGTTAAGTATGTCCTTAGGGGCGTGATTCTAACTGTGGGGGGCGTGGCTTGTGATGTAATCACAGAGACATACGATCCTACATAGCAGGATCGCATAGCCTCTGTGATTACTTTAGTGAGAATGACAGACGGCTGTGTTTCCATCAGCCGTCTGTCTTTCTCCCTTTCCTGCGGGAGATTGCGACTGGTCGGCGGCCATCGGAGCCGCCGGTCACACGCACTGGCTCCCCAGGGAACGAGCGGGGGCGGAAGCGCGCCCCCTACAGCCTCGTGGGGGCGAGCGACGTACCCCTATGTCACTTTGCCTGTAAGGGGCTGACTGCCGCAGTAAATAGTTGTGCAGCGGTCGGCAAGTGGTTAATGAGGAGCCATTTTTTGGCCGAATACAGGATAGTTGAAGGGAGCTCTTGTAACCCTAAGCCTGTTACACCTTCAAAAATCCACCTTTATTTTACCTTCCCCACTGACTAAAATCATTTCTCAGAAATGACAACCTTTTGCTGAAATCTCCTGAGTTTGCTCAAACTCCATTGAAAATAAAAACGTTTGATTTTACTCTATTCTTCTCACAGCATAATAAAGTAAAACAGTCGGAGTGCATGAAGAAAACAAAAATAAGGAATGGTTTCAAAGAAAAATACAGTGTTTTCTGATAAGCAGTGACCATAATGGCTCTCTCAGATGGGCAGCCAGTGGGGGGGAACTGTAACAATACAGGTGGACAAGGCTGCTCACATGCCACTGCTGTGGCATTTTTAACTCATGGTGCAGAGTATGACAGGCAGCACCACCTGAAAAGAAGTCTGCCAGCTAGCCTGAAGAAAAGTTTTCTTTTTTCATTATTAATAATAATATTATACAGGATTTATTTAGCACCAACAGTTTGAACAGCACTTAAAAATATAAAGGGATACCGTGCAATAGAGTTCAATACAGAAGGAATAGGAGGGCCCTGTTCATAGAGCTTACAATATAAAGGGAGAAGAAATATCTTTAAATTTGAAGAAGTGCTAAATAGTAGACAACGGCTAACAATTGCATGAATAAGGAACTAATTAGAAGTGAACACAATTTTTAGAAACCTTCCCAATATCAGTATTTCATCAAATGTACCAGACCTGAATTAATGCAGATCATTAAAAAGCAATTCTATTCCACAAGTGATACTAATCAGTCAGATGCAATTCCTTTCCGGCAAACAGTGCAAATGTGCTAACAATATAAAATTCACTCGATTTACTTCTTTAAAAATCAGTGTTGACAGATGTTTAAAGCGTAACTCCACTTTTGTTGAGAAAAAAACATTCCCCTCTCCATTATCTCTGTACATTGCAGGGGTTGTACCAAACTTTGTTGCAGATTCCTACCTTTTGTTATTCTGAAGAAATCATTCTTTGTTCCTCTGTGCTGAGTGGGTCAAATGGGAGTGGTTTCATAATTATCTATCAGCTGTGGCAGCTGCAGGGCTCTAATGAGGAAATCTGCAGGGCCTGCATCCCTTTAGACGTGTTCCTATAGAAATTGTCTCTTCAAAAATTACATTTTTATTGTAAGGGATGCCAGAAATCTGACTTGTATCTTAAGCAGACTTATGAGAAAATCAATAAGCCAATCACACAAGCAGGAAATGATGTTTCTG
Organism: Pelophylax lessonae; assembly: GCF_965119305.1. Taxonomy (NCBI): domain Eukaryota; kingdom Metazoa; phylum Chordata; class Amphibia; order Anura; family Ranidae; genus Pelophylax; species Pelophylax lessonae. The sequence continues at coordinate 66,508,926 of NC_138777.1, forward strand.
GGGTGTGGTCAGTATACATTCTGTGTACAGAACGCCTCCAGGTAGCCATGTTGCATTGCAATTTCAGAAAATTACAATAGCTGCAGACTGAAAAGGAAAGGACATTTTTAATAACATTCAACTACAATACGATTTGTGTCGCAATTGTATACGCTATATTGTTTTTTCTTTATTTGCTTTTCTTTTCCTCCATGAAAGTGGAGTTACCCTTTAACCCAGAGGCTCCTTCCAGAGTCTGAACCACACCTATACTACAAAACCCTGTAATATACCAATAAGGCCGGTTGCACCTTACTGCGCTGAGCCTCCTACCCTAGTGTCTCACTACAGTCAGAATCCCCAGTGCAACCCATAGGTTTAGTTAAGATGTGCTTACTGAAGATTGTTACACAACAACCTCTCTCTTGGCATCTAACATTACCAATATCATTTAAATTTTCAAAGCAGGTTAGAGGCTGACTGTTGGCTGTCAGAAACTTCTATCGTCATATTTTTCACACTAAAGCGGTAGTATACTCCTACAGGTAAGCCTATAATAAGGATTACCTGTAGGTAAAATTAATATCTCCTAATCCTACACGGTTCAGGAGATATTCGCCCTGCATGCAGCCACTGACACTAGCTGCGCATGCGCTCTGAAGGTCCGGCAAACCTTCAGAGCTCCTTGCCGGAAAGTGAACTCCTGCGCGCATGCACGGGAGTGACGTCATTGCGGCTCCAGCCACTCACAGCGCCGGAGCCTCTGAAACCGGAAGAGACGCCGAGGGAACATGACAGCTCCCTTACCAGTGTCCGGGTGACAGTGTGGGGGCTTCGTTCTAAGGTAAGTATTTCATAATGTGCTAGTATGTGATGCATACTAGCAGATTATGCCATTGTCTTGCTGTTTTTTTTTTTTTTTTTGGGGGGGGGGGATACTAGTGCTTTAAGGTTTACAAATGTGAGAGTTAGCTAGAAGCCTGCAGTGGGAGTTTTTGGGAAGTCCCATCCTGCATTAAATGCATGGGGTCTAAAATCATCAGATTACCCACCATTGGGACTGGGGTGGGTCTGGTGCACTACATTGCTGCCCCTATTGAGCAGGTTGGCAACCTGCATGCATCTGAAAATGTATTTCAGTTTGGCTGTTATGTACCTTTAATCTCCCTTTATTTATTAGAATACATGAGAGCAGGAACATCCATACTACTCCTAATCTATGAGCAATAAAACCAGGGAGATTTATGGTGGGCTGTTTTATGAGGACCAAAGTAATCAGCCTTATGATTATTCCCTTTATCCCTTTCAAGTTTTTGGAGGCAGTTAACCATGGAAAGTTGCTTGATCTTATGTAAATACAGCACTGCGGGACTTAATAAAAACTCACCTTGAAACTAAAACAATTCATCAATGACCCAAGGATAAAATACTGAATCCTGATTTTACGTAGTGAGCACAACTTTTTAAAGGCAACTGTTAAACGGTTACTAAATCCAAAACAGTAAAATCAGTCTGTATATGCAGTAAAGCATGCTTGTTATACTCACTGTGGATCCCAAGGGGTTAATCCTGTGCATTGTGTATAAAGACTGTTTGATTCTGTCTTTGATCCTCCCCTTCTTCCACAATCCCCAATCCATCTCCTGATAGTACATAGCCTTGGGGGCATGCTGCACATGCTCAGTTTGGTGTATATTGCTAAAAAGTTTTTTTTTTTTTGGGAGGGTGCATGTGATCAGCACAGGGCCAATCAGCACTGTCCAGACAGAGGGTCATGCAGTAAGAGGAGAAGGAAAACTCCTCCTGCAAGCTTTAATCAGTGTTTATACTGCTGATAAGAAAAAGTATGTAGCAGTTTATATTTACTAAAATAATTAAATTTCCATGTTCTGTGTACTGTGGGAGACCAGATATAGTGAATGCAGGGTCCTGGGTTTAGTACCAATTCAAAGTATCCAAATCCTACATTTTGGAGTCTGGAAGGGTTAAATCCCAAAGTACTTGCCTGTGTCTTTTTGCTAAAATTGCCATGTTCTTATTGCCTTTGTAGTCACCGAGGATAGAAAGTGAAGGGAAATCTAAATTTTTCATGATTGTCATCAAAACAGGACATGAAGATAAATCTTCCAACAGAATTGTTTCCTCACTCTTCCTTTTTTGTCTCTAGGGTAGGAAGTTAGGGGAAATCTCAAGAACACAGACCAAAAAGAAATTGACAACGGGTTTAACAATTTCCTACTCTATCCAACCAAATATAAGTTTTTACATTAGGTTTTCCTTATCAAGAAATGTAACCCATCTCTACATTATATAAGTACAATGGATGAGTTCCAGGTAGATGTCACTCTAACCCACCTTGAGAAATGGCATTCAACCATTTCTGGAGTTCATCGATGGGGAAAAGAGAGGATCTCCAATGGAGACACCTGTCCTGGTGGCAACTGTCTAGCAGAGGATTCATCATTACTTTAGAAAGATTTCCCCACACTTTGAATTTTATCTCTGGGATAGGAAGTGAGAGGAAATCTCCTGTTTAGAACACAGACTTGCAAAAAAGATAAAGTGTTTAACCGCTTTACGACCGCCCACCACAGTTATACTGCGCAAACCGCCGTAGGTATATGTCAGTCACGCACAGGGAGCTAGGGGGCGAGCGCACGCCGCCGCCAGCGTGCGTGCGCCCGCCTGCGCTCTTTAGTGGGGAAGCCGATGCAACGGGCAGACGGCTCCAATTGCCGATCGTTCCCAACTGAGAGAGAAGAACGGTCAGCTGTAGTAAACAGAGCTGACCGTTCTTCTCCGTGGAATGATCACAGAGCTCCTGTGATCCTTCTATATAGGATCGAATGTCTCTATGGTCATTTTAAAAGCCACGCCCCCCCACAGCTAGAATCACTCCCCTAGGCTCACATTTAACCCCTTGATCACCCACAATGTTAACCCCTTCTCTGCCAGTGTCATTATTACAGTAATAGTGCATAGTTTTAGCACTGATTACAGTAGTAATGTCACTGGTCCCCCCAAAAGTGTCAAAAATGTCAGTCAGGGGTCCGATCTGTCTGCCGCAATGTCGCAGTCCCACAAAAAAATCGCCGCCATTACTAGTATAAAACAAAAAAACAATAAAAATGACATAAATCTTTCCCGTAGTTAGTAGACGCAATAACTTTTGCGCAAACCAATCTTAATACGCTTATTGCGATTTTTTTTTTACCAAAAATATGTAGAAGAAAACAAATTGGGCTAAAATATTTAAAAATTTAGATTTTTTTTTTGGGGGGGGGGGGGGGATGTTATATAGCAGAATGTGAAAAATATTGTTTTTTTTTTTCAGAATTGTCGCTTTTTTTTTGTTTATAGCGCAAAAAATAAATAAAAATCGCACAGGTGATCAAATACCACCAAAAGAAAGCTCTGTTTGTGGGAAAAAAGGACATACATTTTTTGTTGGGTACAGCGTCGCATGACCGCGCAATTGTCCGTTAAAGTAATGCAGTGCCGAATCGCAAACTATGGCCTGGTCATTAAGGGGGCAAATCCTTCCGGTCCAGAAGTGGTTAAAGTGGTAGTAAACTCAAAACCCAAAAAATGTTTATATTGCAGCTTGCCAAGCATTAGATGTGGTTGTTACATTCATTTTTTTTTTTTTTTTTTTTTTTAGGATTTTTTGTTCTGTTTTTATCTGGTGATCTGGCCAGTAACACATCTCCTGTATTAGAGTGCCTCCGCTCTGGATGAATGAGAACAGGGAGCACAACAGGCACCAGCATTGCATTTTCAGTCTAAGGGGAAGGGGAGTGTAGGATGGACTAGCAGATTTAAATACACTAACAAATTGAAGCCAAACTCCAGCTCACACTTTATAACCAGTTACAGCAAAACTCTTTTTTTTTTCTTTTGGGATAAAGGTTTTACATGAATAAATAAAAGCTGATCGTTTTAATCACCCCTATCAGTGGTAATTGATTTGTCTCTATCATGTAAGCTGATACATCTGAAAGAGAGCTTGCTCTTTTGAAAAACAACAGACACACTGGCTAGATCATCAGATGAAAATAATAGAAAGAAAGCCTAAAAAAGAAAACAAATGCAGCCATCAAATCTAAGAATTGGTAAGTTGCAATATAATACATTTCTGCTTTTGGATTTTTATCCTGCTTTAACAATTACAATTCCTAATCTATTCAACTAAAAAAAAAGTTTTTAAATAAGGTATAGTTTAATTCTGATGTCATCCAGTTAGATTTTACATCTACTTTATGAAATGACACCTTTCCACATACATACAGTATATATATATCTTCCTGCCTAAGATTTTATCACCTATTGTTAAATGTGCAGAGATGCTATTTTTAATATGCCTCTAGTCTTAAAATGTATATCCTAATTGGTATCTTAGGTGTCATACTCTGTGATGTTACCAGTCCTAATGAATCCTGCTCCATGCTACAATCATTGAGCACTGCTATATGCTCCTTGAACAGAATGGCCCTGATCATCAGCAAAAGGGGTGGGTGGAGGGTCTGGTTCTACCTGACAACCTTTCACATAGTGTGGCGACCCGGGTTCTTCCTGACAATCTCTCACATAGGGTGAAGGCCCTGATTCTTGCTGACAACCTTTCACATAGGATGGAGGCCCTGGAGCTTCAAGACAACCTTTTACATAGAGTAGAGGTTCTGACAACCTCTCACATAGGGTGGAGGTCCTGACAACCTCTCACATAGGGTGGAAGTCCTGGTTCTTACTGATGACCTCTTACATAGGGTAGAAGCCCTGGTTCTTTATGACAACCTCTTACATAGGGATGAGGCCCTGGTTCTTTATGACAACCTCTTACATAGGGATGAGGCCCTGGTTCTTTATGACAACCTCTTACATAGGGATGAGGCCCTGGTTCTTTATGACAACCTCTTACATAGGGTGGAGGCCCTGGTTCTTTATGACAACCTCTTACATAGGTTGGAGGCCCTGGTTCTTTATGACAACCTCTTACATAGGTTGGAGGCCCTGGTTCTTTATGACAACCTCTTACATAGGGTGGAGGCCCTGGTTCTTTATGACAACCTCTTACATAGGGATGAGGCCCTGGTTCTTTATGACAACCTCTTACATAGGGATGAGGCCCTGGTTCTTTATGACAACCTCTTACATAGGGTGGAGGCCCTGGTTCTTTATGACAACCTCTTACATAGGGGGGAGGCCCTGGTTCTTTATGACAACTTCTTACATAGGTTGGAGGCCCTGGTTCTTTCTGACAGCCATTAACATGGAGTCGAGGCCCTGTTTTTTTCTGACAACCTTTTTTACATAGGGTGGAGGCCCTGGATCTTCCTGACCTTTCACATAGGTTAGAGATCCTGACAACCTCTCACATAGGGTGGTTGGAGGTCCTGGTTCTTTCTGACATTCTTTAACATAGGGGTCAATTTACTAAAGACAAAAAGACTGTGCACTTTGCAAAGTGCAGTTGCACTCTGCAAGTGCAGTTGCTCCAGAACTTAGCAAAAAGAAGCTCTGCTGGCTTCCATCGTCCAGTCATGTGCAAGGTGATTGGGTACTCTTTGGAAGGTAAAGCCTTACCTCATTTGCTGAGCTCTGGAGCAACTGCATTTGCAAAATTCACAGTTTTTTTGTCTTTAGTAGGCCCTGGTTCTTTCTGACAACCACTCACATAGTGTGGAGGCCCTGCTTTTGCCTGACAACCTCTCACATAGTGTGGAGGCCCTGGTTCTTTCTGACAACCACTCACATAGTGTGGAGGCCCTGGTTCTTTCTGACAACCACTCACATAGTGTGGAGGCCCTGCTTTTGCCTGACAACCTCTCACATAGTGTGGAGGCCCTGGTTCTTTCTGACAACCACTCACATAGTGTGGAGGCCCTGGTTCTTTCTGACAACCACTCACATAGTGTGGATGCCCTGCTTTTGCCTGACAACCTCTCACAAAGGGTGGAGGCCCTGCTTTTGCCTGACAACCTCTCACATAGTGTGGAGGCCCTGGATCTTTCTGTCAATTACTCACGTAGAGTGGAGGCCCTGGTACTTACTGACAATTTCTCACATAACTCATCCTGTACCCTGAGAAGCCCATCTTTATTCTTTGGACCTCCATGCTGCAGGTCAGTTTGTCAACCTCAGTGTATGAGGCCATATGGCATGAAAGAAAACTAAGGAGACAGTGGGGTTTATTTACTAAAGGCAAATTCACTCTGCACTACAAGTGCACTGAAAGTGCACTTGGAAGTGGAGTCGCTGTAAATATGAGGGGGACATTCAGGGAAAATAAAAAACAGAACTTTTGCTTGCACGTGATTGGATGATGAAATCAGCAGAGCTTCTCCTCATTTCAGATCTTCCCCTCAGATCTACAGCGACTGCACTTCTAAGTGCACATGTAGTGCTTTGCCTTTAGTAAATCAACCCTATTGGGTTTATTTATCAAATCTGGAGAGTGCAAAATCTGGTGCAACTCTGCATGGTAGCCAATCAACTTTTAACTTCAGCTTGTTCAATTATGCTGTAGGGGAAAGCCCAAAATTCATGGGTTTCAGTAACATTTTGACTGTTGAAGCCAGATTGAAAATTATTTTTTAGACAAACATGTTGGTAGACAGACATGTTTGGTGAGCAATTCAGTCACATTACATTCTGTTGGTTTGAAAACATTTGCTCTAGCTGGCTGGACACCTAATACAATTTATACATTCTGAAGTGGGTGGCACCTAGCTAACTAAATTCTTTTGAAGTCCCATTTGAGTCTTTGGTGACATTCTTTGATATGCGGATGGTCATTCACATCACTTCCAAGGCTTGTTTGCTGAACAGGTCTTCAAAGGTCAAGATAGCAATCTAACAGCTGGAGGTGTAAATGGCTTTTGAACACAACAGTTGTTATACTATATGACTTCTCACAACATATACATCCAATATATCTGCTTAATCATAAATACATGATTGATAATCATAAATAAATGTTGGATGAATAAAATGGTGGTTCCCTTTTCCCCATCAATGCTTTGACAAAAAAAAAAAAAAAGAAAAGAAAATGGAAGCTGATTGGTTTCTATGTAGAGCTGCACCAGATTTTGCACTCTCCAGTTTTAGTAAATCAAAGCCGCAGTACAAAATCTACCAACAGCACGATAAAAAACTACTCATACAGTGGCAAAATTGTTTTACTAATAATGTGCTTAAAATAATCCTTGTATTCTTGCTTTTCTTGCTTTTCACTTGATATAAAACAGCGTAAACTTTAGAAAAAATATCTTCACCTCCATGAGACAGTGTAAACGGTTACATAGTGTATCGGTCTCACAGCGAGTCACCTCCTCCTGAAACGCCGAGCCTTTCGCTCTCCATGAGCAGTGCTCCAGAGAGAAATATTTGAGCAGATGGAATAACTGATGGAGGCTATTTGTGAACTAAACGACTAATTTCTGTTATTGCGGGAGGTAACATGATCAAATAGACCGTGTCAGACAATAACTGCAGACAGTTACAATGGTTTGAACATCAGGTACTTGATTTTCTAAGTGCAATGTCAAGATTCTTTTTTTTCTAAAGCTATGTTAATCTACCGTCTGCTTTGAAGGTCAGCGGGACATTGTGGAGAAGTAAGTGAAGGACTTTGATGGGTGAGCTCAGAACACTTAAAATACGGCGCATAGAAGAGACGAATATTATCATGATACATTAAATAGGTATCTTGAGCTATGCTTAAAACTAAACTCCAGACAGACATAAAAATACATTTAACCTCTTGCCGACCACACCCCACCTATTTACTGCGGCAGCGTGGCTCTCCCAGGCAAACCGACGTAGGGCTACGTCGGTCGCGAGCCTGCAGCTAGAGGGCGAGCGCCACCGCCGGGGCGCTCCCACCCCCCCTCGTCAGCGGGGAAGCGGCTCCGATTGCCGCCTGACACCCGCGATCGTTCCCCACTGAGAGAGAAGAACGGTCGGCTGTTGTAAACACAGCCGACCGTTCTTCTCCCTGGAATGATCACAGAGCTCCTGTAATCCTTCTATATAGGATCACAGGTCTCTATGGTCATTCCACAAGCCATGCCCCCCACAGTTAGAAACATTCCCCTAGGTAAACATTTAACCCCTTGATCACCCACACTGTTAACCCCTTCCCTGCCAGTGTCATTATTACAGTAACAGTGCATATTTTTCTGTATTAATGTCACTGGTCCCCCCAAAAGTGTCAAAAATTAAGTTAGGGGTACGATCTGTCCGCTGCAATGTCGCAGTCCCGCAAAAAATCACAGATCGCCACCATTATTAGTAAAAAAAAAAAAAAAACAATAAAAATGACATAAATCTTTCCCATAGTTAGTAGACGCAATAACTCTTTGCGCAAACCAATCAAAATACGCTTATTGCAATTTTTTTTTACCAAAAATATGTAGCAGAAAACATATTGGCCTAAAATGTTAAAAAATTTTGATTTTAAATTTTTTTGGGAATGTTATATATCAGAATATGAAAAATATTGTTTTTTTTTTCAGAATTGTCTCACTTTTTTTGTTTGTAGCGCAAAAAATAAAAATCGCAGAGGTGATCAAATACCACCAAAAGAAAGCTCTGTTTGTGGGATAAAAGGTCAACAATTTTATTTGGGTACAGCCTCGCACGACCGCGCAATTGTCCATTAAAGTAACGCAGTGCCGAATCGCAAAATATGGCCTGGTCATTAAGGGGGAAAATCTTCCGGTCCAGAAGTGGTTAACAGTGATGCGTTTACAATAAAAAAAAAAGTAAATGTATTTTTAAATGTAACTAATGTAAGTAAATCAACATTGTAGAACAGCACTCACACTAGGAGCAAATTAGCCATTAAATCCCGGTTCACACATATGCAATGTCAGACATCGCATGTGATTCGCAGCGCACTGCTCTGCAAATTACATGCGATGTCTGTGCGCTGTGAATTCAGCCATACAGATTGCATGGCTGAATTTGCATCACATTCGGACCAAAGTCGCACAGGACCCTTTTTTTGGTCCGCACCAGAATTGGATCGTATGGGTGTTCACACCTATGCGATCCGATTCATGTCCAAACTGACAGTTCGTACTGCGATATGCAAATCGACCCGGGGTGTAATTAACTTTTTATTGACACCCCCAGTAATTTGCATATGGCTGTGCGAACTGCCTGCGAGTTGAGTGCGATGCGGGAACCCGCAGTGGATTTGCAGGGTTCCCGCATCGCATGGTGAACCGGCCCTAAAAGCAGAAGTTTAAGCAATTGTAAAATAAACCCTCTTTTGTTTTAGTTATATATTCATGACAAAACATTTTTGTAATGTCCCTGTGGTGGGTTTCTTTTTTTTTTTTTCAAATGCTGTTACCTGTAAAAGAGACAGTAAATATACACCTTTCCGAATGACTGTGCCACCAAACACTCTACCCTGATCACACTAGAACTGCAACTTCACACTTATGCGAATCGGATGTGGGTTTTCCTGCATCCAATTCACAGGACAGGAGACTGTGACCAGCACTCAATGGAGCCGGCTCCCACATCTTCATGGCGGCTACAGAGCGGATTGCACAGGGGTCCTGTGCACCTTTGCTCAGTTTCGGGTCCGAATTCAGGCCTGATTCATCCCTGAAACAGAGAACAGGGCCCCTGCTGTGAGCCACCTGCGAATCAAGTGTGAACCCAGCCTTAGTGTTTTCATTTGAGGTTTAGTGGCTCTTTAACCACTTTAAGACCGGAAGGATTTACCCCCCTAATGACCAGGCCACTTTTTTCAGCTTGGCACTACGTGACTTTAACTGACAATTGCGCGGTCGTGCGATGCTGTACCCAAACAAAATTTACATCCTTTTTTCCCACAAACAGAGCTTTCTTTTGGTGGTATTTGATTTGTGTGATTTTTATTTTTTGCGCTATACACAAAAGAATAGCGACAATTCTGAAAAAAAAAAAAACAATATTTTTCACTTTCTGCTATATGACATTCCCCCCCAAAAAAATGTAAAAATCGAAATATATAACATTTTAGGCCAATTTGTTTTCTGCTACATATTTTTGGTTAAAAAAAAAAAAAATCATAATAAGCGTATTTTGATTGGTTTGCGCAAAACTTATTGCATCTACTAATTACGGGAAAGATTTATGTAATTTTTATTGTTTTTTTTTTTTACTAGTAATGGCAGCGATCTGCGATTTTTTGCAGGACTGCAAAACTGGGGCAGACAGATCGGACCCCTAACTGACATTTTTGACACTTTTGGGGGGACCAGTGACATTACTACAGTAATCAGTGCTAAAAAAATATGCACTGTTACTGTAATAATGACACTGGCAGGAAGGGGTTAACCCTGTAGGCGATCAAGGGGTTAAATGTGTACCTAGAGGAGTGATTCTAACTGTGGGGGGCGTGGTTTGTGGAATAGCCATAGAGACCTGTAATCCTATATAGAAGGATCACAAGCGCTCTGTGATCATTCCAGGGAGAAGAACGGTCAGCTGTGTTTACAACAGCTGACCATTCTTCTCTCTCAGTGGGGAGTGATCGCGGGTGTCAGGTGGCAAACGGAGCCGCCTGCCCGTTGCATTGTGTTCCCCGATGACGAATGGGGGTAGGAGCGTCCTGCTCGCGACCGCCGCACAGCTACAGTGATTTGCACAGGAGCAGCTGCCTATGGCATGCGGTTGTAAAGAGGTTAAAGGATGCGTCATGATAATATTATCTAGGCTTATCCTGCTGGCCTCTATCAAAATTTTACTGGCTATTATGCTGACTAATTGGCTGTAAAAGAAGTATGGCCATTGCTTTTTTGCCCATACTTCTTTTGTGGATCACAGAAATGCACTTACTTGTACTCTCCTGTGTCCCAGAGCTGCTCCAAGCTCTGGAAGGATCCTGACAATAATTCATAATCCCCAATAATGTCAGGATCCACTTAGATGCCTGATTGACAGCAGATTCTGGCTAAGAGCCAAAGCTAGCTGCTCCCATCCCCTCTCCAGCCAAGTGCTCCAGTGAGCACTGGAGGGGCAGAGCACAGAGCGCTGACTAGCAGTCACTGCTCTCAGCTCCAAGAAGACAGAGAATTGAGCGACCAGTGGTCATGTGATCTGCCATGTGTTCTTGGTCTTGGAGCCAGTGGGGGACAGCTGCAGCATAGACTTGTCCTTTAATATTTTGGTAGTATTTTTAGTCACCAGCTAAACAAAGTAACTTACTGCATACTTGTTCCAGATGGGTGACTACAAAAACTACTAAAACTGACTGGGGTCAGAATAACAGCCAGGCCTCCAGATGGAGGTCAAAAATGCCAACCTCCATATTTTCTCAGAATAGGTTTACAAAAAATGTATCTAAATCGAAAACATTTTTCTTTCTGCATAGAGTAGGCAGGGGTGCTACAAAGATTATGGACACCCTAGCGAAACCTCATTTTGCCACCCCCTTGGCTCCACCCCTGATTCCACCCCTTCGCCCTGCCCATGTATACCCCACCTTTTTAATGACTGCTACCATTTTGAAGGTAAAGTCAGCCACCGGCCCGGCACACGATACGCATGCTGCATATGTAAGTGCCCATCAGTGCAGCCCATCAGTGCCACCTCATAAGTGCAGCCTATCAGTGCCTATTAGTGCAGCCTCATCAGTGCCCATCAGTACAGCCTATCAGTTCCCATCAGTGCAGCCTCATTGGTGCCCATCAGTGCAGCCTATCAGTGCAGCCTCATCAGCAGTGCTTCATCAGTTCCCATCAGCGCACCCTATGAGTGACCATCAGTGCAGCCTATCAGTGCAGCCTATCAGCGCCGCCTCATCAGTGCCCATCAGTGCCACCTCATCAGTGCTGCCTATCAGTGCCCATCAGTGCAGCCTCATCAGAGCACATCAGTAAAGCAGAAATTCTACTTATTTGCAAACTTGTATAGCAGAAACTCACCTCCTCCTTGTGGCCATTACAGTCTGTAGCTCCGTTCATTCCCAAGGCGATCCCGCCCCTCAGGACTACATTGCCCCTATTTCTTCGCAGTACATCATCCAGAACTGACCAAGGGGTCCTGCACGGCTCCGAAATGTTGCACTATGTCTTCTGCGATGTGATCATTCTTCAATAAAGATTTTGACGTAATTGACGATCCGTGGTATGCTCTTGAAAGGATATTCACATTGGACTGCCTAGGTCATATTGATTCCTTTATATGTTTTTTTTTTATAAACATTTACACATGATTTATGCACTATATTATATGTTGGCTTTTTGCACATTTTGATGGTTGTTTAGAGTCAATTCTCACGTTACTTACATTTCTTTGGATTTGAGTCGAGTCAACTCACCAGAGTTCATATTAATGTCATTTTTATGCACTTGTCCATGCACAATATGAAGGTCACTTATACTGTAGGTATCATATATGGTACTAATCATATAAGGTAGATTTATGATTGATCACTGTTACTTAATTGTGTGTACTGTATATATAGACACATATTGTTATGCATTTGTTACAATTTTTTTTAAGTTGCGCAACACTTTTTTAATATACTATTCAGGTGGTATGGGAATTAAACATTTCAGTGTTAGCAGCAACTAGTGGTATCATTTTTTGGTGCTTATCATATTTTTTTTTTGTATTTATTACTTTTTTTGGTTGGCGCAGAGGATTTCTCCATACATGTTTTGCTGATTATATGATGAGTGAGAGTGAACAGCAGTGGTCAAAGTGATTTCATTTTTTGATGTATTTGGACTTTTATCACATTTGCCTCTGAATATGTGGAGAAGCAGACTAATTGAAGAAGTCACATGTGTATGTTATGTCATAGGAATTTTGATTTAAGCACATGATTGAGTTGTTTGGGTAGGGCTACACTATTTTTTTTTTCCATAATGATTTTATTGATGAACGAAAAAAGCATTAACAAAGTCTATATATAGTGACAATAAACAACATAAGTGGTACATAGAGTATTAACAATGCGCTATTGCGAACATGGGTAGTCTCTATTATCAATGTAACATAAAGATACCTGTAAAACAGTGTATAGCGATAATAGTAGAGTCTGATCTCTGGATAAAAAAAAGGAGTTGGATGTTATAATTAGGGATGATCAAACTTTTGAAAAGTTTGGTTCGACCTGAACACCCGAACTTCCCGAAAGTTCGGGTCCGGATTCCAGAACCCCATTGAAATCAATGGGACCCGAACATATACCCCTACACAGAAGTTCAGATGTCATGCCTGCCTCCAAAGACGTCCACAAAAGAGCTCAATAAACGCCTGCAACAAAAACGGCCAGGTGTTAAAGTAGCGGAGCCACTACCCTGCTCTACTGCAATTCTAATACAAACAATCTTTTTTCTATGAAGGTCACCCTGACATGGAAGGGTTTGGTCACCCTGCCATAGCAGTCAGAGTCAGTTCACCCTACACTACACTACGGTCACCCTGACACTTAACACTTTCCCTACAGAAACTAGATTTTTGAATCTAACTATAGTGGAAAATAGTACCCTAACTACACTAGATATCCCTTTCCTCACACTAATAATTGCTAAATGACACTTTTGAAGCAGGAGTAACAGAACTGCTTCCACTCTCTTCCACAGCCCCTGTATTACAGTGCTAGCGATTTGGCGGGCTATCTTATATACTGGGGGGCGTATTCACTACTGATTGGCCTCTGGACCCCCTAGTCACTCCAATCACATTCCTAGCATCCTTCTGCCCCCTCAATTGGCTTTTACTGATGGTTCTGGTCCAATCACGGGCTTTTAAAGCCCAGTTCCTGTCCCATTGCATTTTGGTCGGTTCTGGTTGCCGAATTCCGAACTTTTTCAGCAAAAAGTTCGGAATTCGGACGAATTTTTGAACAGTCAATGTTCGGGTCGAACCAATGGTCGACCCGAACTGTTCGATCATCCCTAGTAATAATCAATTAAAAATAGGGGGGAATGGGGTGGGGAGTATACAAAAGTGTCATCTCAGGTGTATTAAATTAGGGTATACAGCTTGCATCGAATCTTATTTGAGAAGAAATGGTAAGGTGTATATCAGGTAAAGGTAAACGTGTGTGTCAGTTGATGTGTCAAAGGAGTGATGTAAAAAAAGGGAATTGTCAGTGAAGTTGCTTAAAATAGTGGGAAAATGAGTTAAGATTGATGGGTAACTCCCCTGGCAGCCCTTGTGTAGGGGAGGAGCACCCATCCCTGTGGAATCTTTATAGACCCCTTGTCTAAGGAAATAGCGGATAAATGAGAGTCTGGAGTACTGTTTGGTAGAGCGGAAGTGTATCCAGCATGACCATGTTTCATAACATTTGGCTGAGGTGTCCCTAGCAAAGTGTATAAGTTCTTTCATGTCTGCAATCTTTTTTATTTTTTTGAACCATTCTGCCATGGATGGGGTATGTTTGGAGCCCCAGTGAATCGGGATGCATAATTTCGCAGCGTTTAGTAAGTGTATGGGGAGGGTTCTGCGGTACGTTTCTAGTGGGGTGTTGGAATGGTGAAGAAGCATCTGTGCAGGGATAAAGTCAATAGCATAAGAGGACACTTTTGTTGTGATCTGGTGGACCCGGGCCCAGAAGGGTTGGAGGCGAGGACATGCCACCAATGTTGGCGAGACACTATTTTATTAATTACGTTATATTCTCCCTGAGCTCCCAAATCTCATCTTTTTCAACTGATTGTTTGGGTCAATTGCTACATACAGCGGGACCATGGAAAATGAAGGTAGCCACCTTTTTATAGGAAGTAAGATCACAGCAGCAAGCAAAGGAATTTGGTGATTTTGAGGAAACTTGGAGCAATAGAAGGGTACCTTTCTGAGTTAAGAATACATGCTTAAATATATTTAAAAAACAAAAAAACAGAAATTTGTATCACTTTAAGCATTTATGATGTTTTTTCTCACCTGGTCTAGTTAGTGATTTAGAAAACATTAAAGCCAATGGCTTAGGATGACAGCTAGGCAACTCACATTTCCAAAAGTAGGTCAGAAATGGTATCTACTGTATTTCAACAGGTTTTCTTTAAGAACAGAAGCTGTTATGTGTCCAACTTTTAATATACTTAGAACGAACTTGCTGTCACTAATCCTTACTGAAACCACCTCATGCTTTTGCGTTTTAGCATTTTAAAACAGCAACAGAATAAAGTAAAAAATAATAAAATTAGGAATGGATTTAAAAAAGAAAGAGGAAAAGGAACTTCAAAGTTTGACCACATTCGTCACGCAGTCAGTTATAGCCCCTGAGTCCCTGCTTTATATTTTATTACATACTGCATTAAAAATACTGAATGAAGGCATCAAACAACCCCTGGTGCCTCAAGGCATTTTCTTGAGAACTACACAGGTTCCTCGACTCATCATGGGAACATTCTATGGAAATGAGATTACTAATACAGGGGGCTTGAGCACCAGTGCCCTTCTTTATGTTTCACCTTCACTTTTTTTTACTCTGCCTCTGTGGATTTCTTTCAACTTTTAATCAGTCAACAAAACTTTTTATCTGCTATTTGATATGCTGCAGAGGTTCCTCACTCTCAGTCTTAAATTACGGGAAAGGCTTCTAAATATGAAGATTCCCTCTGCAACTGTAATTAGTGCGTTGTGCTGTTATGTGCATTGACTGTTTTCTTATTGTTTGCGTTGTGTCCTCTGATTAATCCATATATCACTGTAAAATGCAAAATCCTTTAGTGGCTTGCAGTAATACATTAACACTGGACGTTCCTGTGCAGATTGAGCTTGGTAACTGAAATGACCTTGCATGGGAATTGCAAAAACTGACCAGGGCATTCTGCAGCTAAAAAGGCATTCCCGGAGCTATGAAAGAAGTGAATTAAGTACAGTGCATATAGGACTGTATAAAAGGGGAATCGGGCAGCATGGGGTTAATTGGTATTAAAGAGTGAAAAAAGTAATGGTAGTAATGGTAGTAGTCAGAAGAAGTGGGCTGATGGGGAGGACAAGTTTGGATGGTCTGTGGGAAGGAGTGAGGAAGAGCCAGTCAGGGATCATAAGTAGTGTTGAGCGAACACGGACTGTATTATTCGTGTTCGTACCGAATAATTGGATTTTTTGTACCCGAACACGGACACGGACACTTTACTGTATGTTCGGGTAAAAATCCGTGTTCGGTCGTTTTATTTCCGGGTTTTGCATGCTTTGGCGCTCTTTTCATGGCGGGCTTTCAACAGCCAATCAACAATCGTTTAACTGGTGTGCCTTAAGCCATCCCAGCCATGCCTGCAAATGTCTCAGTAGCTGTGATTGGCCGTCTGAAGCATGTGACCAAGTCTTTATAAGTTCGAGGCAGCCGCAGCGGCGTCATTATGCTGCTTAGATTCAGGGACAGAGCACACATCAACGTGCTGGCTGCTGATTAGGGAAAGATAGGCAGGAAAAAACCATTTGTGTCCGGATAGAATTGAGGGACAGGTCGGAGTGTTTAGGCAGGGCGAGTTGTAGGCATTTTAGGGATAGAGTCTGCTGAATTATATAGGGTCAGTGTCTTCTACAAACTACAATCGATATTGCTGTGTGGGGGGTGGGGTCTGCACTCAATCCTGATCTACGATCTCTTCTCAATCCTGTTAGGGACAGAGTCTGCTGAATTTTAGGGAAACTGTGTTCTACAAACTACAATCGATATTGCTGTGTGGTGTGGGATTGGAGATAGGCAGGTGTCAGTGATCCACATCCATTTTTCTGTGTGTGAGCTGCAGTGAACACAATCTTTTTGGGCTGCAGTGAACACAATCTTTTTGGGCTGCAGTGAACACAATCTTTTTGGGCTGCAGTGAACACAATCTTTTTGGGCTGCAGTGAACACAATCTTTTTGGGGTGCAGTGAACAAAATCTTTTTGGGGTGCAGTGAACACAATCCTTTTTGGTGTGCAGTGAACACAATCTTTGTGGGGTGCAGTGAACAAAATCCTTTGTGGGGTGCAGTGAACACAATCTTTTTGGGGTGCAGTGAACAAAATCCTTTTTGGGGTGCAGTGAACAACATCCTTTTTGGGGTGCAGTGAACACAATCTTTTTGGGGTGCAGTGAACAAAATCCTTTGTGGGGTGCAGTGAACACAATCTTTTTGGGGTGCAGTGAACACAATCTTTTTGGGGTGGAGTGAACAACATCCTTTTTGGGGTGCAGTGAACAAAATCCTTTTTGGGGTGCAGTGAACAAAATCATTTTTGGGGTGCAGTGAACACAATCTTTTTGGGGTGCAGTGAACACAATCTTTGTGGGGTGCAGTGAACACAATCTTTTTGGGGTGGAGTGAACAACATCCTTTTTGGGGTGCAGTGAACAACATCCTTTTTGGGGTGCAGTGAACACAATCTTTTTGGGGTGCAGTGAACACAATCTTTGTGGGGTACAGTGAACAGAATCTTTGTGGGGTGCAGTGAACACAATCTTTGGGGGGTACAGTGAACACAATCTTTGTGAGGTGCAGTGAACACAATCTTTGTGGGGTGCAGTGAACACAATCATTGTGGGGTGCAGTGAACTCAATCTTTGTGGGGTACAGTGAACACAATCTCATACTGAAGGTTTGAGGGTGCTGCCTGTTCCATACTCCCCCTACTCCTCATCTAGCCTTTTAGGGGTACAAACAATAGTAATTGGGGCCTAGTGTGGTTGTGTACGTGTGATATACATACACTTTTTTGGGATCATATTTTCTATTCCGCTATTTAATCAAAAACCTTTGGGGATCAGTTAAATTGGGGGATAGTCTGTGTTGGTACGTGTGAGAGAGATCCACCTTTCCAAGTTGTTGGGGTTCATCTCATACTTCTGAAGGTTTGAGGGTGCTGCCTGTTCCATACTCCCCCTACTCCTAGCCTTTTAGGGGTACAAACAATAGTAATTGGGGCCTAGTGTGGTTGTGTACGTGTGATATACATACACTTTTTTGGGATCATATTTTCTATTCCGCTATTTAATCAAAAACCTTTGGGGATCAGTTAAATTGGGGGATAGTCTGTGTTGGTACGTGTGAGAGAGATCCACCTTTCCAAGTTGTTGGGGTTCATCTCATACTTCTGAAGGTTTGAGGGTGCTGCCTGTTCCATACTCCCCCTACTCCTAGCCTTTTAGGGGTACAAACAATAGTAATTGGGGCCTAGTGTGGTTGTGTACGTGTGATATACATACACTTTTTTGGGATCATATTTTCTATTCCGCTATTTAATCAAAAACCTCTGGGGATCAGTTAAATTGGGGGATAGTCTGTGTTGGTACGTGTGAGAGAGATCCACCTTTCCAAGTTGTTGGGGTTCATCTCATACTTCTGAAGGTTTGAGGGTGCTGCCTGTTCCATACTCCCCCTACTCCTAGCCTTTTAGGGGTACAAACAATAGTAATTGGGGCCTAGTGTGGTTGTGTACGTGTGATATACATACACTTTTTTGGGATCATATTTTCTATTCCGCTATTTAATCAAAAACCTTTGGGGATCAGTTAAATTGGGGGATAGTCTGTGTTGGTACGTGTGAGAGAGATCCACCTTTCCAAGTTGTTGGGGTTCATCTCATACTTCTGAAGGTTTGAGGGTGCTGCCTGTTCCATACTCCCCCTACTCCTAGCCTTTTAGGGGTACAAACAATAGTAATTGGGGCCTAGTGTGGTTGTGTACGTGTGATATACATACACTTTTTTGGGATCATATTTTCTATTCCGCTATTTAATCAAAAACCTTTGGGGATCAGTTAAATTGGGGGATAGTCTGTGTTGGTACGTGTGAGAGAGATCCACCTTTCCAAGTTGTTGGGGTTCATCTCATACTTCTGAAGGTTTGAGGGTGCTGCCTGTTCCATACTCCCCCTACTCCTAGCCTTTTAGGGGTACAAACAATAGTAATTGGGGCCTAGTGTGGTTGTGTACGTGTGATATACATACACTTTTTTGGGATCATATTTTCTATTCCGCTATTTAATCAAAAACCTCTGGGGATCAGTTAAATTGGGGGATAGTCTGTGTTGGTACGTGTGAGAGAGATCCACCTTTCCAAGTTGTTGGGGTTCATCTCATACTTCTGAAGGTTTGAGGGTGCTGCCTGTTCCATACTCCCCCTACTCCTAGCCTTTTAGGGGTACAAACAATAGTAATTGGGGCCTAGTGTGGTTGTGTACGTGTGATATACATACACTTTTTTGGGATCATATTTTCTATTCCGCTATTTAATCAAAAACCTCTGGGGATCAGTTAAATTGGGGGATAGTCTGTGTTGGTACGTGTGAGAGAGATCCACCTTTCCAAGTTGTTGGGGTTCATCTCATACTTCTGAAGGTTTGAGGGTGCTGCCTGTTCCATACTCCCCCTACTCCTAGCCTTTTAGGGGTACAAACAATAGTAATTGGGGCCTAGTGTGGTTGTGTACGTGTGATATACATACACTTTTTTGGGATCATATTTTCTATTCCGCTATTTAATCAAAAACCTTTGGGGATCAGTTAAATTGGGGGATAGTCTGTGTTGGTACGTGTGAGAGAGATCCACCTTTCCAAGTTGTTGGGGTTCATCTCATACTTCTGAAGGTTTGAGGGTGCTGCCTGTTCCATACTCCCCCTACTCCTAGCCTTTTAGGGGTACAAACAATAGTAATTGGGGCCTAGTGTGGTTGTGTACGTGTGATATACATACACTTTTTTGGGATCATATTTTCTATTCCGCTATTTAATCAAAAACCTCTGGGGATCAGTTAAATTGGGGGATAGTCTGTGTTGGTACGTGTGAGAGAGATCCACCTTTCCAAGTTGTTGGGGTTCATCTCATACTTCTGAAGGTTTGAGGGTGCTGCCTGTTCCATACTCCCCCTACTCCTAGCCTTTTAGGGGTACAAACAATAGTAATTGGGGCCTAGTGTGGTTGTGTACGTGTGATATACATACACTTTTTTGGGATCATATTTTCTATTCCGCTATTTAATCAAAAACCTCTGGGGATCAGTTAAATTGGGGGATAGTCTGTGTTGGTACGTGTGAGAGAGATCCACCTTTCCAAGTTGTTGGGGTTCATCTCATACTTCTGAAGGTTTGAGGGTGCTGCCTGTTCCATACTCCCCCTACTCCTAGCCTTTTAGGGGTACAAACAATAGTAATTGGGGCCTAGTGTGGTTGTGTACGTGTGATATACATACACTTTTTTGGGATCATATTTTCTATTCCGCTATTTAATCAAAAACCTTTGGGGATCAGTTAAATTGGGGGATAGTCTGTGTTGGTACGTGTGAGAGAGATCCACCTTTCCAAGTTGTTGGGGTTCATCTCATACTTCTGAAGGTTTGAGGGTGCTGCCTGTTCCATACTCCCCCTACTCCTAGCCTTTTAGGGGTACAAACAATAGTAATTGGGGCCTAGTGTGGTTGTGTACGTGTGATATACATACACTTTTTTGGGATCATATTTTCTATTCCGCTATTTAATCAAAAACCTCTGGGGATCAGTTAAATTGGGGGATAGTCTGTGTTGGTACGTGTGAGAGAGATCCACCTTTCCAAGTTGTTGGGGTTCATCTCATACTTCTGAAGGTTTGAGGGTGCTGCCTGTTCCATACTCCCCCTACTCCTAGCCTTTTAGGGGTACAAACAATAGTAATTGGGGCCTAGTGTGGTTGTGTACGTGTGATATACATACACTTTTTTGGGATCATATTTTCTATTCCGCTATTTAATCAAAAACCTCTGGGGATCAGTTAAATTGGGGGATAGTCTGTGTTGGTACGTGTGAGAGAGATCCACCTTTCCAAGTTGTTGGGGTTCATCTCATACTTCTGAAGGTTTGAGGGTGCTGCCTGTTCCATACTCCCCCTACTCCTAGCCTTTTAGGGGTACAAACAATAGTAATTGGGGCCTAGTGTGGTTGTGTACGTGTGATATACATACACTTTTTTGGGATCATATTTTCTATTCCGCTATTTAATCAAAAACCTCTGGGGATCAGTTAAATTGGGGGATAGTCTGTGTTGGTACGTGTGAGAGAGATCCACCTTTCCAAGTTGTTGGGGTTCATCTCATACTTCTGAAGGTTTGAGGGTGCTGCCTGTTCCATACTCCCCCTACTCCTAGCCTTTTAGGGGTACAAACAATAGTAATTGGGGCCTAGTGTGGTTGTGTACGTGTGATATACATACACTTTTTTGGGATCATATTTTCTATTCCGCTATTTAATCAAAAACCTCTGGGGATCAGTTAAATTGGGGGATAGTCTGTGTTGGTACGTGTGAGAGAGATCCACCTTTCCAAGTTGTTGGGGTTCATCTCATACTTCTGAAGGTTTGAGGGTGCTGCCTGTTCCATACTCCCCCTACTCCTAGCCTTTTAGGGGTACAAACAATAGTAATTGGGGCCTAGTGTGGTTGTGTACGTGTGATATACATACACTTTTTTGGGATCATATTTTCTATTCCGCTATTTAATCAAAAACCTCTGGGGATCAGTTAAATTGGGGGATAGTCTGTGTTGGTACGTGTGAGAGAGATCCACCTTTCCAAGTTGTTGGGGTTCATCTCATACTTCTGAAGGTTTGAGGGTGCTGCCTGTTCCATACTCCCCCTACTCCTAGCCTTTTAGGGGTACAAACAATAGTAATTGGGGCCTAGTGTGGTTGTGTACGTGTGATATACATACACTTTTTTGGGATCATATTTTCTATTCCGCTATTTAATCAAAAACCTTTGGGGATCAGTTAAATTGGGGGATAGTCTGTGTTGGTACGTGTGAGAGAGATCCACCTTTCCAAGTTGTTGGGGTTCATCTCATACTTCTGAAGGTTTGAGGGTGCTGCCTGTTCCATACTCCCCCTACTCCTAGCCTTTTAGGGGTACAAACAATAGTAATTGGGGCCTAGTGTGGTTGTGTACGTGTGATATACATACACTTTTTTGGGATCATATTTTCTATTCCGCTATTTAATCAAAAACCTCTGGGGATCAGTTAAATTGGGGGATAGTCTGTGTTGGTACGTGTGAGAGAGATCCACCTTTCCAAGTTGTTGGGGTTCATCTCATACTTCTGAAGGTTTGAGGGTGCTGCCTGTTCCATACTCCCCCTACTCCTAGCCTTTTAGGGGTACAAACAATAGTAATTGGGGCCTAGTGTGGTTGTGTACGTGTGATATACATACACTTTTTTGGGATCATATTTTCTATTCCGCTATTTAATCAAAAACCTCTGGGGATCAGTTAAATTGGGGGATAGTCTGTGTTGGTACGTGTGAGAGAGATCCACCTTTCCAAGTTGTTGGGGTTCATCTCATACTTCTGAAGGTTTGAGGGTGCTGCCTGTTCCATACTCCCCCTACTCCTAGCCTTTTAGGGGTACAAACAATAGTAATTGGGGCCTAGTGTGGTTGTGTACGTGTGATATACATACACTTTTTTGGGATCATATTTTCTATTCCGCTATTTAATCAAAAACCTCTGGGGATCAGTTAAATTGGGGGATAGTCTGTGTTGGTACGTGTGAGAGAGATCCACCTTTCCAAGTTGTTGGGGTTCATCTCATACTTCTGAAGGTTTGAGGGTGCTGCCTGTTCCATACTCCCCCTACTCCTAGCCTTTTAGGGGTACAAACAATAGTAATTGGGGCCTAGTGTGGTTGTGTACGTGTGATATACATACACTTTTTTGGGATCATATTTTCTATTCCGCTATTTAATCAAAAACCTTTGGGGATCAGTTAAATTGGGGGATAGTCTGTGTTGGTACGTGTGAGAGAGATCCACCTTTCCAAGTTGTTGGGGTTCATCTCATACTTCTGAAGGTTTGAGGGTGCTGCCTGTTCCATACTCCCCCTACTCCTAGCCTTTTAGGGGTACAAACAATAGTAATTGGGGCCTAGTGTGGTTGTGTACGTGTGATATACATACACTTTTTTGGGATCATATTTTCTATTCCGCTATTTAATCAAAAACCTTTGGGGATCAGTTAAATTGGGGGATAGTCTGTGTTGGTACGTGTGAGAGAGATCCACCTTTCCAAGTTGTTGGGGTTCATCTCATACTTCTGAAGGTTTGAGGGTGCTGCCTGTTCCATACTCC
Organism: Pelophylax lessonae; assembly: GCF_965119305.1. NCBI lineage: Eukaryota > Metazoa > Chordata > Amphibia > Anura > Ranidae > Pelophylax > Pelophylax lessonae. Next base: position 66,531,945 of record NC_138777.1, read on the forward strand.
CCCTACTCCTAGCCTTTTAGGGGTACAAACAATAGTAATTGGGGCCTAGTGTGGTTGTGTACGTGTGATATACATACACTTTTTTGGGATCATATTTTCTATTCCGCTATTTAATCAAAAACCTCTGGGGATCAGTTAAATTGGGGGATAGTCTGTGTTGGTACGTGTGAGAGAGATCCACCTTTCCAAGTTGTTGGGGTTCATCTCATACTTCTGAAGGTTTGAGGGTGCTGCCTGTTCCATACTCCCCCTACTCCTAGCCTTTTAGGGGTACAAACAATAGTAATTGGGGCCTAGTGTGGTTGTGTACGTGTGATATACATACACTTTTTTGGGATCATATTTTCTATTCCGCTATTTAATCAAAAACCTCTGGGGATCAGTTAAATTGGGGGATAGTCTGTGTTGGTACGTGTGAGAGAGATCCACCTTTCCAAGTTGTTGGGGTTCATCTCATACTTCTGAAGGTTTGAGGGTGCTGCCTGTTCCATACTCCCCCTACTCCTAGCCTTTTAGGGGTACAAACAATAGTAATTGGGGCCTAGTGTGGTTGTGTACGTGTGATATACATACACTTTTTTGGGATCATATTTTCTATTCCGCTATTTAATCAAAAACCTTTGGGGATCAGTTAAATTGGGGGATAGTCTGTGTTGGTACGTGTGAGAGAGATCCACCTTTCCAAGTTGTTGGGGTTCATCTCATACTTCTGAAGGTTTGAGGGTGCTGCCTGTTCCATACCCCCCCTACTCCTAGCCTTTTAGGGGTACAAACAATAGTAATTGGGGCCTAGTGTGGTTGTGTACGTGCGAGATACATACACTTTTTTTGATCATATTTCCTATTCCGCTATTCAATAAAAACCTTTGAGGATCAATTGAATTGCGGGATAGTCTGTGTCGGTACGTGTGAGAGAGATCCACCTTTCCAAGTTGTTGGGGTTCATCTCATACTTCTGAAGGTTTGAGGGTGCTGCCTGTTCCATACCCCCCCTACTCCTCATCTAGCCTTTTAGGGGTACAAACAATAGTAATTGGGGCCTAGTGTGGTTGTGTACGTGCGAGATACATACACTTTTTTTGATCATATTTCCTATTCCGCTATTCAATAAAAACCTTTGAGGATCAATTGAATTGCGGGATAGTCTGTGTCGGTACGTGTGAGAGAGATCCACCTTTCCAAGTTGTTGGGGTTCATCTCATACTTCTGAAGGTTTGAGGGTGCTGCCTGTTCCATACTCCCCCTACTCCTCATCTAGCCTTTTAGGGGTACAAACAATAGTAATTGGGGCCCAGTGTGGTTGTGTACGTGTGATATACATACACTTTTTTTGGATCATATTTTCTATTCCGCTATTTAATTTAACTGGGCCTCCATGCGAGACCTGTGTGCCTTGTTGCGCTGTTTTGAGTACTCCACCAACATGGCCAGTGGCAATGACGCCGTTCTCAGCTTAACTATCCCACTTCTATGCCCCCTTGAAAAAACAATTCGGGCGATGATGGAAGAGGATGTGGCACAGGATGAGGAGGAGGAGGAGGATGAAGAGGTAACATTTCCAAGGCTTTCAGGGCAGTCATTCGCAAGGGGCTCCGAGGGTGGGTTCCTGCACACGCAAACGCCAGGGACGCAATTGTCCAGCAGGGGCACAGTTCTGGAGGATGAGGAGGATGAGGAGGAGGAGGAGCTGGAGGAGGAGATGGAACCATGTTCACAGCAGGGTGGCACCCAGGCCAGCTCATGGCCATCACTGGTGCGTGGCTGGGGGGATACAGAGGACACGGACCATACACCTCCCACAGAGGACAGCCTTTCGTTGCCTCTGGGCAGCCTGGCACACATGAGCGATTACATGCTGCAGTGTCTCCACAACGACCGCCGAGTTGCCCACATTCTAACTTGTGCTGATTACTGGGTGGCCACGCTGCTGGATCCCCGTTACAAGGACAACGTACCGTCCTTAATTCACTCACTGGAGCGCGATCGCAAGATGCGCGAGTACAAGCGCACGCTGGTAGACGCCATGCTGCTGGCATTCCCATCTGACAGCGGGGCCACAGTGGAAGCACAAGGCAGAGGAGGAGGAGGAGGAGGTCGCCAACGCAACCAGGGCACCGCCAGCACCTCAGAAGGCAGGGTTAGCATGGCCGAAATGTGGAAAAGCTTTGTCAGCACGCCACAACAAACAGCAGCACCAGCAGCTCAGATGGAACGTCTTAGCAGGAGGCAGCATTTTACCAACATGGTGGAGCAGTATGTGTGCACACGCCTACATGTAGTGAATGACGGGTCTGCCCCCTTCAACTTCTGGGTCTCCAAATTGGGCACATGGCCTGAGCTTGCCCTTTACGCCTTGGAGGTGCTGGCGTGCCCTGCAGCCAGTGTATTATCTGAACGGGTATTTAGCACGGCTGGGGGCGTTATAACAGACAAGCGCAGCCGCCTGTCCAGAGACAATGTGGACAAGCTCACGTTCATTAAAATGAACCAGGCATGGATCCCACGGGACTTTTCCGTACCTTATGCAGAATAGCAATGGATACCGACCTTACCCACCCATTGTTCCATTTTTGCTCTTTCTCACTCTTTTGGGGTGTACCCTCATTTAAAATTTGTGAAAAGAAGCAGTGTTGGCTACCTCGTCCTCCTCCTCAGGGCCAGATTAATGTAGGGGCTATTGGAGCTGCAGCTCCAGGCCCCTACCTTTTATATAGGCCCCGGGTTGGCCATATTCACTGTTACCGCTCTTCTGTCACTTGTAAACACAGAAGTCTGGCTTCTATGCTCGCTTCCCCAGGCAGCACCCTCAGAACCTCCCCACACAGCGTGAAGGCCGGACAAGGAGGGACAGTTGGCGATGCATGGATGTGTTTATGGGCTTCAGAGACAGCATCCCATGTTGAATTAGGCATGCATGGCTGCACCCTTCCTCCTCTGGGTGCATGGCAAGGCACGGCCCTAAGGCCCTTCAAAATCCTCAGCACCAAGCCCATGATGCTGTTAATCCGGCCCTGGTCCTCCTCCACCGCCGCTTCCACCTACACCGCCCATAGGTGTGCGCAGCCTATTGCATTAAGGTGTGCACCCCAAAGTTGAAATACACATGCATGTGTTTGCCAGCAGGGAGAGTAATGTATCGGGGCCATGTACCTGTAGGCAAGGAGAAATAGAGCAGAGCAGGTCCCAGGGAGATCTTTCCCATCTCCTCACTGGCAATGCTATGTGCCCTAGGTGATTAGGGTGTGCCCAGGCACACCCAGCACACCCTGTGCGCACGCCTATGTCACCGCCACATCCACCACCACCTCAACCTCCCTCCTACTCCATATGGGCCTCGTCCTTCAGAGATGAAGAAGAACATTGTTTTATTTTTCTGTTTTTTTTTGTTGTTTTAAGTTATTTCCCTATCCACATTTGTTTGCAGAGCACTTGCCATGCTCTTAATTACGTTTTGCTGCCATTTGCAGCACTCTAGCCCTTTCCTTTGGTGTTTTAGAGCCATTTTAGTGCCTTAAAGTTCGGGTCCCCATTGACTTCAATGGGGTTCGGTGTCCGGGAAAAGTTCGGTAAAAGTCCGGGACACGGACCCGGACTTTTTTTTAAAGTTCGGCCGAACCCGTCGAACACGGACATCTAGGTGTCCGCTCAACCCTAATCATAAGTTGTCAGATGAACATTCCCTTCCTCCCACCCTAATCGCTAGTTAGTGATGGTTTGGATTTGGGTCATAGCTGAGTTGGAAGTTTGGGTTCCTGAGAGACCTTGAAGGTTGTTTATATCTGCCGTTTTTGGGGAAAATGGTGGGGACCCATATTTGGTATGGTGTCCTTAAATTGGTCCCGTCAGCTCATCGTGACCGGGTAGTTGTAGAGGATAGCTACTCAGGTATTTTGTGACTGGGGCCAAAGCTTAGTCAACTGGTGTAACAGACATACTGTTTAGTTATAAGGTACCTTCAAGGACTTGCAACCTTATTTGATTTGTAATATCATGTTTTTCTTATTTATATGTGTGTGTTATTGATAATAAAAGGACTACTATGGTGAAAGGTAGCTTCTTTGGCTGGAAAGTTTAGAAGGGTTCAGTTTCATTTTAAAGGGTCACTTACTACTCATTATAGTTTATGCTTGACTAAGATTAGACTAATATGATATTCTGAACCTAGAAACTGCATTTAAGGATAACTAAACCTAAGAACAAAAGTGTAATATATTGCAGCTCACAGTTTTTTTTTTTAAACTAAGAACATTTTCAGCAACAACAGAAAATACCTGCTGATCTTGCTAGAAATGCAGTGTCTGTCACTTCTTATGTGCTGCACTAAAGAATATCTTCCTTCTTAGTTATTGTTTGTAACATACCAATTGCCTTGCCCCCATGTAATGAAGTCGATACAGTAGTACATGTTGGGAGAAAAAACTAGGGTGACCACCACGGCTCCCTCCTTAGATACAGTGAGTAATGTGGCCACCCAGAAACAGGAAGTTTGTGATTTGCAGGATTAACAGGGTAAAAATAAAGCAAAAGAAGCTTGAAAAAAGAAAATACTGTATATGCAGCCACCAAATCAAGGACTTGTAATCTATATTACATTTTTGCTTTTGGCTTTAACTTAGCCCCAAAATAATTGCAAGAGAGTGTAGGCCAAAAGAGAGGCCTGTCACATTTAGTAAAACCAAGAAGGTACTTCATTATCCCATCACTGGGAGATCATACTGCCCTAGCCACATCTGAATGATGACATCCTTTGAACAAGCTTCAGATCCTGTGGGATGTTACAAATCTACTGCTAGAATAACCTATGAAGGCCCTTCGGAGATATCCTGCTGTCTGCTTTATATGAAGCCCCACTTTTTATCTCTACAGACCTCCAGAGAAGATGATAAAAAGATGGTGGCAGTGGCACGCTCCTGAACTGAGCATCTCCAGCAGCCTCACAGTTTTCCTACCACAAATGTCTATAGGGGCCCAAGGAGGAAAACAAAATTAGGAAAAAATATTAAAATGTCTTCATTTTGAGGCTTGGTGTTGCCCTTTTCTATTCCTGTTGCTCTAGGCACTGGACCATGAATGGCATCATGATAAAAACAATCCTGTAGCAGGATAGGCAAAGATTTCTTCTAGTGTTATGTTTGGTCTATTCTTAGCCAAGTATTGAGGGCCATTATAACATTCCATTAATTTAATGAAGGCCATTATAGTATTCCATTAATTTAATGTATGTTGGAAGTAACTGGAGTTAGAAACTCCACAGGAGAAGTACACAAGCAACTGAAAACTGAAATTGATTTTGTACAGAATAGATTGTAGACCATTAAAACCCTTACATGGATGCATTTAGATTCTGATATATTAATATTTTTAATCAAATACAAGAAATGATGGCAAATATGTGTCAAACAAGCAAAAAAGACAGTAATCTATGTATTTAATCGTTAAAAGATCGGAAGTATATATTTTTTATGATTAATCTATTTTATTGCATTTTTTTAGAAAAAAGCAATGTGTAGAATCATCAGATCACCAGAGACATTTAAGTTGCAGCAATACATTCAGAAACACAGCAACAGAATATATGCTGTACAACATGTTTTGGCCCGTAAGTACAAATGATGATTAAAAAAAAAAAAAAAACAAGGAACAAGTGCCATCGTTACAGTCCGGGTACCCAGTCGATGAGGTAGTGTGCATACATTAAATATTACGCAGTAAGAGAGAAGTTTGCATCCAGAAGAAGAGGGATAGAAAGGGGAAGAATGGAAGAAAAGAATAGAGAGAGAAGGAAAAAAAAGGAGGGTGGAAGAAAATAAAACACTGATACATAATGGAGCCAGACACCAACCATAACCCCTTCTTAAACAAAAATGAAATGGGGTCCTACTGTAGATTTAAATGATGCAAATTTCTGCTCCTACTCAAGACCCTGCACTTTCTCCTTCCCAGCTCTGCCCCCAGCTTCTTCCCAGCAGTAGCAGTAGAGGGGGTGCACTGTGATGAAAGGGAAGATGGAGGAGTCTTAAATTCTGATGTAAAATTATTATGAGAATAATACAATTCTATAGCAGTTGAAAAGGAGGGTCTCAGACCGCTAATATCATCCACAAGAAACCTTATTGAAGACTGCTCAGACAGAACGCAATGGCAGAACCTTGCTATGTCTGAGCAGTCTCCAATAAAGTTTCTCGTTGATGATACCAGCAGTGTGCAACTCTTATTTTCAGAGTAATACCATCTGCTATATGAATGTGAGTAGGCTCTGTGCAGGTCTGCACCTGCCCTTCACAGCTTAAGTCTTATAAAACCAGTAATAATTGAATGCAGAGACAATTTTTATTATGATAAAGATTAGATACATTTATATAGTCTTACAGATACAACCAGCCCTTTGAGGGCAACCATAATGCTGCTGTGGCCCGCAATTAAATTTAATTTGACACCCCTGCTGTAGACTGAGTCAATTTCTGCTGTTTTCTCAAACAAAGGGGAGGTCTAGGCTTCCCCGATCCATTGAAGTACTAGAAGATGGTCCACATGGCTAGAACTCCGGAATGGTGCACTTATGGGTCCATCAAACGCTGACAGCAGACAAAAGCTGAAGCCCCCTGTAAGATTTACCATGGCATGCAAGAGAGTTGCCTTGGGCTGTAATCTCCCACCTCTTAATTGTATTTCAAAAGTGAAAAGCCAGTGGACATGTACCCCATATAGAAGGTATTTGTACCTAGAGCGCATAGGCACCTCCAACAATCATTCGGTATAGTAACATGCACAAGTCCAGAATATTTCTGCACTCCTTGGTATCTTTATTTAAGCATTAAAATGACATCACAGGTATGACAGGTACATTAAAAGGTGACATGTTTTATGCTAAATTCAGCGCTTACTCAAACCTCCGGACTATGCATGGTACTAAATCTCACAGATTAGCTATGCAGCACCCTTGTTTCCAGTTCACAACATGCGAGAGTCGGTTACTCACCTAGAGCGGCATCATTTTAGGTTTACTAATCCTTCGGTAAAGAGGGATTTATGTTATGAGCCACTGTAGAACAATGTTACAGCCTAGAAAGTATTTTATAATTGTATGCTCTGATTGATATTGAAGTGTTGTGAATTAAGATTCCCTTAAAAAAGAAGTTGATATGATGAAGATAGAGCGTGGCCTGGTTTGTGTTGTTGCATGAACATAGAGTCACAGTTTGTGTATTGCCTGGAGAACATGTCAGGTGACAATATAGCCTGAACAAAGTGATAGAAAGTATTTTAGTCAAGTATTAGGTGAGGAATGGTATGGTGGGTGAAACATGATGTATGAAGAGTGCAGAGAGAGGGGGAAGTTTGCCTTGGGATAAGATTTGGTGCAAGAGAGTTCAATCATCCCTACTTTCATGACGAAAATTGAGATTTGTGTAAGGCTGGGGGAAATGCAGATCTGCCAATCAAAGGCTTCATGGGGCTATGTCTGGTAGAAAAGAGACCCCCTACATATGTAAAAATCCCAGGCTTGAAGTGTAGCTGATACTAGAAGTGGAAAAGAGTCAGTAGGAGGTCTAGGTTCAGAGGCCATCCATGGTAGAGATGTGAGATCTGGTATAGTCAGGTTACTCTCTAATTTGGTGTAGAAAATGTATTTTTAGGACAGCTAGTATAAAGATTTCTATAGACACTACATCACAGCTGGATGTGCATGGATGATCTGACTGCCATACAATTGTAAAGCTGACATCAGATAAACTTGCATGTTTTCACTTATTGATAAAGGCCCGTACACACTTGATGGAAATCGGACGAAATATCCTCCGATTTTTCTCTCTCTTGCTCAGCGTTCATAACCGTTTTTAGTTGACAGTGCATAAATGTTCACGAAATTTCTCGTCCGATTTTTTATTTTTTGGGACATTTGTTCCTAGACTTCCGGGTTGTCAGCAACTTCAGATCATGCGCGGTCTTTCATATCTGATTTTTCACGGACATACTGCATACACATTAAACGAAAATTGGTCGTCTGGGGATGGACGGTAAAAATGTTGGTGTTTGTCCCTCCGTTTTTTTTTCGTTGAAAATGTGGTCATCGGCTGCTGAAAGTTGTGTACACACTAGCCGAAGATCGTACGATTTTACCTCAGATGGGAATTTTTGGCAGATTTTCTACTAGTGTGTACCCCACTTAAGGCAGAGGGAACACAGCAGGGGCTCCCTTGTAATGGGGAAAACAACAACGATCTACCAGGAACAATTATCCCAGGAAACCAATTGCTCTCCTGAGCATCAATATTGCCTAAACTGAATGTACTCCATAAAAGCATGTGTTAGTGATTTGTGATGATGTGGTGCCATAAATTCTCAATGGCACCCCAACGCACCTTGCCATTGCAAATCATTTTTAGTATATCACAACTTTGGTAACAAACTACTGTGCATTGTGGTGACATACTTTTTAAAAAAAGTACTGTATATGTAACTTTTGTGGCTCGTTTTAGTGCAATGGATAGCCCATTCAAATAGATGGGCTTCCCTAACTCATCGCAAATTAACGTGGAAAGAGTTATTGCACTTTGTGTTAGCATACCACAAAGCGATAAATATAGTCTGAGGTTGGCCATAGACAGTGCAAATTTCTTTCCAGCAACCATGGGCTGTAGGAAATACATTTGCACAATTCCCCCATAAGCACAGACAGTCCTGACAGAGGAATCCCTCCTGCTGAGCAATTGTCTTCTCCCCGCAGAGGAAGCGGGGAAAGCCACACCCCCGGGAGAAGACATTGATTATTGCTAGCAGCTATAGTAGCCACTAGTGATAATCGCAAGTGAATCTGGCAGGCTGGTTGTACCCAAGTTGATTGATCGATCAACTTGCTACATTCAGCCTGCCCTCACACGTTCTGAATCTTGGCCGGTTCCCGGTGAACCTTGCGAGATTCGAACTGTCTATGGCTGGCCTGCCTCAAGCTTGCCAATTTAGATTGCCAGCACCATGAAATGCTGTGGATCTTGGCTGGTTTACAATGCTAATTCCCCCTCTCCCTGCCTGTGTTCTGCTTTAGGGGATTACAGAAGAAAATTAGCCAAAAAAAGGATTGCAGTATCAATAAATATTACATTATCTTTGAGCACGCAACTTGATTTAATGTGATTCAATAACTGCCTATAGTTTAGTTTTTCACTATGTCCCTTACCCAAAGCATCCTGGGCAAAGCTTTATTTTAAGATTTATCACCATAAATCACTATTTTAAATGTTTGTCGCCAAGTTATATTAGCTCCCAAAAAACATAAACACAAAAGATTATTATAAATCTGCTCTCGAAAATGCTTTTTGTTTATACGCAGAAGTAAAAATGTTATTTTAGATGAGGTTATGACAACTATCCTTTGAAGAGCATGTGTGATAAGCCTTGACTAACAGTATTTTGCAACCTCATAAATCTTATACTGCTGCTTAATTTGTATAATCATTTCTAATCTCCTTGTACAAAACCCTTTAACATTTTTATGGAGCCCCTTACTAGCCCCAAGCAATTTTTCTTCATAAAATTAAAAACTGCGATCTAACATATGCCAAGCAACAAGTCTAATGAGATGAGGCATCGACGCTTTGACAATGAAAGAGACATTTCAATGCAAAAGATCTAGGAATTATGCTTTTCACAGCCAATGTTCCATCAGAGCAGGGACAATACCTCACCCAACTGCTACAATAATACCCATACCGACATACCACTGTCCAAATATAATTTCTCCTCAGCATGCCAGGAAATCTAAAAGTTGTATTTCTTGCCTGAATTTTATTTTGCTGACAGAGACTTCAATTTAAAAGGAAACTTAAATTATAAAAATTAACTATTTCCATGCATCCGTCACATTTCAGCATCTGATGTTTGTGTCCCTCTTGGGGAGAATTCACTTTCCATCAAGACAGGAAGTCATTGGAAATGTCTCCAACAAGGAAACAAAATTACACTTTCAGTAGAGTAAAGCAGGGTTAGAATTTTTTTTACAATGTTGTTAACAATTTAATATTAGTATTTAGTATTCTGTGCCTTTCTGTTTTGGTGACAAACATCCCTCCCATTTAGTGTCACAAGCACAGAAAGTAAAGAAAACTTTCCTCAATGGGATTACAGACATAAATAAAAAACGGAAAGAAATATCTACTCTTCCTTAATCTATTAAAACAAATGTCTGGTGTTAGGCTTTAATGGTTAAATGATATGATCACACTAATGACAATCCCTCAGGACTCTCCATATTTCTCTGCTTATAACAGGAAATATTTAAGGCTTCAAAAGCACGCAAATTAAAGGAGATTGCTTTTTTTTACTGATCCCATCCAACCATATAAGTCCTGAATTGTTTTGCTTGCAGCCATAGTAGTTGCATCATAGGTGAGTGTATTTCAAATTACTCATGGCTTCTTTTGCAGCTTGGGAGGTTCTATTTGTGGAGAACTGAGACTTGCACATGATGAACCCCCAAGGACCATAACGTTTAGGAGTAAACACATTATACACCTACGAGGTGGTATAAAAAAGTTTTGAGACTAGCTCTGGTTACAAGAAAGCACTTTATGTATCTACATTTACCCACTATCACCTTCAAAATAGTCCCCTTGCACAGCAATACAGCGCTCCCAGCATTCCTGTGACTTCTGGAATGTGTCCTGGAAATATTATTTTTGAAACGTTTCTTGCACAGTCTGTGATTCATGCTGGATCTCCGCAATGGTGCAATGGTGTAAAAACAGCAATATTTGAGCCGGATCTTCAGGAAGCAGGAGCCAAATCTGGCGAGTGGGGGGTGCAGAAGTGAATTAATGTTATTTCTGGTGAGAAGTTCACGTTTGTTCTAACATGCTGTCCATCATGAAATAGCTGACGTGGCAGCAAACATGATCAGACTAGCACCAGTTGGACAGCTCCTGATGTGCACATGATGATGTCATTTGGCACACTGACTTATGAAGGTCAGTGCTCCCTGTGACAGTGTGTGCTACCTTGTGCTGCCATCTGTTGGTGTGTTACAAAACTAGTCTCAAAACCTTTTGATACCAATATAGATCAGGCATTCACTAAAGAAGATCTATAATTTTAATGCTTATTTTACAGTTGTCTTCTATGGGATGATGGAATAGTTATAAAGTTTGACCTGCCCCCCTCCGCTCCTACCACGGACGATCCCAACATAGCTTTTATGGAGATGGGTAAGTCAAAGCTTGTCTCAGCTGTTAGTAATTGGACAGTAGCAAAGAATCAGCTGTCTCCTCCAAATCTCTTCTCAGATCTGCTGTAGCAGGAAGGCAGGATGCAATGTCGATCCACATAACTAATGTTAGAGAGCACTTAGAAACATGGGTCAAAGTACTACATGTAAAATTATAATGACATTTCTTCTTTATCTCTGGGGGAGAACTGTCCCCACCCTATGTTCCACCTAAAATAGAGGAAACTCTGTTGAATGATCATAGCAGGCTTGAGAGTCTCCAACATTTTGTGTTATTCTAGAAAGATGTTACTCCAACTGCCTCCAAACGACCACCCAGCAACTGGCACCCTCCAATTTTGCTATACCAGAGCAGTAGGGACAGGACTCACTTTTGTAAGTACCATTGACAATACTTAAGCTAGTTTTAAAGCTCAATCTGCTTATATTTGGATTTCCTGCTTCATCCACCCCCATCCCCATCAACATGCTAATGAAATGTTTTTCCATTTTTATCTCATACCTTTTTGTAGACCCAATGTCATAGTTGTGCAGGCTTCTCTCAGTATAGGAGAGGAGCATGTAAAACTATATAAGACTAAAGCCATGTCTGGAATTCAGTGTTGTTTCATTTAATAATAATACTGAATCTACTGGGGTTGATTTACTAAAGGCAAATAGACTGTGAAAGTGTGGTAGTGTGGTTGTACTCTGCAAGGGGATTTATCGTAAGCTTTCCGATCAAGTCCGTCAGTCAGTTCTTAAAATTGACCTGTTTGGCCATTTTTCTTCGTGGACAGGTGGACATAAATGGATTTGTGTCCATTTACATCTGCCTACCTCCAAGTCCATCCAGGTCTGGCAAAAAAAAAAAATGATAAAGGACTTTTCAATTTTCGTTTTTTTCAGACGTAGATGTAATGGATCGATGTAGCCGTTTTTATCCAGCTACCCATAGAGTTATCATGGGTCCACTACAGTCAACTGTCAAAATGCGTACACGAAACCTAACGGGCATGGATGTCACAAAACTGACATCCATCCCGTTCCACTCCGATTCGGCAGTGCATCTGCTGAAGGATATTCTAATGAATAGAGAAGAATGGCACCGTGTGAAAGGACTGGTAGAGGGAAAAATAACTTATTAAATGCATAACTGCCAGTCGAAGGCCAATCTTTAGTATAGTCTGGTCATTTAGGCTCCTGAGTTTCTGTGATACAACCACCATCTACTGCTGAAAAAAATTTTTTTTTTAGTTGTATTCAGTACCTTCAACAGATCATGTTCTGAATCCATATGCCAATTTGTATTACATCCCAATTTCTTCTTTAATCATGTAGCACTTTCTTAGAAGTAAAATCCACACTTAGAGAATACTGGCAATATTTGTAAGGACCCTTGATGGTACTTAAGATGCACAGGAATGCACATGGGGGCACTTGGTAAACATTTGATATTATATGGAGTGTATAAAATAATGATGTTGGCAAACGCTGCCATAGACAATCTTCACTTTTGCTGATATAGAAAAAAAACTTTATAAACAGCCATTTAAATAGAGAAAATATAATCACATTATAGCCATTAAAAATAGTCATAACAGCCGCTTGCAAAAATGCAAACCAACTGCATTCAGTAATGCCCTATCATATATACAATGTAATTTTGTAATCGTATCTAACAACGGTGTCACAGAGGCTTCTCTGAGTATCAGAAGGCAGAACGTTTGTGGCTCTGGATGACAGTTTCTCAGCTGGGGGCCTCTAACAAAGAAAGTAATACATTTGCAGTAATGATCTGACTGGTTGCCATCTGCTTTGTGCACAATTATATTATACAAAGATTACATGTTCTGGCGGCATGCTAGGGTAGCTAAAACCTTGCGGGTGCCCCGTGGTGTTGATGAGGACGTGAACTGCGGCGTTTACGAGTTTGATATTCAGCGGTCTGAATTTTATGTGCAGACAACATTACCTTGTTAGAAAATAGCATCGGTATTCTGCCAGGTTGTGTTTTCACTGCATAACACAAGATGGTTTTGTAAGTCTTAAATTATAACATCAGCTTGTTTTGAAAAAGGTGTGCAGCCATTTCAGAGATTCAGAAAATGACCTTGGAGTGAACGAACCAACACTCACAGCAAGCCTGGCATTATGGTGTGACTATCTGCCGAGCATCCTAATTTTCTGGCATTTGAGGAGGTCGTTTACAGTGCTGCTTCTCATAATGGGTTCAATTCTTCAAAGAAAGCTCCAGCTTAGATTAAATGTTTTAATCTTACTAAAAAAAATGAACCTTTACATTTTGGTCTGCAAATCTTGAAAGTACAAGAGGCTTGTTGGATAGACATTAGCTTCCCATGTAAAGCCCTAAGTTTTACTAGACTGACATTTTAAAATTAGAGGGATGGATACAAATCGGTGGATGTTTCTCATTACAAGTAAAAGGATAACCCCCACTTAGAACCCATTTTGAAAATTTCAGCAATAGCATTGAATAGGCTAGAATTATTTTCTGTGAAGGTTTCCATTTATCCAGGTCACAGTATAGATAGTAGTAGTCAGTCATTTTTAGATTAACTCATTTTGTAATGCTGAAGACGTTGGTCTTGTTTTGCCTACTCAAGTGGAACAAAAACTTAAGATCATCAAAGAAAGGATGAGCAGAAGACACAGATTCATAAAGTTATCCCGTATTTGGCTTGAGTGTCTGAAAAACCCAGAAGGATTTTTAGAAGGCATTACACCCCCATGTTTTTCACAGAATTTCAGGTAGGGCATTTTTACATAGTTATATTGGTCAAGCATGGATCAATGTAACTGTGCATATACCATACCTGTGGAATACCTCTAGCAGCTGGAAATCCCTGTAGTAAGCACCACTAATCCACTAGTTTCTGGGTCCCATGCAGAGTGGCTGCCCTGCTGCATTGTCAAAACAGAAGGTTGGCTGCTCAGCACAGGCACCATTCCGACAATGCCTTACATTTTTGCAATGAAAGCAAAGGGTTCTCTGATTGGATGAAGGAAAAGGTGGGGTGGTGACATAACTCTCTTTACCTCATCCAGTTACAGAATATTTAGTTATACCCCAAGCTGGCCAATGTAACTATGTAAAAACTTTGTAAGAATGTCATACCTGGAATTCTTCTTTATTAATTTGGTCAAAAAGGTGGAATCTCAAATTGAAGATTTGCTATGTTACAGGGAACATCTGCAAATGTCTAAAATCTACCTTTTGTCTTTAATTCCTCCTAAAAAACAGAAGATCATTTCCTGGTATGTGAAGGAGCCTAGATACTTATGTGTTTACAGCCTTATAGCTGTAGATCTGCAATTTTAAAAACAAGGCGTTACTGCCTCTTACTGCTCTGTCTTTGACTGGAAAAAAAGCCCTGCCTTTACCAAGATGGCCACCTCCATGCAGAACAAGGCAAGTCAAGTCAGTAATGGGGAAGTATCCGATGCAGGAAGACCACAGTCAATACTAGTAACTAGTCGTTCTACTTGCATTTTGTGGGCACAGCTTTCAGAGTTTAGTTCCTATTTAGCCCATAAAAATGCAGACAAGGTATCTTTTTTTTTTTGCTGTCTGTGTCCCATTAAAGAGGATCTTTAATTGAAACAGAAGGTACACTATATTAAAAGTCTACTACCCACCAAAGTCAAATAACCTACAATAGTATTTTGTAAAATAATGCTATTGGGTAAAAAATGTGCATCTTGGTCCCGGATCCCAACACTTCTGGGAGGTGTGGGGGATATTAATGTGCCTCACTACTGCCTCCTGGAAAATCTGGGCACCTCTAGGCCCCAGCTTTTCAAGGAGTCAGTGGTAAGGCACACTGAGGTCACCCACATCTCAACGCTGACAGCATTGGAAGCCAGGACAGGGGTGAGTATTTTTTCTTTTTCCTTTTTTTGCAAAAGCTTTATTTTTTAAATTACCTTTACGTGTGATTTGACTTTAAGGAATGTAAAACATTCAATCGAGGGAAGTTCATGGAAGGTCTGGTTTAAAGTGGATCTACTCTCCTCTCCCCCTTCTCTCTCTCGCAAAAATCACATCAGCATGCAGCCCTACAATTACTGTTTTTTTCATTTCCTGGTTGAGTGAGCCACTTTTGATTGTAGCCCTCGTAGATACATCTTTGGAAGGCTACATCACCAGTGCCTTCCCTCTCAGATGATGTGCACTGTCACAGTTCTGAGGAGGTAGACCCACAGTTCCAGGAAGAATTCCAGGATGTAATGGGAAAAGGTTCATCTGCTTTTGGTGAAAATGTCCACTACAAGAAGAAACGGGAGGAAAGAAAAGAATAAAAAGCTACCAATTATCTATAAGTACCTGTTGTGGATTGCCATTATTAACACTTCTAAAGTTGATTTTGTTGTAATTGTTTAAGATAAAAGAAACATTTTTCTTTAAGGAGAATTGAACTCACTTGATGTTCTGAAGATGTAACAAAAAAAGTGTTTGGAGATCTCTTTAAAGAGAGGCAAAATCTCCCTAGACAGTTATCCGGGACCAGGGAACCCCTTTGGAAGATCTATCATCACCTCCTGTTCCAGGAACAGCTGCAAGTTTTTAATTACGAGAAGATCCCACAAGTGAGGCCCAAGCAGCAATACAAACCTGACAAAAGTTTTAACCTTTAGATGTACTTTAATATTTTGTTCTTGGTGGTTTTATTTTTATTATTTTTTTTTTTTTTAATAACTATACAAATTATGATGATAGATTTGACCAGCTTCCCAAATTTCACCATGTCCCCATTTGCCAGATTTTTTTTCTTGATGCACAGGCAATTTTTTTTTTTAACAATGCAGAAAAAAAAAAAAACATTCTACAGATGAAAAAGTATGATCCTAATCCAGAAGCAGATATTCTGCAGTATACTATAAAACTGAATTTTAGTAGGAGGTTAAAATTTTCATATATTCATTGTTACTTCCTTGTTATGTACAATATCAGGAAAATGCTATCCGCTCTCAAATTTGTGATATTACAAGAAAACAGCAGATTTGAAATGGCTTGTGTTTGGAAACTACATTCCAAAATTATATTACACATAACATTGAAACACAATCCATTTTGTAATAATGTTTAATGTTCTAAAATGAATTTTCAATTTCTCTGTGTGGCTGCTTTTTAAAACTTCCAAAACATTCAATTCCACTTCTTTACAACTATACTAACCTGGGGGCATTTTGTTGACCCCTACCCCCCTTCCAATGTAATTTCCTGCTTGTGTGATTCGCTCATGTCTTTGCTCAGAAGCATGCACAACGCTTGAAGTGAATTTAAAGCAATACCTGGCTACAACACCTACATTGGTAGTAAGGTTCTTTTTACATCTTTTGTTTGTAATAAATTGGTTCTAAAAGCTTTTTTTTTTTTTAACCTTAAAGCGGAGTTCCACCTAAAACAAAAAAAAATACTTAAAAATACCCCCGGGACAGTCAGGGCTAGTGCATTCCACAATGGATAGACTCTGAACTGTCCCCGGTTGCACTTACCTGCAAGAAGAAATACTTACCTTGAAAATGTCTTCTCCAGCGCTGCCATCTCAGGTGTGGGCAGCTTGAAGCCAGCGCGATCCTCTTCTGCGTCCTCTTCCATCCTCTTCGGTTCCACGATGCACTGTGCCGGCCCCGCCGTCACTTCCGGGGCTGCAGCGTCATCCCTGCACGCCCAGAAGCTGTTTAGCAAGGTATGACGGCGCCTGCACCGGAACTGACGTCGGGGCCGGTGCAGGCGCATTGATTCCTGGGAGCGATGACGTTCAGCTCCCAGGAATCATTGCAAGCCAGGAAGTGATGACTCGCCGTGGCCGCCGAGGGGAGGAAGAGGAAGTAAGGTAAGTATATTATCTTCTAAACAAGGTAAGTAAAAAAAAAAAATTGCGATTATCCATTTGTTTTTCAGGTGACCCGGAGCAAGAAGATGGACGGAACTTTCATTTTAGGGTGGAACTCATCTTGAATGCATTTTCTTTTATAAGGTAAAAAACTCTTTGCATGCAGCCCCCACCTCTTATACTTAGCTGTGTCTTGATCCAATGATGTGCACAAAAGCAGAGGCTTTTTCGGCTCCCTCCCTCCTTATTGGCTCAGACACAGCCATTGGCTCCTGCTGCTGTGAATCACAGCCACTGAAGAAATAATGAGGGGTAGTCCCAAGCAGAGCGGGACTTGGGATTGAGCACACACGAGTGTCCCCCTATAGTAAAAGGCTTGCTATAAGAGCACTTGGTGGGGAGGAGCTGGAGTGCCTGCAAAGGACCCCAGAAGAGGATTGGGGCTGCTCTGTGCAAAACCATTGCACAGAGCAGGTAAGTATCACATGTTTAAGAGAGAAAGAGGGGGCACAGTGCAAGCATCAATAGGAGCATAGAATCATTTATTGAAATAAATATAGCACACTTACATATAAATAAATGGGGTGCTGCTCCAAGTGAGAAAGCCATTATCCCTGCAGCCATCTGTCCGGCAAGCCAGCTGTCATGCACAGGGTGCTGGTGCCACCGAGTAAAGTTGGAGATGACAGCGGTGATAACGACTTTCTCACTTGGAGCAGCACCCCATATATTTATATGTAAGTGTGCTATTGTTGTTTCAACAAATTATTCTTTGCTCCTATTGACACTTGCACTGTGGCCTCCCTTTCTTTCTTCTACATGCCTTTGATGATCTTCTCAGATCTGACGAACCCTGCTGCACCACAATTTCGAGCTTGGGTCCACCCATGCCCAATTCTATCCACTTCTAAAATTCCATCCCGCATCCATCCACATCACTGTATTTCACTGTAGTAGTTCACTGTATTTCATCTTGGCTCATTCCACTGGAAATTAGACCACCTAGGAGCACCGTTTGGGGAACTTCTTCAACATAATCAAGTATTTTATTTCCCTAAATACATTATTCTATGTGCTTAAACAGAAAGATATGTTTTTCTTTTTGAAGTATCGCACGTTTAGTATTTTAATAAAAGAAATTTAATTTTTTAATGTAAGAAAAACAATTGAGCCTTTACAATCACTTTAAAGCGGAGTTCCAGTCGTTTTTGTGTTTATTAAAAGTCAGCATCTACAAAAACTGTAGCTGCTGACTTTTAATAAACAGCCACTCACCTGTCCCACGATAACGCAATGCGCCTCGATTCTCTCCCTCAGCTCTCCCCTGCATCGGCATCACTAGTTTGGGCACCCGGCTGTGGCAGCTTGCGGCTTCAGAGCCGGGTTCGCCCTGCACATGCACCAGTCGTGCTGCGCGTCGTGAATGGGCGGGCAATCTTCTGGGACCTGTGACGTGTCCCAGAAGATTGCAGGTAAGGAGGGGGAGAGGAGAACTTCTGCTCAAGCTGCCTAAGTGCAAGTGGGAGCGGGTACCTGACAAATCTAGATACCCCCCCCCCCCCAAAAAAAAATGACATGCCAAATGTGGCATGTCTGGAGTCCTTAAAGTGGAAGCTCCACTTCTGGGTGGAACTCCACTTTAAGAGGTGATCAGGCTGCTTGTTTTCATATTACAGCACAGAGAATGTTCAGATGCTATCAATGAAATCAGACCTTGCCACTTCGTAGTCAGTTTCGGAAAGGTTTAAGGTAAAGTGTACATTGTTTTCTTCAAAACAGAAAAAGTAAGAAACTGTAATATATATAGTTCACTTGCAGAGAATTGTTTTTTTTTTTCTCAACAAGACTGCAATTTGCACTCTAAGCTACAGAATAAAAAGATTGCTTTCAAACAAGCAAATGTATTATTTCACACATGGCTGAACGTTGTTGTAAAATATAAATTATATTAAATTAAATTATATTAAAAATAAAGTAAATGTTAGTATAGAGTTTTGAATTTATTTCTTACAATTCAGATTTTTGCCCCTGGGTGATTGAAAAGTAGTGGAAGTTGGTTCAGGCATGAACAAATCTCACCAAAAATTAGCGAAAGGCTTTAAAAATCTTAAAACCATCATCATACAACCTGCATATCACTATATAGATAGCTAAAAGATACGCAGTTAAGCATCAGTAAATCATTTGGGCTTCTTTCATGCGGGTGGTGATAAAAACAGACGACTGAATGGTGGTTTTAGTGCCCCTGTGGCCGCCCACCTAAAGGATAAACAACAGCTGGAAGAGGCTGTTCACATGCCTTGGCAGTGATTGTTTGCTCAGCCGTGGCAAATTAAATGCAATGCGCCAAGTTGACAGATGGAACAGCCTATCAAACTCGGCCATTCAAGTTAATGGGGCTGTACCACAACCATGAGCCAAACATTTGGCTTGCTGTTGCAGAGAATTAGTCCCATTATAAACTGCTATTTAGTTACAAAAAAAAAAAAAAAACAGTCATTAAGGAGGTGGCAGGATTACCTACTAAACTCCTGATAGTGGATCACTTTTCAGAGTAATGGCTAGTGCTATCCAAATTTGGGGGCTATCATTAGATAAAGACAGCACTGCATAAGACATTTTTGGGGCTATCATTAGGTAAAGACAGCAATGCATAAGAAATTAGCAGATAAAGTATTTGTAAATTTACTGGCGCACCCCCGTGAGTATGTAAATGACAGCCTGAGTCCTAGGTAAGTAGGTTTGATGATGCTGGCCATCAGTCAACTTGGAAGGCAAGCAGTGCTAAACCTTGGAGCAGTAAGTAAGTAGGTGAGTACTGCAGAATTTACTTTTAAAAGTGCAAGACTGCAGATAAAAATATCAGTTTCTGCAACTTTATACCCCTCACAGGTGTAAAACAAAAATGTTTTTTAGTTTGTGCTGTTCTTGCACATTGCTTGGTATATTTTGTTACAATTTGTAGTTTCGAAAATGAAAAATCATGTTGCTTTTTATGGCTCTGTAGGCGGATCCGTGTTGCTCAGCGGGGATCGATCCGCGATCCCCGCTGAGCCGGCGGATGACAGCTCCATCTCCGCTTGCAGAGCGGAGA
The DNA here is from genome assembly GCF_965119305.1 of Pelophylax lessonae. Lineage (NCBI taxonomy): Eukaryota > Metazoa > Chordata > Amphibia > Anura > Ranidae > Pelophylax > Pelophylax lessonae. The sequence continues at coordinate 66,552,100 of NC_138777.1, forward strand.
GGGAGGTGTCTCAGCCCCCCGCTGCCCTCTATGGGGGATCGGATGAGAGCGGACAGCCTGTCCGCTCTCATCAGATCCGATCCGCTCCGATTACTGAACGGATGGAAAAATAGGGTTTCCATCCGTCCAGATTTCACGGACAGGATCGGATGCGGATGGCAGCGGATGTCAGTGGAGGTGTCTCCGCTGACACCCGCTGCCCCATAGAGCTGCATGGAGGATCCGATCAGATCCGCCTAAAAAACGGACAGGCGGATCTGATCGGATCGCCCATGTGAAAGAGCCCTAAGACATTTTTTTTTCTTAATGTGTAAAATACCTCAAATAATATTACAAAAAAAAGTCCAGAGCATATATTTATTTGATTTAATACTTTTTAAAAAAAGCTATGGATTTGGTACATGGTCACCTAAAAACAACTCAACCAGCACTAAGATTTACGTTGTATGCGGTGGCCATGAAGCTGAACCATGATGCCAGAAATCCTATACCTCTTAGAATGTTCGGTAAAGAGATATTATTAACTTAGACTTCAATTTAAATTGCAAGTTCACCTTCAGGAACATTTTCCAAAAAAAAACCCTATGCAATTCCTCTATACAATTTTATATCCAAATCATAATAGTTCATACCAGCTCTCTTCTGGTGCATGTTCTCCCATTACAGATACAGCTATTGGGAGGTTTTTCTACAAAAACTACTCGTCCCTAATTTTCCCACATCCTGCCATTTGCAGGATGGGCTGAACATTACAGTAATGCGCCCCCTGGACCGGTCAAACTGTGCACATGTGCAGCATGCACTCCCTGCTCCAGCTGTGCTCAGTGGTGGCCACCCCACGCCATTCAAACTAGAGACATGCTTAGTGCATAGTTTCCTCTGAGCCTAGCTTTAGGAGGAGAGAACCCTCTGCATATGCGCACACATGGGCATTGTGAAAAATTTAAACACTCTGGAGCTGCTGCTATTAGGAACAGTTGCAATGGGGAGAGAGCACTGTGCACATGTGCATTTAGGATGGCCCTAAGTGGCCACTAGGCGGGTGCATTACTGTAATGTTCTGCTCACCCTGCAACTTGCAGGAATGTGAAGGGCCAGCTGTTTTTGTGAAGAACCCCCCCCATTTCCTTTTTCAACAAGAAGAGTGCTGACATTTCTTATTCCAAGGATAAAGAATAGCGTAGAGGGGGTTTGGAAAATCAGATCAGAATATTTTATTAATGCCAACAGGATCCCAAATCTTCCCAAAGATGAACTGTCATAGCCATTACAAGGCCACATGATGGTGTTACCGTCACCATGATGGATTCTCCATAGCACTGAACAAATTATACCTATGATTCCGTTTTATGGAATAGGGCCGAGACACAAAAAAACAGGAAATTTGAACTACTAGTGTCAGATAATAAGCCACCAGATGACTCAACTCTCTGATGGCCATCAAAAACTCAAGAATTAGACTATCAAAGTTTTGGAGTTATTCTTTAAACTGTAAAACCTGCTCATTACTTTCACTAGATTCACATATTACCAACAGGATCTATAAGACCACCAAAGTGAACTCACTGCTACAGAGTAAATATATTCAGGTATGGGTATATCATCTTCTCCATCTCATAAACATGAAACATTTGCAAGCTTTATTGGAGCCTATAATAAAGATATTTATTTTCAAATACTACACCCACTGCTTTTTTTATTTCTCAATTTAATTTTTACTGCTTTATAATTTTTCAAGCCTCTCTCGGAAGCATAAAAAGGACATTATCAAGAAAAGAGACACAATAGGAACCTACAATGGCTTTTTGGTTTACATTTGTTTACACAAACTAACACGTATCAGTCTCTGCATTAGAAATACATTACTGTAGATAATACAATGCTTTTGCACCTCAAATGTTTTCATTGTTTTCTTCATGACAATTTTTCTAGAAGCACAAAAGTACAAGAATATGCCGTATTATTGTTTAAGGAAATCTATGGTTACAGAATCCACTTTTATTTGATAACATCAGCATTGTAATAGCAATACAAACAATAGTTAATTTTGAAAATCCAGTATAAACTTACTTGAAATATCTCCTTTCTTGTTGTAAGTTTTTCCTGTTTCCTGGACATCTCTTTCCACAATTTCCTAGATTCCCAGCATTCTATGCAGCTTCTCCTCTGCTATTTAATTTTAATTTCTAAGGACTACATATCCCATGGTACCTTGCTGCCTGCAAGCAGTGATTCCTGTACTGATTTTGTTTCCTGAAACTCCTCTTACCACCTCTGTAGTCAAGAAGGCAGGCTCTGTGAATTCGGTGACACAGAAGTAAGTGCCTATTCACAGGGCATAATGAATACACATCACAGCATTTAAAAAAAAAAGAATCATTTGGGGATCTTTATGAAGTACGTTTACAAACTTTGTTCAGAGTAAAAAGAGTATGCTAGGGATATTTTAAAACGTGGAAATGACTATATAATTTTACATTTTGCCCAAAAATACACTTTAAGGGTCCAAAGAGTTATGGGATAAGGCAGATAATTTTTTGAATGGACTGGCAACACAGCTTAACTACTTGCCAACCATATACTGTAGATATACAGTGGCAAGGCGGCTCTCCTGCGTAGGATCACTGACCTAGTACGTGATCCTGCACTTCCAGGTTTGGGGCGTTGCCGGCAGCCCGTACCCGCTGTGATTTGACAGCAGGACGGCTATGTAAACAAGGTATAAGAAAAGGGAGGGATAAGTGGCGCTGCCTGGTGACAGGAAAGGTGTAAGCCAATGGGGAAAATTAATAAATCTAGCAAATATCAATAGTACAAAAAAATATATATTTAAATATAAGGTGCTAAGGTGCAGAAAAGGTATGTAGAAATATATAAACCAAATATATACAGTATACAGGAAATACAGTAAAGGTGCCACAATTAAGGTGCTCTGGCTAAAAGTTGTAAATATAACTAAGTACCCCAAAAAAGGAAAACATCAATAAAGTGACAAAATGCATAAAAAGTGACGTCTGTGCAAAAAATAGATGCATAAAATAAAAATCCAAAAAAGTAAGTCCATATGAAAAATTTATAAAGTATAAACAAATTGCCAGTGGTTAATCAATCTTCAATGGTGAATCGTGACTGTGAATGCACGCGTGCTCCCCCTCTCTCGCAGGACCGCACTCACCAGAGAGACGAACCCCTACAGGGGTAACGAGCATCTATCACAGTTAAAATGGCTTCTTCTATATATGCCCAGTATTGGAGACAGACAGAAAATGGAGCTGTGAAAGCAGACAGTATTCGGACTATCTATTATAGCTGGGGGAACTACTGTATTGTTGCTGGGGGGATTTATTGTTGCTGGCTGCAGGAGAGGATCTATTTTCCTGCTTTTCTTGTTACCATTACCAAATACCATACAAATTATTCAGCACCACAAAATATTACTTGGTTCTATATTCTCTAAAAGGGCCGGTACTGGGAGGTGGGTAGGGGGCGGAGGCAAGGTGTGACTTAGAAGGGGGAGTTCCTGCACCTATTCTCTGGAAAAAAAAAGCTCTGCTAAATACCATCTAAAAACCATAAACCCCATACACAGAATTGTTTTCCCCATAGTAGTCCTTTAAAGAGTAGCTCCACTATTGTTGAGAAAAAAACATTCTCCTCTGGGTGATCTCTGTACATTACAAGGATTTTAACTAACTTTGTTGCAGATTCCTAGCTTTTGTTATTCTGAAGAAATCATTGTTTGTTCCTCTGTGCCTCTTTGCTGAGTGGGTCTAATGGGAGTGGTTTCCTAATTATCTATCAGCCGTGACAGCTGCAGAGCTCTAATGAGGAAATCTGCTGGGCCTGCATCCCTTTAGACATGTTCCTATTGAGAGTATCTCACCAAAATGACATTTTTGTTGCAGGGGATGCCAGAAATCTGACTTGTATCTTAGACAGACTTCTGGGAAAATTGGTGAGCCAATCACACAAGCAGGAAATGATGTTTCTGGGGTGTGGTCAATACACAGTCTGTGTACAGAACACCTCCAGGTAGCCATATTGCATTGCATTTGCAGAAAATGACAGCGGCTACAGATTGAAAATGAAAGGTAATTTTTAATAACATTCAATTACAATATGATTTGTGTAGCAATTGTATACGCTAAACTACTTTTTCTTTATTTGCTAATTTTTTCCCCACGAAAGTAGAGTTACCTTTTAGGTGAACCTGTTGCTCTGCCCTACTTGGACTAAGCATGGGTTCAATTCAGGACAAGTCGCGTTAAATGAAGAAAAACAAAATGTTGACAACTGTTTTCTCTTCACTGCAGAAACCTGCACAAGCGCTCGCCTGTTCTAAAATATCTCCGAATTGAGATGAACGTCAGTTCTATATTTACTTCTAAATGACCTTGTTGCAACCTCCTTCCATCTTAGCATTATACTTTTCTCTCTGGTATGACTCAAATAACATTCATTTAACATGCACAACATCCTAATGTGTATTCATCAGGAACCACCCGCTAATAAATCACATTGAACTATTCCAGAAAAATAAGCAAAAGGATGAATCAATTAACAGTAACATTACAATGATCTTGAACAGGAGAGGGACATATGTGAGACAGAGAGACAAAAATCCATCAGAATACATTTTATCAATACCAAGTGATGTCTCCGATGAACTGTAAAAGCAAAACGATATTAATGAGGAGCAATCATTCTTTATAATAGTTCACATTTTGACGTAAGGTATTATAAGGCATTGAAACCGTTTCCCTTTTATATCTTCTTATTAAAGGTCATTCAGCAATGCAAATTTCTTTTTTTCTTCCTAATGAGAGTCAGGGCATACTGTTGGGATTTTAAAAATAGAGAAAAGGATGGAGTGGCATGCTATGCTGCCCATCGATAACAGCTAGAAGTTTTAGAGGTAAAGCTAAACTTCTGTAAGGGAAAAATATTGGTTACCCCTCCAACAGCTGCCATTCAATCTTTATTTGCTTATTATTTCTTTTAAAAAATAAAATGGTTCAAGACTTAGAGCCCATTCACACTAGCACGACTTGTGAGGCGACTTGTGTAGCCCCAGGTCGCTTGACATAACAAAAGCAATGTTAATCAATCAGTGCCGTCTTAATTGGCACTACTGAAGTCGCTCC